>NC_063181.1:8528089-8831120 GCF_023159225.1 Perognathus longimembris pacificus | reverse complement strand
TCAACCTAAAGAGTAGCTGGGATTAAAGAATGAGCCATCAGTGCCTGGCCCTTCTAGATCTTTAACTCAAAGATACTTGCCCTAAATCTTTAGGAATAACAGAGGAAGGAGCAAAGGAGACTGCAGTTGACTCTGTGGACAAGTGTATGGATTAGGTAACCCCAAATGGTGTGCTAGGAAGAGGGAGCTACCCAAGGGGCAGCTCTGGGCCCACAACCAAAAATAAGGTATAGGGGAGGCAGACATAGGACATAGGGTTGAAAATAATGAAAGACTAGGCAAAAAAAAAAAAAAATGGGAGCAGGGAGTCTGACCAATCAGAAAAAAACTATTCATAAGGAACTTGTATGATGATACATTATTTTATGATTACTGTTAGGAAAATGGAGAACAGAAAAGGAATAGGCTGAACTCAATCATCAACAGGCAAGGACTGTTTATTAAGGAACAGCGAGGGGCACAGACCTTCCCATGGGTTGGGAAGTTGTGCTCCTAAGTGGATTTTGGGGTAGGCTTACATAGGGCTTAACAAGGAAATGGGGGGGGGGGAAAGGTTATGGTCCCAGGGTGAGGTCCTTGACCAAGCCCACAGTGGAGTGCTCCACCTGGGGTAGGGGGCTATTGTCCCTTGGGGACCAACAGTCCTGTCCTTGGCCTGGCCCAGATTGGAACTGCCTGCAGACAGGCATGTGATCAATCAGGCCCGTGGTTTTGCTTGATCTTGGGGAAGAAGGCAGGAATCAATCCTTCACTTACTATTAATGTTAATCTCTTACTGTGCCTACTTTATAAACTGTAGACCAGGAGCTGGTGGCACATGCCTGTAATGCTACCTACTTAGGAGGGTGAGATCTAAGGATGACAGTTCAAAGCCAGTCCAGGCAAGAAGTTCATGAGGCTCAAAATTAACCAGCAAAAACTGGTAGTAAAAGTATGGCATAAGTGGCAGAGCACTAGCCTTAAGGGAAAGAAAAAAAAAAAAAAGGCAAGCAAAGGTGGATGGCCCTGAGTTGAAACCCTGGTACCAGAACAAAAAAATATACTTTATGAGAGGTATTCAAGTGTGCATAGGGTGGTACTATTCACATTTTCGGGCATTCACTAGGAGTCTTGGGATATATCCCCTGTGGAGAAAGGAGGGATGACCCCACTAAGAAAAGAGAGAACTCAGCTCTAGGAGCTTTCTGAGAGAAAGAGTCTGTAATGACTTAAGAAGGCCAGAATGGCCAGAGCATTGTGAGCAAAGGAACCAGAGTAGAGATAAAGTAAGATCATGTAGCCTCATGGACCATACCAAGGATTTGAATTCTAAATGCAATAAAGGCTGCTTAAAGCTTTTAAGCAATAGTATAAGTTATCTGAATTGATTTTATCCTACAGTTGTATAGAAAGTGAACCATCAAGGTGCAAGACAGGAGACAGGGAATCTAATACTAGAGCTTAGGAAGTCTATACTAGATACAACAGGACTAACAGGACTTGAAGGGAGACTAAAGAGGTTAAGGAATGAGGACTGCCTAGGCATTTATTCTGAATATTTGGGCCAATAGTTGGGTATCACAATAAGGAAAAAAAGGTGGGGGGAGGCCAATAGAGGGTGAACAGACACTTGGGTCTGGCCCATCAAGAAACTGTAACTTCTACCCTATCAGTCCTGCAGGTAGGGAATCCAAAGACGGTCATTTCAAGGGCCATTCTAACATGCCTCTGTAGTTCACTACAAGGTCAGGGAGCCACTAATCAGACACAACTTTTACACTCATAGAACCAATGATTATACTTTGGAAGGCTGTTGCATACACATGCAAACAAAAACCAACAAATGTTAAAAGAACGAAGCTGGCCGGAAGCAACAGTCAAGAGCTCTGCCTTACTTCTGCCTCCTAAATCTCCCATTTCAAGGTCCATTTCAAGGAAGGAGCCAATCTTGCAGGCTGAAACCCAACCACAGAGGAAGTCTGGGTAATGTAGTTTTGAGGTGTCCTACCTTTCCGAACCAGGAAGACACTAGGAGGAAGTAGGAGGTAGGAAATGAATGTTGAACGCCAGCTAAGAACATCCACAAAAGAAAGGGTGTGTCATTCATGACCACTTTTATTAGCATTGCTCCAGGTAGGGCCCCCTCGGGCCCCCCCACCCCACAACTGAGGAAATAAAAAGCAATGCTCTCAAAATGCTAAGTTCTTATCTAGGGGCCTACAATGGAAGCCAGCAGGGAATCATCCTGAAAGCAAGAACTAGCATTCTCCAACACTGATAATTCGGGGCCTGGGGCTGGAATGTCATCAGCCTGAAGGGGTAGGTCTCCAGCTGAGCCCTGGGGTCCTGACCGCGGCGGCCACCTCCACCTCTCCCAGCCTGGGAACCCGATCCGGATGAAGGCCTGAAGGGTTGCCACGAGGGCTTCGGTGGAGTCCTCCCCCCCCACCCCACCCCCTCTCCGGTGGCTATTTCCGCGGCTTTGGGTGGGGGAGAAGAGGACAGAAAGGAAACAAGGAAAGCACTCCCGGGGAGACATATAAGTGTGACGCCGCCGAGCAAGTGTTGGTGGCGGTGCAGGTGTCCTTAGGTGGCGACGGTGGTGGTGGGGTCGTGGGCCTGAGCGCCATCCGGAGCCCCCCTCCCGATGAGATCGGCGGGCGTAGTTCCGCCGAGGGTGGGGTAGGGGCGTCCCGGAGCCGGGCTAGCAGACGACACGTGGGCCGAGGGACCGACCACCCGGGTGCCGAGGCCCGGGACAGGGAGCGACCCGTGTGACCCCGGCCCTGCGTCGCCACGCAGGAGCCCTCACCGCGTCCCGGAGCGGAAGGCGGCGCCACCTCTCAGGCCGGCGCCCGGCTGTTCGCGGGAGCGAGCGCGGCCCCTTTAAAAACCATGTAAACAAAGCTTTGTTCCCCCGGCTCCCCTCCCCGGCGCTTCCCGGGCCCGCTCCTTCCTCCCACCCCGCGTCGTCTCCGGGCCGCTGACGTCGCCCGCGCCTTTACGCCGTCCCAGCGGCGATGCGCATTCTCCAAACGCCGCCAGCCCGCCGCGGCCTGCGCAGTCGAGCGGCGCTACGCCGCGAGCGTAGCGCGACGAGCCCCCCGCGCGCATGCGCAACGGCGACGACGACGGCAGCGGCGGCGGCAGCGGCCCCGGCCGAGGTGCGCGCTGGGGGGGAGGGGGGGCCGGAGAGGAGCATGAATGGAGCAAAATGGCGGATCATGTGCAGGTGAGAGGAGCCGCGGGGGAGGGGGCGGCCGCCGAGAGAGGGAAGTGGAGTGGGGGTGCGCGCGGCCCCCGGGGCCCGGGCCGGCTCGGGGCTCGCCAGGCCGCGCCGCCGCCTCTCGGGGCCTCCACGCCGCCGCCCGGCCCGCGGCCCCGGCGGCCCTTCCCGCCTCCCGGGCCGGGGGGCCTCCTCCATCCCCTCCCACCCGGCCTCACGCCTCGCGCGCGCTGCGGGCGAGGCCGGAGCAGCGGCGGGCGCGCACGGCCGCGGCGGCCGCCCGTCGGTCGGTAGGCGGAGGCCTCGGGGTACCCCGCAGGGGAGGACCGGGGACCACCCCCCCCCTTGCCGGCTGTCCTGTGGGCGGGGGGTGGGGGGGCTCCCTCGTCACGCCGCCGGTCCTCCACCAACAACAAAAAGCTCCGCTCCGCCGAACCCCGCTCTCCGGAGTCTTTCCCGCCGCTCGCTTCTCACGCCCCGGAGTGTGAGACACCCCACCCCACCCCCCCGCCGCCGCCATGCAGCCCTCGGGCGCTCCGCCACTCTCGGTCCCGAGCGGCCCGAGTCCGGTGCGGCGCCCCCCACACCCGCAAACGGGACCTGAGGCCTCGGCCCTCCGCCCCGCGCGTCCCGCGTCCGCGGCCAGCAGTGGCGGAGCGCCCACACCTCGCGTGCGGCGCGGGGCGGAGGGGGGTGTGTCTGAGCCCGGAGCTGCCGGGCCGGGCGCCGGCGGGTGGCCGAGGGTCTCGGCCCCGCCACCCAGCTGCCCCCCACCCCCGGGCCCCGGCCCCGGCCCCGGCGTTGCTTTGGGACCCGGCCACTTTTCCTCAAAAGACACCGCACAGGCCCGGAAAAGATACGGCGCACACCAAGCCCAGGAGGGGCTGGCGGAGTTACGGGGTATTTCTTGCAAACTAGGTAAAGTTGTCTTTTTTTTTCCCCCTCTGGGTGCCTCTCGTTCTCAGTGTAAAAATAATAATAACAATAATAATCGGTTACCAGGAACCTTCCCATTTCCCACGTCCCCAACCCTGAAGATTTTGTGTCGCAGGAAGTTGAGGATTAGTGAGCCGTGTGGCCTTTATTTAGCATACTGTATAACACCGTTCCCTACACGAAAAAATGGTCGCGTTCCCAAGGTGGCTGTACCAACGTGGAGTTTTGTGCTTCTACCTGCTTGTTTGGGAGAAGAGAGACTGATTAAAAGACTGGTTCCAGGCCATGCGTTGATTGGCATAGTAAATCTTCAGGGTGTGAGGGGCAAGTTATCAGGACCCAGTTTTATCAGGCTTAACCACAAATAAGACCACACGATTTGAGTGTGTTTTTTTAAGCCAGTGCCAGTGCACTAATTCAGAAGTAGCAGTAACAATACAGAGTGGCACTCTGAGTTTTATAGCAGCCATTTCTAAGAAGCTTGAAGGAGTTCATATGATTTTTTAAATGGAATTCTTGCATTTTAAGCAAGCAGCTGGACAAGAATTACCTCTTAAACACTTAAAGGAACAAAACCAAAGCTGGACTCATATGGTTTGAAAAGTAGAACCATGAGAACAGTCCCTTGACTTTGAATTCACTGATCTTCCTCTAGTAGGAGGGAAAGTATCCATAGACAACCTTTCCACACAAGGCTTTGGACTGTAGAGGAAGTCACTACTACTTTTATGATCCTTCAAGAAAGGTCTTTATTTTTAGTAAGGAGATATTTCTCTCCCATTTACCCAAGAAAAGTGGACCAAAGTAGGGATTAACTTTCAAAACAAAGGGGTGAATGCTTGTCAATGCTTCTTATTTACTCTTTAAGAGCTATAATGTCAAAATTAGTGGTTAATGGTCTTTGTATCAACAGGATTAAGTTTTTGAGTGAATTCTTTTTTAGAGGGAATAAGACCTACTGCCTTTCTTTGCTAGATTACAAAGTCAGTTTTAGTATTAGATGCAAGCTTTAAGGTGATGCTTTTATAACAAAAACGTTCCCTGAGTGGTCAGAGTAAAGTCAGTCAGGTGCCAAAGGCCTAGAACGCGCATTCCCCTCACCCTGGGAAAACTAATCTGCAGTGTATTGAAGAGGTAATACTTTTTCCTAACACCATTTGTATATGAAGGGCACCCCTGGCTCACTCGTGTAATCCTAGCTACTGAGGAGGCTGAGATTTAAAATTGGGGTTCAAAACCAACCTAGGTAAGACAAATTCAAGAGACTTTTGCCTCCAACCAGCAAAAAGCCAGAAGTGAACAGTGGCTCAAGTAGAGCTCCAGCCCTGGGGTGGAGGTCTGATCTGCAGGCCCTGAGTTCAAGCTTTATTACCAACACACACACACACACACACACACACACACACCCATACCCATATGTGGATTCTGTTACAGTTTATGATCGTGGCTATGGCAAAGGTGCACACATTAAACAGTTGAATCATGTATTTCTAATTCTTTTTAGAACCACCAGGGTGAGCAGGTTTTGTTTTTTTTTAACCTATACAAGTGTGTGGTCAGGTCCTTTAAGGTTCAAATATTAGCATTTCCTGTCTAAGGTAGTGTGTTTTCATGGAAGATTTTTAACTACCATGAAACTTGAGTGAGCAAGAAGTTACAGTATTTAGAGTGTTAGCTCTGTTGCTTTCATAGTCAAGTGTCTCCAGAAGAGTGGTCTTTCAGCAGCTCTCTGGAATGGTTCTCTTATTCTTGGTCTTACAAGATGATTGTCTATAACTCAGTGATGGGGGCATTATCTGGAAGAAGAAAATCAAACCAGTTTATTTGCATTTATCTTTGGTTCCCCCCCCCCCCGCATTAATTTCTTTATTTTTTTCCCTGGTTCTGGGGCTTGAACTTGGGGCCTGGGTCCAGTCCCTGAGCTCAAGGCTAGAAGAGATTTACCTCTTAAGCCGCAGCTCCACTTCTGGCTTTTTTGGTGCTTAATTGGATATAAGAGTCTTAGGGACTTTCCTGTCCCCTGGCTTTGGACTGGGATCCTCAGATCTCAGCTTCCTGTGTAGTGAGGATTACAAGTGTCAGCCACCAGTGCCTAGCTGCGTTTACTTTTTGTTTTTTTGGCCCATCCTGGGGCTCAAACTCAGGGCCTGGGCACTGATCCTGAACTTCTTTTGCTCAAGGCTAGCATTCTACCACTTGAGCTACAGCACCACTTCTGGCTTTTTCTGTTTATGTGGTACTGAGGAATCAAATTCCAGGGCTTTCATGCATGCTAGGCAAGTACTCCACCACTAAGCCATGTTCCCAGCCCTACATTTTTTTTTAATGTACATAAAACCCTGAAACTAGTGCTGCCTACTTATTGCAAAGATTAAAACAACTCAGCCAGCAGTGGTAATGAAAAGGTTCATACTAGGTTCGTAGAGCTATCTGGTTTCCAGGAGCTGGAAAAGAAAAGGAATATAACTATTCATTATGTATAGAATATGTGATTTACTATATCAGTGCATTAAACAAAAGATAACCAGTAATGTGAATGAGGAATAATTCTGGTGTTTTATTGGACTTAAGCTATGCTGGGCCATGCAAAGAATCTTAAAATATTACTGCATTATAACTAATAACAAAACACTGTTTTCAAAGTAGTCATAGTTTGTCTTAAAATTCAGGTACCATAATTAAATATTGACAACCACTCTAACTCTGGGGAATTATGAAGAATCACTATAACTGGGAAGTTAAAATTTAACAGAGTACAATGGGGCTGGGGATATGGCCTAGTGGCAAGAGTGCTTGCCTCGTATACATGAGGCCCTGGGTTCGATTCCCCAGCACCACATATAGAAAATGGCCAGAAGTGGCGCTGTGGCTCAAGTGGCAGAGTGCTAGCCTTGAGCAAAAGGAAGCCAGGGACAGTGCTCAGGCCCTGAGTCCAAGCCCTAGGACTGGCCAAAAAATTAACAGAGTACAAAATTTTAACCTGATTTATCTAGCAAAAGTGATAGCTGTCGTTACAGTTTTTTTTTTTTATTAATGTGCAAGGAAATGATAGGCACGAACATAGCCCATGTTGAAAAGGGAGTACTGTGCAGTTTTTGAGAATTTTATATGGGGGGGCGGGGAGGACACATGTAACGAGTAATATTTTTTCAGCTAAACAGCATGGGAATGCTCATTGCATGCAAGGCCCTTTGCTGTGCAAAGAATGCTTAAGACTCTGGAGCCGGCAGTGAAGGGTCAGATTCGGATGCTCCCTTTGCCTCCTGCTACCCCCAGTCCCACAATGCTGAGGGTATGAGAGTATGAACCCTGGGCCTTGTACTTGCTAGACCCACCACTCCCCATACTGCCATCATCAGGAGTACAAATGTAGATACTGGAATGAAGGTATTCTTTTGAAAACATGCAACATTTGTATCAGATAATACTGGATGGAAGACCTATATCCCTTCCTACCCCAGTCAGTCTCTTTTGTGGGTTTATGTATATAATACACCTGTATTTTTATTTATTTTTTTATTTTTTTGGCCAGTCCTGGGCCTTGGACTCAGGGCCTGAGCACTGTCCCTGGCTTCTTCCCACTCAAGGCTAACACTCTGCCACTTGAGCCACAGCGCCGCTTCTGGCCGTTTTCTGTATATGTGGTGCTGGGGAATCAAACCTAGGGCCTCGTGTATCCGAGGCAGGCACTCTTGCCACTAGGCTATATCCCCAGCCCTGTATTTTATTTTTGGTTTGTAATGATGGTTCACTGTACTGTCCAGGCTGGCCTTCAACCAGACTCAAGTTGACGTATCTTCTTTACCTCCTCTCCTAAGTGGCTGGAACTACAGGCATACACTACTCCACCAAGAAAAATATATCTCAAGTTAAAAATAATCTATATTTACTTGGCAGTTCTAACTTTAGTATACCTGCTCTTGTGAGAAAACCTTGAGAAAAATTAAAGGAGGCATATGCATGTGATAATCATTCAAGCAATACATAAGATACATTACTCTCATGGAATGATCTCTAATTTAGATAGAGGAATAGAAGCATTCTTTGTCTTCCCTAGAAATTTGCTTCCACTTGTTGCAGAAATGAATGTTCACAATCGCAGCTGCATTTTTCTCCTTTCTTAGTTGGATTTTGAAAGCAGTATTATAACAGCACTTCCAGGAGGGAGAGTTGCCAGTTTAATAAGACTGTGAGCTAATGTCTGGGTAAGTACAACTACTAGGGCTACTTCGCTCACTGGCATCTGTGTGAAAGAGATAGGGTTTCGAAATAGTACTATCTCACAGATTTCCTCAGGGTCAGGAACCTGGGAGTGGCTTATCCAGCTAGTCCTGGTTCGAGGTCTCTTTTACAATCTTTCAGTCTAGGGGGCTACAGTCCTTTCAAGGTCTGACTGAGGGTAGAGATCTGCCCCCTGTGCAAGTCAAGTTCTTTGCAGGCTCTTGTTGGACTAAGGGCCTCAGTTCCTCACAGTGCTAGAGACTCCTGGTGCTAAGGATGTTTTGCTCTGCATAAGTCCCCCATGTAACTCCTTATTTAAATATAATTTATCTGCAAACATGTCCAAAAATCCTAAGTGTTAGGTTGAAGCATGGCTCAGTTGGTAGAGCACTAGCCAATGAGTGAAAGTGGTGCAAGTACTGAGTTGAGTCCTAGTCTCAGACCTAGAAAAAAAAGAAGTAATGCCCAACCAACTCTTTTAAAAAGAGGGTTGGGGGGGAGAGAGGGATTTTTACAAAGTGAATACTCTACGTAACCAGTTCCTCAACCAAATTACTATTCTGGTACCCCAGACAACTCTTTGATACCTTCAACCTCTAGTAATACCTTGCCCACCCACCCCACCCACAGGGCTTTTATTCTTAAGGGCTGAACAACTTGAGAGTCCGTTTTGACCCCAGCAGAAGTAGTTATTTGGCTTCAGAAGACTTTGAGAACGTGGTAGAAGTTGTGTTACTACTCTCTGGTGGGAAGAAGAGGGAAATACACCTATACAAGATTTTTCATCCAACTTAAGACTATTTGTGAACCTTAGAATTACAGTTTAAGATAGGTTCCTTTTTACATTAAATACTCTTTTCCTTTTTTTTTTTTCCTGCCAGTCCTGGGGCTTGGACTCCGTGCCTGAGCACTGTCCCTGGCTTCGCTAGCACTCTACCACTTGAGCCACAGAGCCACTTCCCACTTTTTCTATGTATGTGGTACTGAGGAATCAATTGAACCCAGGGCTTCCTGCATGCTAGGCAAGCACTCTACTACTAAGCCACATTCCCAGCCCTTTATACTTTTTTTAAGAACCTGATTTTTATTTGTTTCTCTTTTGACCCCTTTGAAAGACTAATTCTAAGTCACAGCATATATCCCCTATATCACATAAACTCAACTCTGTTCTTGAGAATGAATGACTCAGCAATGACCACACATGTTCGTGTCCTCTTGTTGCCCTGTGGACCCATGGCCCATGGCAGGAAGTAGAAGAAGCCGTATTTCTGCTTTCAGGGACCTTCCATGTGAATTGAGTATGGGATTGTTAATCCTTAATGAAATCCTTGGTCTTGTCAATATGTCCCTGATTGTTAAGTACCCATTACTTTTCCCTATACCTTACCTCTGAAGAGTATGCCTTATTCCTAATATCCATTATGACAAGCAGGGAATTCCACTAGCATGGAATTCTCCATGGAATGTAGATAGTGCCCTGGGAATGTATCAATGAGTGTTTTAGGAAATAGATGGGAGCTGTAAAATAAATAAATAACCTAGCTTCTACATATTTCTCACAGTCTCTATCCTTGGCTCTTTCCTACAATGATGACTACAACTACACACACACCCAGTGCCATAATATAGATGTATTTCAGAAAAGGGCAGAATTGACATTAATTAGACTTTAGCTGCTTGTGTGCCACTTTACATCATCTCAATAAGTACTGTGTGAGATGGGTATTATAAAAGTAATACTAGGGCTGGGGATATGGCCTAGTGGCAAGAGTGCTTGCCTTGTATACATGAGGCCCTGGGTTCGATTCCCCAGCACCACATATCCAGAAAACGGCCAGAAGTGGCGCTGTGGCTCAAGTGGCAGAGTGCTAGTCTTGAGCAAGATGAAGCCAGGGACAGTGCTCAGGCCCTGAGTCCAAGGCCCAGGACTGGCAAAAAAAAAAAAAAAAGTAATACTAATGGAAATTTTCCTTTAAATACATTATTAAAAGGCCTGGTACTGGTACCTCTGATCAACTAGAGACCTGTTAGAGGACTTAGATATAGTAATAGTTATTGTAAAACTTAGTGAAGTGGAACCTCAGTTGGGTGGGATGCTGCCATTCAGCTTTTTACATAAAAAGTTAGGAGTCTGGAATATCTTCTTTGGAGAAACGTCCTCAGTTTTTGTAGGACTTTGGAAATGAGTAGCTGGATTGTTTCTAACTGAAGCTCAATTTCCTGTCTGTTGGCTATGGGTTCTGGGACCTCTGCATTCGCGATTTAAATATATTAATAATCATTCTTGTCTTAGGCAAAAATACTATGTAATTATTACTATTTTAACATGGAGATACTCAATACCTTTTAGGAAATTTATTTAAGTATTTTCCTAATTCATTCTAGAACTACATGTTTTTTGCTTAAGTAGGAATCTAAATATACCAACTGCTGAGTGTTTTGGTGCATACCTATCAGGAGGAAGCGACCCTAGGCAAAAGGTTTATCAAGATCTCTACCTTACTTACCCCATTTCAACTACCAAGCCAGATATGGTGAAGTACACCCATAATCCCAGCTGTAGAGGAGACATAGGTTGAAGGATCAAGTCTAAGGCCACCCTGGGAAAAAAGCATAAGACTATAGATCTGGAAAATAAAGCTAAAAGGAATAGGAGTTTGGTTTAAGTTGTAGACTCTTGAGTTCAAACCTCAGTACCATGATTGATCAAAAAGATACACATACACATATATGAATTAGCCAGCTTGTATTGTAAAAGCAGCATTGGAATGTGTTCTTTTTGTGTTCCTAAAAATATGTAATAAGTGATTGAGATATTTAGAAGTTTCCAGAAGGGTACATGTTAAAATGGCTCTGCCAGTTGCGGTTTTTAAGACAGCTAATGTCTCTCATATATGCCTAAGTTATGGCATCTATTTGCTGTGTAGCACTGTGGAATTGTTTAGAAGAGTACTGACTTGGTGATTTGGTAAGACAGAAGAAACTAACTAGGAATGCACACCAGTCAAGCCTAATATGATCTTTTCTGATCCTGCTCTGTGTCTAGATTGCTAGTTGTGTGAATAAGGTACACAATCTATGCTTAAAGACCTTTATAGCTAGAGATGTTACTAAGGGCTAAAGTGATATCAGGAATTTGACATGTATACATAAAGCATAATGACTTACAAGTATTAGACCTCCCTTAGAGAACCAAAACAGCTTCTTAATGTGGTTGATAGTTAAGCCAGATCTAAATAGACCCGTGTTCTCCAGGTTGATAAGGAATGCTATAACAAAGCCTTGTGTTCCTAGGATATTCCAGGAAAATAAAAGTAAATAGGGCTTCTGAATGGGAAATAGGAACAAGTGAGAAATGAGACTGTATTGATAGGAAGGGAGTAGAACATTAAGGACCTGATAGAAGTGACATAATTAGGGTATGGCAACAGAGTATGGTAGCTCGTGCCTATCATCCCAGTTACTTGAGGGACAGAAATAACAGGATCATGGATACTTTGAGGCCAACTTGGGCAAAAGCGAGACTCTTTCCTGAAAGTAATTAAAGTAAAAAGGACTGAGATTGTAGCTTTAGTAATAGTACCTAGCAAGCTTGACAGCCTAAGTTTAAATCTTAGTACCACTCTCCCCCCAAAAGAAGTGACAGAATAATTATTGTGACAATTGTGGAAAATTGGTTGGATATAGGTACAGGAGGTGAAGCAGTAGTGTGTACTAGAAATAATCAGGGTTTGAAGTAAGGTAAGTAAGTGTGTAGATTGCAGAAGGTTACACATAGTGCTTGAAAGTAAAGCAAGAAAGTGGGAGCACACATTTCTGAGTTGCTACATTTGTAATGGATGAGCAAAATCTTGAAAAGAGTAAAGCCAGCTAAGTGCCTGTGGCTCACACCTATTATCACAGCTATTCTCGGTTCAAATCCAGCCTGGGCAGGAAGTCTATGAAACATCTCCAATTAACCACCCCAAAAAGCCAGAAGTGGAACTGTGGCTCCAGTGGTAGAGCACCAGCCTTGCAAAAAAGCTCAAAAGACAGCACCCAAGAAGCCCAGGACAGGCACCAAAAAGTAAGAGTAAAGTCAGTTTTGAACGTACAGAGTTGGAGGTGTTTATACATTTGAGGGGTGATATCTAAATAGAAAAAAAATTTCTGTTATTTGTTTTAGGCAGGGTCTCACTAATGAAGCCCAGGATAGCTTGGAACTAGAGATTCTCCAGTACTATTCCATTGTGGAAGCCCATTTCAGTAACCTTTCAGATGCTACAAACATAGCGAATGGTAGCTGGACATAGTATATGCCCATCTTATTGCTGATTAACTAAAGCAACCAGAAGACTTGAAGGATAGATATTTCTACCTTGTTTGCTGCTCTAGCCTCAAATTGTTACTATCAATAAGAGTAAACTGTGATAGCAGCAGTGAAGTCCTTTTGAGTTTAATGGATTGGCATGTGGGTGATGCAGAAAAGAAGAGGCCATATATTATATTAGGAGATTGAATAAACCATGCAGTATTGACTGCTGGGAGCAGCAGTGCCTCTTAAAGCTCCGTTAATTGAGGCAACTAAAAGTAAGTCTGTTATCTGCCCATGCTCTGTTCTGTCTCCATCCTACTTGGGGTTTTTGTTGTTGTTTTTTTGCCAGTCCTGGGGCTTAGACTCAGTGCCTGAGCACTGTCCCTGGCTTCTTTTTGCTCAAGGCTAGCATTCTGCCACTTGAACCACAGAGCCACTTCTGGCCTTTTCTATATATGTGGTGCTGATGAATAGAACCCAGGGTTTCCTGTATACGAGGCAAGCACTCTTGCCACTAGGCCATATCCCCAGCCCTCCATTCTACTTGTAACTTACCGGAAACTAGATTCCCTTTTCCCCATCAACTTTGCCTCAGAGGTATTCAGAAAATAATTATTTTTTAAACTCTTCTGTTAGAAGATTTTACTAAATCTTTTGTGTATGTCACACTTTCCTGGTCTTCTATATTTGCTGACTTAATGAATTTTCAGAAAGTATTTTTCATAAACCATATAATAACATAAACTTGAAAAGCAAATTGATATTTTACAGAACAGTTAAGGGAAAAATGATTTAGAATTCCAGAGCAATGTGAGGGGCAAGTATGCCAAAATCTCTTAAGAAACGTTTACTTAATAGTCTTTCACTTTTTTTGTCAGAGTAAATGTGGAACTATGAATTCTTTCCTCTCTGAACCAAAGTACAGAGCTCCAAAACTTAAGTATTTTCAACTGCCTTTATTTCTCTGCTTTAATGTTATGTTTTGACTTTTCTTGTGTGGATTTCTTGTTGAACCTTCTAAATGAGTACATACAGTGTTCTTCATGGGAAAAGATGGGGGAGCTGAGAAACTTCTGCATCTTTATGCTAATAGAAACTCTGTCCTCTTCCTGTATATCTGTATCTCGTCTTTATCACTCTTCCCAACTTGTAAACGTTTGCAACATCATTAAGCTGGTAAGTCAGAAGCCACATGAGATGCTGTCTTAATACTCTTAATGTCTTAATTTGTAGCTTCTGCTACAAATTGCAGAATCTGCAATTGCAGAAGCTGCAGCTTGCAGAAGCTACAAATTATTCTTTATTATTATTTCAGTAGGTTGATAGATTGAAATTGATCAAAGCCTCTGTCAGATTACGTTTTAGTAGCATACATTAGTTGTACAAGGAGGTGTTTTACTGTGATGTTTGTATGCATGTAAACTGTGTGTCCCAATTGTAAGTTTTCATACCTCTGATACACAGGAATGAAGAAAAATATCCAAAATAAGTGTGCTCAAGGAAAGTTGGCTATAACATACATTGAGCCCTATGAGAATCAAGAATGTTTCTATAGAGCAACAAAGTATTGATTGGTGGATAGTGTCTTATTGGTATTATATGCACACATCACATTCCAGGATTTTGAAATTTCTTTTGCTGGGTTTTACCTTTTTTTTTTCTTTCTTAACTGTTACTGTTAAAACAGATGATGTGCTACAAATTTGGAAATTTCTCCATAAACTGTTAGCTTCCTAGTCATATATACAGGTTTGTTTAGCATTGCATTATTGTCCTAACCCCCTTGTTTTGTTATGGTTGAACATGGACTTCAATTCCAGAGTTCATGTTTTCTAGGCAGGCATTCACCTTAAAGTACACCTCCAGCTCTTTTGCTCTTTGCCTGGACCATCCTGGACTTCAATCTTCCTATTTACACTTTGTGCTGGAGCATGCCACCACACTCAGATTTTGTTTTGTTTTTTTGCCAGTCCTGGGGCTTGCACTCAGGGCCTGAGTACTGTCCCTGGCCTTTTTGTGCTCAAGGTTAGCACTCTACCACTTGAGCCACAGCACTACTTCTGGCCTTTTCTATATATGTGGTGCTGAGGAATGGAACCCAGGGCTTCATATATACGAGGCGAGCACTTTACCACTAGGCTATATTCCCAGCCCTTCCAGCTTTCTTTTGAGATGGGGGTCCTGCATACTTGGCCTGGAATTGTGTTGCTCAGCGCAGGTTTCCAAGTAGCTAAAATATAGGGAAGGGCTACCAGCACCAGGCACTAACCCTTCTTTAAAAAAAAAAAATACAGGCAGAGCAATTCTGTTTCCGTACAGCAATAGCTTGTTTCATATTGAATATTATATTGTTATATAGGTATACTTAGAAAGCATTTTTAAGCCAGTTAACATTTCTCTTTCGGGCTGGGAATATAGCCTAGTGCTTGCCTGGTATACATGAAGCCCTGGGTTTGATTCCCCAGCACCACATATATAGAAAACGGCCAGAAGTGGCGCTGTGGCTCAAGTGGCAGAGTGCTAGCCCTGAGCAAAAAGAAGCCAGGGACAGCGCTCATGCCCTGGCCAAAAAAAAGTCTCTATCAGATCTTCTTGTTTTATTTGCCCACACCTTAATGTTTCATTTATGAATACAACTTTACTTTGTGTCCATATGAGTCAAAGCAATACTGTTATCAGGCTAATGAACTAGGATTAGAATAATATAATTTTTAGGCTAGAAAGAATCTTTTGTTGGTCATAGGGCTTGAACTCGGCCTGAGCACTGTCCTTGAGCCTTTCACTCAAGACTTCCTCTCTACCCCTTGGAACCACTTCCAATTTTCTGGTGGACTGCCCGAGCTGATTTCAAACCACAGTCCTTACATCTCAGCCTCCTGAGTAGCTAGGATAATGGGGGGGGGGGATAATTCAGATGCCCCTTGTTTGGAAGATGGCTAGCTGTATATTGTAGATTTTTTTTAAATAATGTATGAATTTTAATTTTTCCAGCCAGTAAAATCTTAAGCCATATGGTTAACACAGTGAAAAGTATAAGGAAACATGCCAGAGAAGGTTTGGGCAAGGATGAGACAGGCAGATAGGTTTTTACTTTTTTTTTTTTTTATTAGCTTACATTGGCAACACAAGGGGGGATTCCATTGTTACATTTTGACACGTGTTTATGATATGTTCCAATCAGTCTCAGCCCTCCATAGGTCTTCAAGGATTTTAGTGTCATACTTCACTCTGTAAGGCAAGCACTCGGTACATACTGGAGAAAAACAGAAAAGAGGATAGATAGCATGGATGTTTCTTTCGTAGTGCTTACACTTGTGCAGTTTTGCTAATTAAATATATATTAAGAAGTGCAGTGAAGGGCTGGGGATATGGCCTAGTGGCAAGAGCACTTGCCTCGTATTCTTGAAGCCCTGGGTTCAATTCCCCAGCACCACATATACAGAAAATGGCCAGAAGTGGCGCTGTGACTCAAGTGGCAGAGTGCTAGCCTTGAGCAAAAAGAAGCCAGGGACAGTGCTCAGGCCCTGAGTCCAAGGCCCAGGACTGGCAAAAAAAAAAAGAAGTGCAGTGAAGGAAGATGGTATAATGAACTACTTTAAGGGACTTATTTTTGGGTGGGAGTATTGAGGAAAGGAAATGGCAAGTCCAAAGGCTGGGGGCAAGTGGGAGACTATACTGACCATAGCCCAGGAGCCAACAGGAATGGGGTTAAGAGAAGACCTAGAGGGCTGGGGATATGGCCTAGTGGCAAGAGTGCCTGCCTCGGATACACGAGGCCCTAGGTTCGATTCCCCAGCACCACATGTACAGAAAACCGCCAGAAGCGGTGCTGTGGCTCAAGCGGCAGAGTGCTAGCCTTGAGCGGGAAGAAGCCAGGGACAGTGCTCAGGCCCTGAGTCCAAGGCCCAGGACTGGCAAAAAAAAAAAAAAAAAAAGAGAGAAGACCTAGAGTATGTTGGATTGTTCATTCAAACCAAGCTTTAGAGATTTGAACAGTTTACTAAAATGCTCATTCCATAAATCAAATTTAAAAAGCAAGGAGCAAAATTGTAATATCTTGGTTTTGGTTTTCAGGAGCTGGGCGAGGGGGAGTTTTGATGACAGAAACAAGTACACTGCAAAGCAAATCGCATTGCTTGTCATTAAATCTTGACATATTTTCAGATCGGCTATTTGTGATAATTAGGTCATAAAAAATGATGTAACTAAATTAAGGACTTTGACGTTAATAAATGTGCATTGTCTTTTAAATAAAATTAGAACTATAGTGGTTACACAGGTCAAATATCAAAAATATTTGGGACCAAAAATTACTCCATGTTCACATTTATTTGTTTGTCTCTAATGTGGGGATGTTTGAGCTCTTGGGGCTCGGGACCAAGTCTAAACAGGAACCAAGCCTAAACATGAAGTTCACTTAAGTGGACGTACATATTTTGTACACACCGCCTAAAGGTAATCTTGTGCAGTGTTTTCTGGTGTGCCTCTGTTTTCGCTGTGAGCCCCCCTCACTTGAGGTCAGGTGTGGAATTTTTCATTTGTGGCTTTGTGTCAGCATTCAAAAAAGTTTTGATTTTGGAGCATTTTGAATTTGGGGTTTTCAGATTAGGAATGTCGAGCAGTATATGCATTTAAAGTTGTGGTTTAGCTACCCAGGTTTGAAGTTCAAAGCCAGCCTAGGCAGACAAATCTAAGCGTCTTATCTCTTACTTCAGCATAAAGCTAAAATTAGAGGTGTGGTTCATTTGGTAGATAGAGCACCAGCCTTGAGTGAAAAAACTGGAGCACAAGGCCCTGAGTTCAAGCCCCAGTGCCAGCACACACACACAAAAATGAAATATAAAGGTGTGTTTTGGTATATCCTGTGTGTATGCATATAACCTTGCACCTATAACCTGGTAATTCCCATCTGATTAGAGCATTCTAGTATTCTTAATAAGCCAAAATATTTTTACTAAGACTATTTAATGTTCTTTGATTAAATCACACTATGCTAAATATGTAATTATTTAAATAAAAGTTAAAATCTAATGTTTTATTAGACTTTTGGTTGTGTCTACTGAAATTCATTTTTGCATAGTGATCTAATTTTGCTTTTTTACCAAGAGTTTTCTTAGCAGTGTGTAGTATCGTCACTACAACCTTCATCCACTGGTCCTTATCGCTCTATCAGTGATTAACATTTCTTTATTCAGAGTTTGTTCCATGAGTTTATTTCTCTGCCTAAAACCTGTGACTTTGTAAGTTTTCTGGTTTCTTGTAAGGCAGGTGCTTCCATTCCATCCTTGTTCTTTGACATGGCATCTGTTAATCTTGGTCAGTTGTCACTTATGAATGAATTTTTACATTGGTTTGTCAAGATTACTCCTACCAGTTTTTGTTTTGTTTGGTCATGGCACTTGGACTCAGGGCCTTGGTGCTGTCCCTTAGTTTTTGTGCTCTACCACTACCCAGGCTGGCTTCAAACTGCAATTCTCAGATCTCAGCCTTCTGAGTAACTAGGGTTACAAGCATAAGCCACCAGCACCCCGCTTTATTTAAGATTTTTAAGTTGTTTATACATAGATGCAGTCCTCAAATTTTTGTTGTTGCCACACTATGCTCTCCCTGGTATCAAGATCATACTGGTCTCAGAACCATGTGTGCGTGCGCACCAGTCCTAGATGCTGTTCCTGAGCTTTTTCACTTAAGGCTAGCATTCTACCACTTGAACCACAGCTCCACTTTGATTTTATGGTAGTTAATTGGAAATAAGAATCTCATGGACTTTGCTGCTTAAGCTGCCTTCAAACCATCATCCTCAAATCTCAGCCTCCTGAATAACTAGGATTACAGGCATGAGCCACTAGCACCTGGCTCTTTCTTCCCTTTTTTTGTTCTTTTCTAAAACAATGTTTATACATTTAATATTAATATTCAAACATTTCTAGCATTTACCATTAAGCCAACAAGCTCAAGTCTCTTGGATTTGTCTAGCTGGGCCTGCCTAACCCAGATCCTTAGATCTCAGCCTCCTGAGTAGCTGGAATTCAAACCTGCATCTCTTGTAGAATTTCCAACATGGCCCAAAAATGCTTAGCGTAACATCTGTGAATTACATAGCCATTGATATATCATAAATTACCACCAAAGAGCAATACAAATTCATATTGACTAAGTGAATCAATCAGTTTTATTTGGGTTTATGAAATATATTCCTGAAATACACTTGAGTTTAGTTATGAAACTATTTGCCTTTTAAAACATCTTGACTTGATATGTTCAGGCTGAAACACTTTGATCTAATACCCTTAAGAGTAAACCTATCAATGCTCCTGTATAATAGTAAAAGCTTTTAATTGATGTTTTGCTAGCAGACTTCACAGGAGCTGGGTTTAATGCACTCTTCAGACTGTGCTTGTCTACTTTGGAGTTTGAGGAGCTCATAGCTGTGTCATTCTGTTCTCATCATGCTCCTTATCAGTGCAATGCTCCTCCATCTGTAACATCTGCTAGTTGTCAGCACAAGGAAGGTATTTG
Source organism: Perognathus longimembris pacificus (assembly GCF_023159225.1). Lineage (NCBI taxonomy): Eukaryota > Metazoa > Chordata > Mammalia > Rodentia > Heteromyidae > Perognathus > Perognathus longimembris. The sequence goes on along the minus strand of NC_063181.1, from coordinate 8,811,945 downwards.
GGTTTTGACTTTATTAAGTTACTCGAAGGCTTGCTAAACTCACTAAAAGTTACTGATGAATAGCTTTGTTTGATATGGAGTATCAAGCAGGAACTGTCGACAAGGAAATCAGTGCCTAGTTCTTGGTATCTTTGTTCCTCTCTTACAAAAGCAATATGTATTGCGATTATCTTCAAATTGATACCAAGGTGGTTTTTTGGTGGAGGGCTGGGCATTGGTGGCTCATGCCTGTAATCCTAGCTACTAAAGAGGCTGAGATCTGAGGGTCACAGTTCAGAGCCAGCCTGTGCAGGAAAATCCATAGGATTCTTATCTCCAATTACCTTCAATTGACCACCAGAAAACCAGCAGTAGAGCTGTCACTCAGAGTGGTAGAGTGCTAGCCTCGAGCAAAAAAAAAAAAGCTCAAGGACAATGGCCAGGCCCTGAGTTTACCCTTTGACACCCCCCCCAATAATTTTATATATATATATATATATATATATATATATATATATATATATACACACACACATATGTATGTATATATTCTATAAGTATAAGAATTTTCAATGGCCTTGAAGTAATTTATAAAAAAGACATAAATGTTGCATTACATTTCCACTTTCATTAAACTGTTGTATTACTGAAACTTCAGAGAAATAAAATGAGTATGTTTGTGAGCCTTATAAATAGTTTTTCAGACTTTCAATATATAGCCTTTTTAAGGGCAAATCCTGCTTCTCAGATCTCCAGTGTTGATTAACTGTTTTGATTTCAATATAACATATTAATAGACACATAAGTGTGAATTTCTCAAGGTTGTTGCTCTTGTGTGACTATAAACTGATCTACAGATTTTAAACAAGCCACAAAACCTATTACAGTCAGATTAGCAGCATACATTTACTGTGCTAGAAAATGTCTATAATACTGCTTGCTATGTTGTATGAATTATTTTTAAATGCCCATAGAAAACTCAGGGAGTAGTGAGAGTATTCTCTTTCCTTCAGTTACTCCCTCTCATCCCTGTTCACAAGTTGAATAGTTCATTTTTCACATAGCTGATGTTTGTGTGTGTGTGTGTGTACATGCACACACACATATATATAGTTTTGTTTTGCTTTGGCTTTTGTTGGTCATGGGGCTTGAACTCAGGGTCTGGGTGCTGTCCCTGGGCTCTTTTGCTCAAGGCTGGTTCCCTACCACCTTGAGCCACAACTCTACTTCCAGTTTTCTGGAAGATAAATGTCTTAAGGACTTTTCTACCCTGGCTGGCTTTGAACTGCGATTCTGAGATCTAAGACTCTTGAGTAACTAGGGTTATGGGCATGAGCCCGTTCTAAATGTTTAAGATAATTACCTTGCATCTGGAAATTACCTTTTGGGGAAATTACACCTTTTGGTAAAAGTAAAATTTTGCTTATATGCCCCCCCCCCCGGGAATATGAAAAATACTCCCCTTTGAAAATTTCAATTGAAAATAAAATGAAATAATTTCATACTTAGCATTTGTGTTCTTTTTTTCCCCTCCATACCTAATATAAATTAGGAAAATCAGGATGTATAACTTGTCTTTTCTATATGAACTGAACCAGTAGATAACTAATAGTAGATGATGACGAAATGTTTAGTAAATTCTATTCTAACTAATAAATGAGACATAAATTAGCCTGCCACTGGTGGCTCATACCAGCCTATCTACTCCTCTTGATAAACTTTTTGCTTAGGCTGGCTTCCTCCTGGTGGCAGGGATTACGGGTACGCACTCAGTAGTTGGTAGTTGGTATATTTAGATTCCTACTTTAGAAAAAACCTTGTCTTTCTCATCAAGGACATTCTCTAGTAAAATGGGCGTTGTCGTTTGTTTATTTTGCCAGTTCTGGGGCTTGGACTCAGGACCTGGGCACTATCCCTGAGCTTCTTTTGCTCAAGGCTAGCACTCTACCTATTGAGCAACAGCACCACTTCCTACTTTTTCTGTTTATGTGGTACTGAAGAATCAAACCCCAGGTCTCATGCATGCTAGGCAAGCACTCTACCGCTAAGCCATATTCCCAGCCCTGGACTGCGTTTTTGTGTTGTTTCAAAGTGTGTGAGACAACAAAAGAACACAAAAACTACCAAAACACTTTGAAACTACTGCGTTGCTTTGTGCTAAGGCACAGTGGATTTAACCTCCATTGCCTTCATTTGTGCCTTTGTTGTACTGTATGTGCAGAAAAGGTGTGAGTAATGTCTTAGCAGTATTGTGGGATAACTTGGGTTTTACATGCTGGAATATTGTCGGGAATCCTTAGGAGTCCATGGGCTATATTTCTGAGAACCATAAACTAGAGAATTTTATGCATCTATACTGGTTATATCTGCACTCATTTTAACCATATTCTTAGAAAGATATGTCTGTGTTTTTAAGGAATTGGCACATACTGCTTTCCCTGGCTTGTCAAGCATTAAGAACTTGGTATTTTATGGCACTTCCTTTAGGATGTCATCAATTATACAAAATGTTTAGGACTATAGTGTTAGGGTGCTATAGTGAATGACAGTATGTTTCCAAATACTCTAGTTCACATCTGAGAAATGTATTAGGTTCCTTTACTTTTAGATTGCTGTAACAGAATACATTTCTCTCACAAGTGTTTGGTGCCATAAATATGGGTAAAGAAGTAAGATTTAGGGATATAAAAACAGATGATGATAGTATTATTGGGTGAGCAACTTTATTAGATACATGGCAATATTCCTGTATCTTTCCCTAAAATATAACCAAAAACAGAATCTTATTTCTTCCATCATTTCTCCACTCATGAATTTGGAGCAAGAGTTCAAAGGAGGCCCGGAGTTCAAATCTCAGTCCTACAAAAAAAAAAAAAAAGAAAGAAAACGTACAGAGAAAGACAGGCTGGTGACAGACCTTTCCACTGCATACCAGATGCCAAAGAGAAAAACTGATGGCAGCTTAAAATTGCATATGGAAGCAAAATTATCTTTCAAGAAGGAGGGCACTACAGGCATCTCATTGTAATGACAAAGAAAAGTTTAAAATGCATCCCCCAAAAGTTCCTGTGTTGGCTAGATGTTGTATATATGCTTATCTGAACTAGGGAAGGGGAAGAAAAATAAGGGAGGGTGTAACAAATAAGATAAGAAATGTACTCACTACCTTATTATGTAACTCTACCCCCTTTGTACATCACCTTGTCAATACAAATTTAATTTTTAAAAAGTTACTGGGCTGGAAACAACCCCAAAATGCTTATGTGGATAATATTTGGAAGTTGGGCCTTTGGGAGGTAATTAAGGTTAGATGACAGGGAAGGTGAAGCTCTGGTATGGGATTAGTGGTATTAGGAGAAAGGAGACCAGAGTGTACAAGCTCCTGGTTCCTTACCATGTATGTTACAATGCAGCAAGAAGACACACCAGATGCTGCATCATACTCTTAGACTCCCAGCCTCTAGGACTATTAAAAAATAAATGTCTGGTTTTTATACATTAAGAAAACAGCAACAACAAAGGAGGAGGAGGAAGGCACAATTGGTCATTTGTAGGTTACCAAAGATTGAATTTACCACCAATATATCTTTACTTTAGGAACTTTATAAAGGATATATACTTTAAAAAGGAGCAAAAGCACCAGGGGATGGGCTGGTTATGTGAGAAGTAAAGGTCACCAGAGAAATTGGTAAGCATAGGTAAGTGTAGATAAACATTGTATGAGGGACTGGGAATATGGCCTACTGGCAAGAGAGCTTGCCTTGCGTACATGAAGCCCTGGGTTCAATTCCCCAGTACCACATATATGGAAAATGGCCAGAAGTGGCGCTGTGGCTCAAGCGGCAGAGTGCTATCTTTGAGCAAAAGGAAGCCAGGGACAGTGCGCAGGCCCTGAGTCCAAGGCCCAGGACTGGCAAAAAAAAAAAAAAAAAAAAAACATATGAAATAATTTGCACACATCATGTTCAGTAGTTCATTCTAGTTTGCTTTCAGATCTGACACTGGGAATAAATGGAGCTTTTAGAAATAATCTGGGAGAATATACTGCTGATTTCAGGGCTAGGAAACAATTTTTAAAAGTTAAAGCAAAGTATTGTTAACTAAGGTACATAATGATAGATTGAGCGGTGTTAAAATTAAAAAGTTTTATTTATCAAAAGACACTTTGGGGACTCTTGGAAAAATAGAGGAGAAAAGGAATAGGTCAGACTCAATCTCCTACAGGCGAGGACTGTTTATTGAGATAGAACAGCGTTCCCATGGGCTTGGAAACTGTCCCAGGGTGTGAATTTGGGGATCAGGCTTATATGGAGTGTGAGCAAGGAGGCAGAGGTTAATGAAAAAGTCCTTATGTATAGGAAGTTGGGGACTTTTTGGTTGGGCCCCACAGTGGGCTGTTTACAGCTGGGCTTGGGTCAATTGCCCTGCCTGCACATCAGAGCAGGTTCGCACATACCTGAGGTTTTATCTGATGCCTGTATGCCTTTGGGACAGTAGGGTGGGGGTCAATCCTTCATATTCCATCTTTGGATACGTAGAATGGGCCCAGATGGGAGAGGCAAGTCCTTCATATAGGATATTTGGATATATAAAAAGAATGTGCTGAGAGGGGAGCAACCTGGAGTTATTAGAAAAAGCAGATTCCCTTCAGGGGCAGTACTAAGGATTGAACTCAGCACCTTGTGCTTGCTGTGCAGGCACTCTACCACTTGAATCACATGCCGGTAAAAGACTATCTGAAATTTGAGTAAAAAAGCAATCCACAGAGGGAATAGAAAAACAATATATAACTGACTAACACAGAGCTCAGGAGTTACTAAAAATGGCAGAGGACATGGCTTGGGTAGTACAGAACCTATCTAGCAAACATGAGGCCCTCAGTCCAAACCCCAGAACCACCAAAAAAGAAAGAACTGCTATAGCCAGCTCTTAAATCCATGTGTACCTCATGAAATACCTTCAAAATATGTAAACTGATAAAAAATTACAGTGCTGTAAATCTACATAGTGAATTTACATAGTAAAAAGTTTCATTAGTTATTGTTAGGACAAGAAAAAAGTAGACACAGATTTGAAAGCACGTTGTCAAGTTAGATTTAACAGACGTTCTCAATATGGAACATTTAGAGAAATGAAGACACACAAAACCACAGTGATTAGTAAGCCCTTGAAGCCTAGAAAAGAATGAGCACCCAGATCTGAAAACAAGAGTCCAGAGGGTTCTTAGAAGTGAGGAGGAATGGGCGTATACTTGAAATGGGTCATTTAGAGGTCAGATAATTTATCGTTTGTGGTGGATCTTATTTTGAAAACTTGACCTACAAGTGAATTCAGCTCTTAATTAGAAACAGAACTCAGGTTTTAAAGGATTTTTAAACGTTATTTTTATAAATACTAGATTGAACCATATAAAACTGCTGTTTTTATGGGTCAAGAATGGTTTGGTATTTGGTATTTTCATATTATTCCGCCTAACAAAAGAAAGGGAATTGAGCTCTTCTGGTCTGATTGTTTTTTATTCATCTTCCTGTAGAAAAACAAATGTTAGGCTAGAAATCGGCATCCTATCAAAAGCATCTGTTCCAGAATCTTCCTGACTGCACTTAATATTTTATACACCACCAAGGTATCACAGGCTTTAGTAATGACACATTCTCAGGCTAGAAGTAATGTGGAGTTTCTAAAATGAAACCATTGGTTTCTAACGATCCCTTACAAAGCCAATTACCACCCTCCTGAGTGAGTTAGGTACTCGATGTGGGGGCTCATCCAGAGTTGGCAGAGTCCTCACTAGGAAGCAACTGGCCCAGACCTATGAACTCTGGCAGCAGTAGCAAATTAGGGGTTTCGAACCAGAAACACAGATGTTTCCACAATTAATTCTGAATAATTTTCTAAAGGCTTGCTAGTCCTGCTGGTCAAATGTGTAAATAAGATGCCTGGTCTCTAGTTTGTGTTCTACTACTGATTTGTGGTAGTACAGAAGAAAATCTCATAAATTGACACTAAAGACTCTAATTAATTTATTGTTCTCACGCTTTGAGTTTAATTTTGCACATGTATTATAAAGTTACTTTTCCTAACTAGTGTAGCACAGGTCTTGCTAGCGATTCATTTGTTGGTCTGGCAACCATCAGAACCTGACCTAGGCATTCTCGCTCATTCCAGTCCAGAGAAGATTGCCAGCAAAGCTAACAGAACTTCACATCCTTTCTGATTGCTTTGTTGCTACTCTCAAGTGGAAGTTGCTTTTATGCAGTAATTGTACCAGAGTAGTTATAGCATTTGAAAGGTCAAGCATTGGAAAGGTTGTTGGCTAAAAGCATTGGGGATAGAGGAAGCCATGTGCCCAAAAGGTTCCTAATGTAGTGTCAGAAGCCAAGTGCTTCTTAATTCTTCCCCCAGGTAAAGCAGCCCTTCCCTCATTTTGCCAGGAGTCAAATAAAACTCATCCAGGCCCATGGCAGTGCTTTCAAAAACACTCAACTTCAGGGTCTTTTCAAGGTTCTTCCTCTTACATATTGTACAAACCTCTAACATTTATGGAAGGAACCCTTGATTTAAAAAAAAAAAAAAGCGATGTCATTATTCCTGGGATCTAAGTTTTGTTTGAAGTTTGTTTAAATAACATGCATGAGAGCTGGCCTTTGGTACACACCTGTAATCTCTGCATTCTGGAGGCTAAAGCAAGAGGATATGAGTTTGAGACCAGCTAGGCTATATGATGAGTTGGTCTTTAAAAAAAAGAAAAAGCTGGGCATGGGTGGCTTAACCTAAAGTCCTAGCTGCTCCGGAGGCTGAGGTCTGAGGGTCACGGTTAAAAGCCAGTCCAGGCAGGAAAGTCCATGAGACTGTAACTTTATTTAATAAACTACTTTTAGGGGAAAAAAAAAAAAAAGCTGGAAGTAGAGCTGTGGCTCAAGTGATAGAGCACTAGCCATGAGCAAAAAGAAGCTTAGAGACAGGCCCTAAGTTCAAGCCCCAGGACTGGTACCAAAAAAGTAAAGAAAAAAAAAGAATGACATTCTATTAGTTATGTTTATTTTTTTTACCTAACTTACAACCATTCCCTAAAATATTTCAGTATCCAGTTGGGCTGAATCTAAAATTATCTCATTTCTTCACATGTAGTTTCTTTAATTTCATAGGCTTTTAGGGACATAATGTGGGTGCCTAGAGATTTAATTACTATTAGTACCATTTGTTGTAGGAATATTTCTTGTATATAAACTATAGGAGCTAATTTTTGCTCCTCTAATGAGGAGAGCAAATTGTTCTTCCCATCAAATGAGTAAGATCTGTTGGTGGAGTAACACTGAGATGTTTAGGATGCATTATGACTGTGTCTGGGAACATTACTATTGTCCTTTCAGTCTTGGTAGTTTCCAGTTGTCTTTTATCAGCCTGTAAGTGTTGTGTGAACTTTACTTGGATGAATTCAGGTTGGGTGAAATCTTTTGCAATAAAGTGATAATTTTTCCCTTTGGAGGAGACATACTTAAATGTACCTACCTCTTTGGCTCTTTCACTTTTTTAAATTTAATTTTATTATCAAGATCATGTGTAGAGGTTACATTTGCATATGTAAGATAGTAAGTATGTTTCTTGTCCAACTTGTTACCCCCTCCCTCATTTTTCTCCTACCTTCCCTCCTCTCTAATTCCTCCCCCCAGTTGTACAACATATTATCTTGTAAGTATTGCTGTTGCATTGGTTTGCCTTTTACCCTTTGTCTCACCATTTTAATGTTCCCCTTCCCTTCCCTAATTCAGACAGACATATATAAAATACCCAGGGGGCGTGGACTTACTTTTTTTGCCTCTCAGAAGTGAAGCCTGAATTAACTTCTCTAGTAAATACTGTAGCTTGTATCTCCATCTATCTCTATTTACCTACATATGCTCTTAACCCTACTTACTCAGCTCTGTTTTTTCTTATGGTGTTTATCATTTAACATAACATAGAACTTTTTTCTAAAAATTAAATTTAGTATTCTCATGTCAGCTCCAAGCAACCAAGGATCTTTGTTGTGTTCACTGCTGTGTATCAAGTATTAACAAATGATGCGTAATGCATAGTAGGCACTCATATAACTGGTATTAAATGAATCCTGTTTCCCATGTGATCAGAAAGGTCTTTTATAAGTTAGTGGACCTCTCTATAGTCACATAAGTAGTGTCAAGCAGAGCTGAACATAAAACCACTAGGGAAAATCCTTCTCAGACTTTGAAGTGTTTTCATTAGCTTACTTTGTGGTCTATTCATTTAACTATTGATGCAGCCATCTGAATAGTCACATAGGTGTGTGGTCAACTGCTTTGTTACTGACTTTCTCCCAATGACTACAGGTGACCCAGTAGTCCCAACCCTTGTGTTTTTTTGGAAAATTCCAAAGGGTAAGTTAGAAGGTTTTATGCTAACTATGCACATTTAATTGGATGGTCAGAGTCGCTAGAAGTGATGGAGGTACAGCACTTAAGGATAAGATTGGTGACAACCCAGACCTGTCAGCAAACTTGAATAAAAGTCATCCAGTCTTAAAGAAACAGGGAAGTACCTCCTGGTATTATGAGCATTCTCTTCTAGACTGTCTGAAGCATTTGGTCTACCTACTTCCTTTTGTGAGACCTTAGCTCAAAACACATATGCCTGTTTGGGAGGTAAGAGTTGGTAACATTCATATACTTGTTTCCTGCAACAACTTCCTTTAAAAAAAAAAAAGTTAGAAAGCTAAATGCAGTAGCTCATTCCTGTGATACCACCTGTGACGGAATCAAATAGACTGATCATAGGTTGAGACAAGCCCAAGCCAAAAGTGCTTGAGGTGTGGCTCAAGTGGTATTATGCCTACCCAGCAAGTGCAAGGCCCTGACAGCTGGAGATCTCCAAAACAAGTACTGGTATGTTACACATCTATTGCTTGGTTTCTTTGTGCACTGGAGGCTTGGCTCAGCAGTAATGCACCTGCCTAGCAAGTGTAATACTGAGTTCAATCCCTAGTGCTACCAGAAGAAAATCTATTTTGTTGTATATTTTGTTGTATTTTTTGCAACAAATCTGTAACAGTTTGTCAGCTCTGTTCTTCAGGTAAAGTGTTTTGTGGGTTGTTGGTGTTTTGTTTTTTTTTTAATGCAAACAAGTACATGAATAAGCTTTGGGAATTTAAAATGTTTTTAATTGTAGATGTGTCTCCAAATTTTTTTCACATTTTAAGCAGAGTACCAGAGGTAAATATAAAGTAGCAAACCCATAAGGCAAATCAGTATATTTTGTTGCCCTAAAATATATTTCAACAGGTAGCAAGGCATAATTTAGGGAAGTAGCATATTATTTAAATGTGAGCCTTACTTTGAAATGATTTTATTAATCTAAAGGTCTTTTCCTGTGTAGGTCCTCTAGTACAGGATTTTTATGCTACAGGGCTTCAGTATGGAGTCTAATTTAGATTCCTAGCCACTCTTACCCATCTCTGATTATGAATGGCAGTTACAATGTCTTTGTAATACTTTAGAGAATTGTAGCTATTCTGTAACAGGGTGTGTGTGTGTGTGTGTGTGTGTGTGTGTGTGTGTGTGTGTGTGTATTTTAGCATAGAACATTGATTAATAAACCAGGTAGTATTAAGACAAAAATTTGTGGAGAAAGAGTAGGTCTTCTTATAGTGTCAATTAGATTTGTTTTTACTGGACTTTATTATAAGTTTACAGAAGAATTAAACAAATAATCCAGAGTTCTAACCTTATCATCTCTCCCCCACAGTTTCCTTATTCATTGAATTTACCATGTACACCCTGTGGGTTTTGACAAAGGTAGGACATTATTCACCGTTACATTTATCATACCAAGTAATTCTAAATATCCCCTATGCTCCAACCCTGAATTCCTGATTTTTGCCTTTCTAGAATGTAAATTATAGGTAGACTCATTCAATATGCAGGCTTTTCAGATTGCCTTTTTTACTTAGCAACACACATTTAAGTTCTACTGGGCCTTTTTGTGGCCAAGTTTTGGCAATATAAATAAAGCTACTATAAACATTTCTGTACAGATTTTGGTAGAGACTTAAGTTTTCAAGTTATTTGGGTAAATACCAAGGAGCTCAGATGCAGGATCATATGGTAAGAGTATGTTTCATTTGTATAAAACTGCCTAGTTATCTTCTTACCAGTAGCTTTTGTTGTTCCATATCTTTGAAGCATCTGCTGTTATCAGTGTTTGGGGTTTCAGCCATTCTGGTGGGTAGGTAGTGTGGCTCATTGTTGTTGTAGTTTGCAGTACCCTCATAAGTGATGCTAAGCTAAGCTACTTTGGGTATTTTTATTTGCCATCTGTGGGTTGTTGTTTTTTTATATGAGTTGTCTACTCAGATCTTTTGCCCATTTTTTAATTGGGTTGTTTTCTTACAGAGTATATTTTGGATGTCATCCCTATATCAGATTTTTGGGAAGATTTTCTCCCAGTCGGTAGCTAGTCTTTTTAGTCTCTTGAACAATCTAGATTTCCTTTGTATAAATGCATTTTCTATTAATCCTGGAGTTTGTAAGAACAGTAACATAGAAAGAGACTGGAATACTAACGTGCCTAAAATTTCTTAAATATTTTCCAAGCCAATTTGCACTTATTTGGCTAGACTCGTGCTCATATCTAAAATTCTTTTTGTCTGATTGCTTTGTATTATATATAATTCAATATTTAGATGTAGCTTTTAATATTTTAATAGGATCTCTGACAAAATACCCCCACTACTCTGGTTTGAGTATTGTTAGCCAATTAATATTAAGAACATAAATTTAGAATAATGAATGTGCTTCCGCTCAAAAGTATCCCTTTGCAATATAGCTTACACAATATTGAGTTAAAAAATAAATAGCTCCTGAAAACCAGGACTAAACAATAATAAATACAGCTTTCACATTTTGACTTGATTTATTCCTAATGGCCAAGAGGTCATCGCGCACGCGCGTGAGTGTGTGTGTATGTGTATGCATGCCAGTCCTGGGTCTTGTCGCTGGGTACTGTCTCTTGAGAAAAATAGATTATCTACCATTTGAACCACAGTTCTACTTTGGTGGTTAATTGGAGATGAGTGTCTCACGGACTTTTCCCACCTGGGATAGCTCAGAACCTAGATCCTCAGATCTCAGCCTCCTTAGTAGATAGGATTATAGATGTGAGCCACCAATCTGGCCACTTTCTACACTTTAAAGTTATTTGATCATGCTTGCTACAGGGTAAAAATTAAATGTGTAAGTTAAGCTTGCCTAGCATGCTAGGTTCAGTCCCCACTATGTGAAGGAATGAATGAATGAATGAATGAGTAGTATTGTTTGGGGTTTTTTTTGTTTGTTTGTTCCAGTCCTGGGGCTTGAACTCAGGGCCTGGGTCCTGTCCCTGAGCTGCTTTTTTTCCCAAGGCTAGCTCTCTACCACTTGAGCCATAGCTCTACTGCTGGTTTTTTGTTTTTTGTTTTTAGTAGTAGTTGTTGTTTACTGGAACTAAGAGTTAGGGACTTTCTTCCCAGACTGGCTTTGACCCATGATCCTCAAATCTCAGCCTCCTGAATAACTAGGATTATAGTAAGCCACCAGTACCTGGTAGTGAATTTAAAAAACAATAATTTCAAACAGTATCACCAATTTAAATTGTTAGGTTTGTGGGGTGACACCTGTAACAGGAGTATTGGATGTCTATCAGGAGGATTATTCTCATATATTGACATGATTTATTTTTTTTTAATGTGGTTTTCAGGGAAACTGTAAGGTAGCAGTAAATTTTTTTTACATATGTAATTGTAAACTGCAAATTTGGGTTGTCGAGTAGCTGGGTGTTAGCTTTCATTCCTGGATTGATCTGTTGGCCTACATAATCTACTTTCTTGCTCAGCTGTTTTTATAGTAGAGTTTTGGCCTTTTAATACTATAAGCATGGCAAAATCAATTGCATTTGAGGCACAGAAAAAGATGTCCAAAACTTGTTTTATGTTTCTTTGTCTCCTTTTTGTACTTAATTATTCTATTTTGTAAATTAGAAGATACAGAAATTTTCATCCCTAAAACATAGTTTTTAAATGCAGTAAGCAAACCATGCAATGCAATATCAATTTCAAAGCTAATTATTTTCCTAGTAATGTTGTAGATTGAACCCAAGTCTTATACATTAAGACTATATATACTTTGTCTATGTGCATGCCAGTACTGGGGCTTACCAAAGGGCCTAGACCCTGTTCCTGAGTATTTTCACTCAAGGCTAGTGCACTAACACTTGTACCACACCTCCATTTCCACAGAGGTTAATTGCAGGTAATAATAGTCTCACAAACTTTACTACCTGGGTTGGCTTCGACCTGCTATATCCTCAGATCTCAGCTTACTGAGTAGCTGTTAATACAGGCATGACCCACTGGCACCCGATGGTGTTATTTTTTAAATAGAGTTTCACATTTATGCCCAAGCTTGCCTAGACTTCATTTTTCCTTACTGATGATTCCTGTGTAGCTGGAATGATAGGCAATATGCCACCACACTCAGCTTATTAGTTAAGGTGAGATCTCATAAGCTTCTTACAATCGCTAGGCCTCCTGATCTCCCAAGTAGCTAACAGTCTTATTACACATTCTTACACAAGAAAAGGCACAACACTACCAGAAGACATTCTACAAAGTAAATTACAAAAAAAATCTGTAGATGTGTTTATGGTGTGAGAATTGAAACATGATACAGTGGTCAAGCTCAGCTGGCAGTATGTGTCTAGATATTTGTCCCCTCTCTTCATGTCCATAAATGACTGCAAGGCCATAGTGAATATTGATTTGTGTGTTCTATGTACATTTTAATAAGTAGATGAATGCATAAGATTGGAATCTGTGGTAGTGAAAACCAGTTGTATATCCTATATCCAAACTCCTTTCATCTGTAGGAAAAAGATGTTTAAATTCCTTTAGAGGACCCATTACAGATTTTTTTTTTATGTAATCCTCACCCCCTCCTTGTCATCCTCCTCCTCCTCCTTCTTTCTTCATCTTTCCTCTTTTTCCTTCTCTTACTTTGTACCAGTTCTGAAGCTTGGACTTGGGGCTTGAGCACCGTCTCTGAGTTTTTTACTCAAGGCTAGCACTCTACCACTTCTGGCTTTTGGGTATTTAATTGGAGATAAGAATCTTTATGGACTTTCCTGCCCAAACTGGCTTTGATCCTTGATCCTCATATCTCAGCCTCCTGAGTAGCTAGGATTACAAGCATGAGTCACTATCACCCAGCTAAGCACAATCTTATTTGTATTGTTATTATAGAGGTAGTGTACAGAGGCTTACCATGACATGAGTCAGTAAGAGTACATTTCTTTGTTGTTGTTGTTGGTGGTGGTGGTGGTGATGGCCCTCGAACTCTGGGCCTGGGTGCTGTTCCTGAGCTCTTCAGCTCAAGGCTAGGGTCTCTACTACTTGAGCCACTACCCCACTTCTGGTTTTCTGGAGATAAGAGTCTCACAGACTTTCCTGCAGGAGCTGGCTTTAAACCTCTGACTTTGAGCTTCGATCCTTAGATCCTCTTAGCCTTCTGAGTAGCTAGGATTACAGGAGGGAGCCACTGACACCCAGCAGAGTATATTTCATTTTCGTTCTTTCTCTTTTTCTCTTTTTTTCTTTTTTTTTGGGGGGGAGGGGCGGGGCTAGGAGTCTTTATTGCTCTGTGGGACCACACTTCACTGTTCATGGCGCAAAGTGTGGCCCCAACAGAGTACATTTCTTTTTGGACAATGTTACCCTTCCTTTGCTATCTCCCAGAATTGTCTCTTTATTTAAAAAAAAGAGAGAGAGAGTTCTAACACTTGGGTTGGTTTTTTTTTTATCATTTTAGTATTTGCTTTTAATTCTGATTAACATAATTTTTAAAATAGGAAGAATAGTATTGTAATAAACAATTTTAGAAAATAACTGCAAAGTCATGTAAAATCCATTTATATAAAAATCTACACATGTGCCGGTGCCAGTGGCTCACACATGTAATTTTAGCTACTGAGGAGACTGAGATCTGAGGATTGCAGTTCAAAGCCAGGTGGGGCAGAAAAGTCGTGAGACTCTTACCTCCAATTAACAACCAAAAAGCCAGAAGTGGCACTGTGGCTCAAGTGGTAGAACACTCCTTGAGCTGAAGAGCTCAGGAACAGCACCCAAGCCTAGGGTTGAAGCCCCACCACTGACCAAAAAAAAAAAATCCACACATGAGAACTGCAAGTGAACTTGCCTAGAGTCGCACAGAGTTGGTTGTCAAGAGCCATATCCAAGATGCTTAACTCTCCATCTCCCTGTGTTCTCTGCCTAGGTTTTATGTAGTCCCTTATTCTCAGAAGATGTTTTAACCAAATTTGACAGTTAGTAGCCAAAATTATTCCAAGATCTATTGTACTGTCATGCTCTCTAGTTTTACTTCTGACATCCTGAACCTCTGATATGAAAGGGAGTTGTGCAGGAACTTGGGAGCTAGGCAAACTGCCCCACCCCCAAACACTTCCTTCAGAAGCCATCTGGCTAGTGACACTTTGAAATACAGAGCCAGAATTTTCATGCCTTCTCGTTTTTCATGAGAATCTAGAATATTAGACATAGACATTGTTATGAAATATTAGCACATATGTCAAATTTCAAAACCAGGGCTGGGAATATGGCCTAGTGGCCAGAGTGCTTGCCTCATATACATGAAGCCCTGGGTTCGATTCCCCAGCACCACATATATACAAAACGGCCTGAAGTGGCGCTGTGGCTCAAGTGGCAGAGTGCTAGCCTTGAGCAAAGAGAAGCCAGGGACAGTGCTCAGGCCCTGAGTCCAAGGCCCAGGACTGGGGGTGGGTGGGTGGGGGCGGGAACAAAACTACAGGCTGGCCAATACCTGTTATAGTGGATTAGATTCCCCTTAATGCTGAAACTACCCATTCTCAACATCTTTTTTGTCATTATAAGAAAGAACCCAAACCCCCTTCTAGCACAGATGAGTAAATGCTGATGGGTTATATAGATGAGCCAGAAAACAATGAAATATATAGAGAAGGTCAGTTCCACTGTTTGCTTCATAAGTAATTTGTTTACCTGTTTTTTACCCATGTATTACCCATAATGCAGAGATCATATGTTTATTACAAGTTAGAATTGATTTGTGTTTTGAAGTTCAATGTAGAATTCTGCAGCCTCATGTGTTAGCAGACTTGCCATCCTTATCTAATACATACCAGGCTCTGGCATAGCGTTATCATGCGCTGAAATATGTGTTTATTTTGTTTTAAGGCAGTAGACATTACACAGCATCTGCAGCTCAAAAGTGTTAACTTCTCAGTATTCTCAAAAGTAGAATGTCCCCAAGTACACCCAGAGCCTTACCTACCTTTCCTGAAAAATAATGGGAGGCATGGTTCTAAAACATGAATTGGGGCTGGATCTGTGGTTCAAATGATAGAATGTAAGTATGAAATTTAAATAATATTCAGTAACTGCCTCAGTAACCTCCCAAACTAAGAAGTGAAATATTTACCCATGCTACTATTAATGAGCACTTGACTCTGTTTAGAAATTGTGTTCAGTGCTTCCATGATCATTCCTGAATGTGCTCTTGGTGGAATTAATTCTCATCCCTGTTGACTGTGTACGGAGAAATATAAAAGCTGGGTCATAAAGTGTCTGTTAGCTTTAATAGACATTACCATGTTTCCAACAGGTCTGAATCAATTCAGACTTTACGAGCAGCTTCTGAGTTCCACTTCTGTATCCTAACCATCAGTGTTTACTCCTAATTGAGTTGATGTAAGATTACAGAGACTGTAGTCCTTTTCCTTTGTCTATTAGATGTTTATATTTTGTGTATTTAGATTGTTGGGTTGTTTTGTTTTGTTTTGTTTCAGTCCTGGGGCTTGAACTCAGGGCCTGGGCACTGTCTCTGAGCTTCTTTTGCTCAAGGATAGCATTCTACCACTTGAGCCACTTCTGGCCTTTTCTATTTATGTGTGTACTGAGGAATCGAACCCAGGGCTTTATGCATGCTAGGCAAGCATTCTACCACTAAGTCATATCCCCAGCCTATTTAGATTTTTTGTATTTTGGCTTTGTAAGCTTTTTCATAAGCTAACTTTTGAAAATTGAGTAATTTTTTTCATGTGTGAACATTCTTACTCAGAAAGCTAGCTAGTTTTCCCCAGTGACTCCTTTGCAATAAATACGTTATTTTTCTCAAAAACAACTTCTGAGAGCTTTGCCCCCAAAATTTTGTCTTACATTAACTTAATAAACAAGAGGAAACCTTGAGTGAAAATTTTTTTAAGGATATTTGATAAGAAAGAACAAAACAGAACTAGTAATAACAGTTCAAATAGCTTTTGGAGGGTTGGAGATTTAGCTCATTGGGAGAGCACTTGGCTGGCAAGTGCAAGGCCCTGAGTTTGGTCCTCAGCTGTGAGGGAATAAATAGCTTTTGAAGTAGATTTTTGATTTTTCAGTTTTATGAATTCTGATTGTTAAACAGGATCAGCTTTTTTTTTTTTTTTTGGCCAGTCCTGGGCCTTGGACTCAGGGCCTGAGCACTGTCCCTGGCTTCTTCCCGCTCAAGGCTAGCACTCTGCCTCTTGAGCCATAGCGCCGCTTCTGGCCGTTTTCTGTATATGTGGTGCTGGGGAATCGAACCTAGGGCCTCGTGTATCCGAGGCAGGCACTCTTGCCACTAGGCTATATCCCCAGCCCTAGGATCAGCTTTTAATGAGTAAAACATTGCTAATTATTAAGAGATGATTTAAAAGAAGAATGTGGCTTAAATTGAATTTGTAAACTTAAGTGTGGGCAGTTTCTTGACATAGAATAATCTAAACTTTGACAGAGTCATAGTCAAAAACTCAAATGAAATCAGGTACAGGTGGCTCATGCTTGTGATCCTAGCTACTCAGGAGGTTGAGATCTGAGGATCATGGTTCAAAGCCAGCTGGGGCAGGAAAGTACATGAGACTTACATCCAATTAACCACCAAAAAAGGGAGAAGTGGAGCTGTGGGTAAATGGTAGCCCTAACACTAGGCTTAGGACAGTATTAAGGACCAGCACCTCAAAAAAAAATTTGTTTCAAGTTAAAAAGAGTATTGCCTTCAAGTTTTGTAAATATGCTTTTTAAAGTTTCAGTGGCATCAGGTAGGACTGTAGGTGTGACAGTCCCAGGGAAAAAAGCAGACATTTTCTTGAATCTATTTTGTGACTAAGTGGCATCACAAAATAGATGACCATAATAAAAACTGCAGGACAGTGAAAGGTTGGGCTCCAGTGCTGTCATGTGAAGAGGAGAATGCTGTGCTGTGTTGCCAACCCAAATGTGAAGTTCTAGTTTTAATAGCTAATTAGATAACCATAGGGTAAATTGTTTTTTGTTGAGTTCACAAAAAAAGTAATTCAAAATATTCCCATTAGATTTGCTTTGGAAACAGAATCAAAGGATGACAAATGTAAACATCTTGTTCCTCTTTAGCTTGGTAGTGTGGGCAACCCAAAATAACTTTAAAACCCTGTGATTTTAGGTGTTTTTACTTAATTGTTTGTAAAAAAAAAAAAACCGAAATTGTTTCCCGTTTGTTTTTTCTGGAAACAAAGAAATAAAGCCTAATTCTTCAAACTGTTTGTGCTAAGTGGTCAAATTACTTTTTTATTTTAAACAGTCTTGTTTCTTGAGCAGGGAACTCATTACCCTCACAGTACTTTGTCTGCTAAATTAGCAAATCAAAACTAAACAGCCACCACCAAAGCCCCCCACCATAACCTGCGTGTAGGTTTTTAGCAGTTAGGAACTGCAGAGACAGATGCTTAGCCAGTGTCAGGTGAACAGTTTGGTGGAAATAAACATAAATGAGAGCTGCAGAGGGGAAGCGCTGGGAACCGACTGATCAGACCTTAAGGAGAGTCATTATACACTAAGTAGCAGGTCTATTGGGGGAGTGTCTGTTCAGAATATTGGAAACCTGTGATGAGTTTACAGGGTTCATCTGTTCTCTAAGAGCAGATTTTGACAGCTTCACTTTTGGTTACAATGTCCTTCTTGATGTCTTCTGTATTACCTGTGTTTTAAATAATTTGTTACTTTTTTTAAGCGAATCATTTTTTTAGGTGGAAATAAAAAACAAACTGCTGTTGACAAAATTTTGTGAAGAAGACCTAATCATTGCTTAGGAATATAGGGATTTATAATTAAGTTCATTGAATTTTTCAGTAAGGTCTCAGACCAGTACTGGCAAGCACAAGAATGACATGCACATGACGGGTGCTGATGGCTCATACCTGTAATCCTAGCTACTCCGGAGCTGAGCTCTCAGGGTCACACTTCTAAGCCAGCCCAGGCAGGAAAGTCTGTGAGACTCTTACCTCCATTAAACTACCAAAAAAGCTGAAGTGGAGCTGTGGCTCAAGTGGTAGAGTACTGGCTTTGAATACAAAAACCTCAAGGACAGCACCCAAGCCCAAGTTTAAGTCCCATAACAGCACCAAAAAAAAAAAAACGTGTGTTTATGGAATATATATAATTACCCTTTTCTTTGGTTCGATGGGTTTGGAAACTGATAATACTAGGTAGTTACTTACTGCATATGGAACTTTAGGCTTTAGATCTGACTTTTCAAGTAGAGTTTTCGAAGTAAAGAAATCCAAGTTGACCCCTGAAAATCAGAGAGAAACAAGCATAAGGCTAAACATAGTCCTAAAATATTTTGCAGGGCAATTTTATTTCTTAGTGAGGGTGATGGATGTTCTTTCATGAGCTCATGGAAGTGACACTGATTATGGAGTGGCAGTATTTGTTTTTCCTCCCTTTGGTCAATGTTGGAAATTTATTGATCAGGTTGAATCCTGCCCTAAGGCCTTACTTAGTGGAAAAGCTGTGATTTATAAAGCCACAGCAAAATGAGGAAAGTGATCATAGAAAGGCTTAGGTAGACTGACTAGAGTAATATGTTAGGCAACCTCCAAAGGTGGTGGTTGTTGTTTTTTTTGTATCAGAATAGTTACTTCTACCCTAAACAACTTGAAGAAAATCTTGCTTCTACTACTGAAAGTAGGCTCACATTTTTTCTTAAAGTCCAAACCATTCTTTTAAAAGGTAACAACAGCTCTTTACTGTCCTGTTCAGTCAGTGGAAGGTGATAGTTAAGTATGGTCTTAACTAGTTCCTTTCCACTTTGCCTTGGATACCATGTTGACTCCTAGATTTACTCACATCCCTTTAGGGCTTTGACCAAAGCACACACCCTCCTTGGAACTGGTTCAAGATTTGGAGAGAAGGGTTTGTTTGGGGGTGTTTCCCTTCTCTTATCTCTCAATGAGCAGATGTTAGGGTTGAATTTATTTTGACCCTTCCATTTAAATTGGAACTGAAGCAAGAGTTTAAAGTACATCAGAAGAAAGTGCTGAACTTTAAACATGCGTGACCTGAGGAGGATGGTGCGTACTGCATTTGCAACCATTCTAGAACTTTCTCAGAGGTGACATTTTAATGTATAAGGAGACATATAAACTAGCAGCCACTACTTGAGAATTTTAAAACTGTGTAAAGATCTCTGGCATTTGAATTGTGTTTTGTGTGTTTTACTGTACCAGCATTGTCTCTTCATATTTTTTAAATTGATGTCAGAATAAGTAAGATTAGAATTTTTATTACAAGTCCTTAAAAAGGTGGGTATTTGAGAAGAAAAAGCATATCATTTGTGATTGTCAAGGGAATGACTAAAATTGTAAGCTTTCTGTCATCTAAAGAATAAAATTAAGAGAGCTACAGATGGTTATTAGATAAAACCTATCTAACTTCCAATAAGAAGCAGTTCTCTCTTCATTGAGAATCACTTATCTCTGTCCATAATTTCAAGCAGATAGTAGGCTAGACTGACTTGTTTTTTGACTGATCTTTTCCAGAGCCTGGCCCAACTAGAGAATCTGTGCAAACAGCTATATGAAACAACAGATACAACCACTCGACTTCAGGCAGAGAAAGCTTTGGTTGAATTCACCAACAGCCCGGATTGCCTGAGCAAGTGCCAGCTGCTGCTTGAGAGAGGAAGTGTACGTATGATTTACAAGTCCTGGAGGATGTCCAAGGCTTAGGGGAAATACTGTGTTTCTATACTTTAGGGTACAGACCATACTGTCTCTTCCTCGATCCTTCGAGGTGTCACTGCCTTTTCTATTTCATTTCTGCAAAGTACCACACCTGTCAAGTTAGGAAGACAAGCCATGTGGCCTAATCAGAAAATTCGCTTTATACAATGTACTTCTGTCCTACTAGTTTTTAGCACTTAAGTGTCACTTCCATCTGATATGGAAGATAAAGTTGTATATAAATCACCTCTCCTACCCAAAGTCTTTGTCACTCTACAAACTCCCCCATCTTCTCTGCTTTTCCTATTCCCCGCTGCTATTCACTGCTTTACAAGTCTAGGAGAAAAATGACATTGACAGTGAAAATTATTGTTAGTTGAGGTTTTAGAAGTCCTTACAGCTTAAACCAAAACTCTACTGTTTCTGCCAAGATGGAGGTCTTAATAAGACCCTGCCAGTGCCATGAAAAGGCATGGAGGGTCAGAATCCCACCTGGAGGTTAACAGGTAGCACCCGTCTTCTTTCAAAAAGAGACAACAGAATTGAGTGCCTCCTTTTTACATATGTTCAGATGACTTTTTAGGCTTGTCTACCTATATTATTGTTTCACTGATAGAAGAATTCAAGAAAAAGTACAGCTTATTATAATTATCACTGTGGTGAAGGTGAAAATAGAAATGATAATGAAGAATTGTGTCTTGAACAGCAATATACCCCTAAAGAATTTGTTTATAAAAATTAACTCTCTAGAGAATATTCTTTAGATTGGCAAGAAGTAAGAGAAAGTGGAAATCTGTTGAAAATGAAATTCTAAATTATTTTTGAGTTCTGTAGATAAATTATAGTTAAAATTGCCCTTTGATGGTTGGGAGAGCTAAGTCTTTTTCCACCTTTTTAAAGGCCATGAAGTCATGGGCAGACATTGACTAGTGTTGTGAGTTAAGTTATACACACTTCTTTTAGATCATTCAATCAATAGATTCATTGCATCTGCCCTCTAGAAGATATATAGCTCTTAAAGTCAACTCCTTCCTGCTGCTAGAGTGCACATATGTGCTTGATCCTAAGCTTGTTTTATACTGGTAGTGTTAGGTAACATTAACACAAATGAAAGCCAACTGTCTTTAGAACTTTTAGTTTGTTAATAATTATCCTTAATCTTTGATTAGATTATTTTTGGTGATGCAAGTCTGTTCCAGATATATATAATACTATCTAAGCCATGTGGCAGAATTTTTACATGATTCCTTCTTAAACATTATTACCATATAGAATGTACTAGCTCTATGACACTTAAGGAAAATTTTAAGACTGAAAAAATGTTAAAGCTACACTTGAGAGTAAGATAATATTGTTCCATTGCTCAGGACATAATTTTTCTTTTCCACGAATAATTGTTCAGAAATTTACTACAAAACTGTCATATATTCCCCAGATCTAGAGCTGATAACTGTGCCTTTGGAAAGATAAATTTTGGAGATTAACTGTGCAGCATAATGTGGTAATTCCTCTAATATTTCCTTTTTTCTTCCTTTCTAATACTGTATTACAGGAGTATTTTAAAGTGAAAGTTTTTGAAACATCATTGTTAGATGTGAGTGACAAACCTTGTGACTGACTGAGTCCTTTTTTTAATCCCTTTTCACAGTCATCTTACTCCCAGTTACTAGCAGCTACATGCCTTACCAAGCTTGTATCACGCACAAACAACCCCCTACCATTGGAACAGCGAATAGATATTCGTAAGTACAGAATCTTCTGTTCTGTCTTGAAGAAATTCGATTGTTTAGTGCTCTGGTAGTATAAGTCAAGTGTGTGATAATGTACTAAAATTGCTAGGCATACAGACTAGTATCTAGTTTTTTCCCAGGAAGTTGGATTTAGAAATTTAGCCATTTGGGAGTAGATTCAAGGCTGGTGTACTTCAGATTCTCCCTTACGACAGTTTAAAATCCTGGATTTGACAGTTTACCAGTAATCTCAAATTTGGTGTCCCATTCCTTAATAGCATATAGAAGTTAATTTAAAAGTTTAAGTGATGCGATGGCTCAAGTGGTAGAGTACTAGCCTTTAGCTGAAGAGCTCAGGGACAGAGCCCAAAACCAGAGGTCAAGCCTCGTGTCTGATACCTTCCCCCCCCCCCCCCCCCCAACAAAAAAGGTGGAGATTTAAGGCAGGGCCTGGGAATGTGGCTTAACAGTAGAGTGCTTCGCCAGCATGCGTGAAGCCCTGGGTTTGATTCTTCGGCACCACATAAACAAAAAAGGCCAGAAGTGGCACTGCTGCTCAAGTGGTAGAGTACTAGCCTTGAGCTAAAAGAAGCCAGGGACAGTGCTCTGGCCCTGAGTTCAAACCCTAGGACTGGCCAAAAAAAAAGTTAAGGATAAATAGTTGGTGTTTGTCATTCCTCTGCTGATTAGCATATTTAAGTTACATACACCCTTTCCCTGGCAGGATTCTCCATCATATGGACTATTTTTGTTTTATAGGGAACTATGTGCTCAACTATCTTGCCACACGGCCAAAGTTGGCTACTTTTGTGACACAAGCTCTTATTCAGTTATATGCCAGAATCACAAAACTAGGATGGTTTGACTGTCAGAAGGATGACTATGTCTTCAGAAATGCAATCACAGATGTCACAAGGTTTTTACAGGTATATATGTTTGGTATACTAGCAGTGGATGAAACAACATAAATAAATTTGTTACAGTGCTTATCTGTTGTTTTTTTAAGTTACATAAAATGGAATTCTTTGGTATAGTCTCTTCAGCATTTTTTAACCTTGCTCATTCTTTTGAAAATGTCTTCATACCATTCCAAGCTAAAACATCTTTTTGGATTTGGTTTTTAGCTTTTTTTGTTTGTTTGTTTTAGCTTTTAGTTTAGTACTAGAGATTGGCCTCGGAGTCTCACACTTGAAAATACCTTAATTTAGCTGGGCATCTATGGTTCACACCTGTAATCCTAGCTACTCAATAGCTGAGATCTCTGAAGATTGCCGTTCAAAGCCAGCCTGGGCAGGAACATCTGTGAAATTATTATCTCCAATTAACCAACAAAAAACCAGAAGTTGAGCTGTGGCCTTTTTTGCTTGAGCTTTTTGCCTTGAGCAAAAAAAACTTAGGAACTGCCCAGGCACTGAGCTGAGGACCAGCCAAAAATAATAATAATAATTAACTGATAACCTGTAGATGAGCACTATTTTATCTGTTAAATACCTCAGTGAATATCCTAGTATGTATATCTTGTCAGACTTTGAATAATTGTATTTGTAGGGTAGAGTCCTAGCCTTAGAATTACTCAGTCATTTTTATTTTCTCAAATTAATAGGTTAAAAAAAAACAATTGGTATCTTATTATTTGGGGTATGAATTTGACAGAACAAATTTTATGTGTTTTTCCCCTTAACTATTCACCTTTTTCTTACTGTTATATGTAGTCTCTGTATACTATATTACCCATCATTGTTCACCTTACAAGTACATCTTGCCGTTTATCTTTTAATGATAATAAGACATACTATAATAGCAGTTATAGGAACTTTCAGAATATGAAAATTTTACTTGTTGAGGAGGTAAGCTTTAGCAGTCACTCTGGCAGTTGACCTTTGTGTCCTTCAAAATAGCAGGTTTATAGTATAATTCTTTGATGCCTTATCAAGGCAGTTTTGTTAATGACACAGGAGTTTTTCGTTCAGGACTGGGTGTTTCAAGTGTTGAAATAAGCACACATTAACTCTTTCACTATACATTTTTCCTTCCCAGGACAGTGTTGAGTACTGCATCATTGGTGTCACAATTTTATCTCAGCTGACCAATGAAATTAATCAAGTAAGTGCTACAGCCTTCCTCATTGAAGTAAGTGACCTATTTTTTCTTAGTCTTGGTGTTTCTGCTATGTGTGGGATGATCTTTTTTGGCAGTTGTGTGCTTTTGCGGTAAGTGATTGATGCCCTTTTGAAACCAGTTCCATTGAGTTTTCCTCTGTAAGTGCAGCCCTCCTCCTCTTTGTCCTGGTCCCCTTGAGGTTTCCAGAATATTTACCCTCCCATCCCAGCTTTTCTAATTGGTACTAATGTTCATTATAGAGATGACAGTGATAGTTATAAGTCAAAATCATAATGAAATGTCTTGCTGGTAAAAAAGAATAGTTCCAAAACGAAAGTCACAAAAATGGAATCAGCATAATTTCTGTAACCCTTCTGTTCCTATACACATTAATGTGTATTAGTCATGTAACAATCAGTTCCTATAAGTTAGTGCTAAATTTTTTGTCAATAAATTTTTCAGAGTACATGAAATATTCTGCTAAATATA
The DNA here is from genome assembly GCF_023159225.1 of Perognathus longimembris pacificus. Lineage (NCBI taxonomy): Eukaryota > Metazoa > Chordata > Mammalia > Rodentia > Heteromyidae > Perognathus > Perognathus longimembris. The sequence goes on along the minus strand of NC_063181.1, from coordinate 8,787,553 downwards.
TATCACCTGCTTTTAAAAATAGTCGTTGATGTCACACTGCACTACAGAGGAAACACCAGTGGCATTTTGTTTTGGTGTAATTTTTGCTTGTGCTGTTATATTTTCAATTATTTACTTTTATATCCATCTAAAGCTCTGTTATTATTGTACAAGCCAATATTAATTGTAACATCTCACCCTCAAGTTACCAGCATTAATAAAGTTAGCATTATTGTGGCTATTGCTCCTAATTATGCAAGCATTTTATTAACCCTGTCAGCATTCTTTTAGTGCAATAGCTTACAGCTTATTTAAATCTGGAGTTCTTGTGCTCTCTATTCATGCAATCCCCATTGGATCAATCATTATAAAAATAATAGCAGGTTGAACTTTTGAGTTATTATCACAGGGCCACTGATATAAGCACTTCACTTTTATCCACTGATTTTATTCTCACAGTTATCCTGCCACTGTTACGATTAAACCTAGAAACAAAGAAGACTTGATTTATCTCAGAAATCTTGCTCATATTCTTTAATGTGACAAAAGTAAAATGAGCATTCCCTTGGATGAACTGATCATTAAATCAAATAGGTGTAAGTTTTCGGTGAATTAGACCAGAAATACACCGAATCTTGAAACCCTTTTATTCCACTTATTGATTACCTACTATTTGTTAAAAATAGAAAGCATACTAATGACAATTTCATCCTTAATCACAAAAACATTAATGATTTAGTTGGAAGACAAAAACAAAATTAGAGATTATAAACCATTTAAATTAAGTTCTGACTTCTACATATAGATGACATGTTTAAATAGGTAAGAAAAAAAGAGATTTTACAGGCTGTTGTCATTTATCAGCCATGAATTTACATGGCTGTTAGTCAATGACTATTTTGGAAATTCTATAATAACAATAACTTCATTCCTGATGAGTTTGTTTACCAAAACCCATGCTCTCACTATGTCTGGTTTTGTGACTAAGTCACAGTGTGACCTGACAATAATTACTAGCAGTGTCTTCTTACAATTTAAAGTTTAGCTCCCTAAGTACAGAGAAAAATTTAAATGTGAAGTCAAAATACTCATCCCTCCTTTTGTTTTTATTCTTTAAGCTAGAGAAAACTGAGATCCTGGTTAGCTGGGAGCTTACTGTCCTCTGTATCTTCTCATGATGTGATTTAGCTGTAATTTAAGCCTTAAAAATATACTTTGTATTTATCTTGCATTTTTTGAAGTCTTTCTGGTTTATTTGAAGACTACATGAAGAATTCTTATCTTGAAATCGATTCTATAACTTGGATTGGCCTCTTTTTTTACAGGCAGACACCACCCATCCGTTAACCAAGCACAGAAAAATAGCCTCTTCTTTCCGTGATTCATCACTATTTGATATCTTCACACTTTCCTGCAATTTACTAAAACAGGTAGGATTGTATGTTGGATCATTATTCCCGATTCCTTTTGCAGCCTGAGACAGTTAGGAATTCATTAGTCCTTAGCCTGTGAACACTAATAAATCTCTAGTCATCCTTCTAAAATTAAACATCTAAAAGTATAAAGCCAGCCAGATTAACCACTGAGTTAGAAAAGGATTGTTATTTCCCACTTCAAAAATGTTCCTCCAGTGGGGCTGGGAATGTGGCCTAGCCCTGGATTCGATTCCTCAGCACCACATATATAGAAAAAGCCAGAAGTGGCGCTGTGGCTCAAATGGTAGAGTGCTAGCCATGAGCAAGAAGCCAGGGGACATTGCTCAGGCCCGGAATTTAAGCCCCAGGACTGGCCAATAAAAAATGTTCCTCTAGGTAAAGAACAGTAAATGAACACTCATCCCATTCTCCTGTCTTAAGGAACCTAGTTTACCACAAAGTTAGAAATCTGTTGTCTTGTTTTATAACCACATAAAATCTCTATTCAGAATGAAAGCATGTTAGCTTTATGGTATTTGGATTCTTAGTATTGTTCAGAAAACAGGTTCAGACAACTACATTGTTATACAAAACTAGGTTGACTCTTATCTCCTGCTGAGTTAAAAGTAGCAAATAAACAAGTAACATCTGTAAGAAAGTGGATTTTGAATTTTTAACATCCATTTAGATTTAATAACCTGAAGGGATAGACAGTATCACATAAGGAAATTGCCTGTTTTAAAGTAGACAGTTGGTTTTCAGTGCATTTATTGATAAGAGTTGAAGTAAGCAAGAAATACAATCTAAGAGTCCTGTGCACTCATACCTATGTTCAGATACTTTGTCCCTTTTGGAAATTAAATAAGACTAGTCTCTGGCTTTCTATATACTTCTGTGAGGATTTTGTGTTTTGTTTTTCTTATTTTCCAACATTTCCCAATTTTACTTTCACATTAATGAGACCCGTCATTTATTCAATTACTTAGTTTTACTTCTGAATTCCCATATGTGTTCTTTGGATTGGGCAAAGGTACCTAGCAAAGCTGTTATCACCCCCATGGGAGAATAGCTTTTGAGAAAATTAAGAATCAAGTCCTGGGCTGGGGATATAGCCTAGTGGCAAGAGTGCCTGCCTCGGATACACGAGGGCGTAGGTTCGATTCCCCAGCACCACATATACAGAAAACGGCCAGAAGCGGCGCTGTGGCTCAAGTGGCAGCGTGCTAGCCTTGAGCGGGAAGAAGCCAGGGACAGTGCTCAGGCCCTGAGTCCAAGGCCCAGGACTGGCCAAAAAAAAAACAAAAACAAAGAATCAAGTCCTCCTCACCAAATAGATTATGAGCAATCACTGAAGCCTGTCTGGTAGATTCTTGAAATGTACGGTCAACATAGATATGGGGTAGTTTCAGCTGTACTCTGCAGATACACTGCAGGAGCATAAGTAAAATTCAGTGGTGATTTTGTTTAATTTCTGGTTATGAAGATTCTTTTATAATGTATTAAAAAGCTCAGGGACAGCACCCATGCCCTGAGTTCAAGTCTCCTGACCAACAGAGGTGGGCAGGGGGAGAATGAGTGCCCATGGATCATGCTTATAATCCTAACCACTTAAGAGGCTAAGACCTAGAGTATCATGATTTGAACCTCAGGCAGACAAGTCTATAAAATTCCACCTCTAAAATATAGCACCAAAAACAGGGCCAGAAGTATAGCTCAAGTGGTAGAGTGCCAGCCTAGCAAGCTGGCAGGAGGCGGCTCTGAGTTCAAATCCCTTTAGTGCCTCTCCTCAAATAAAGAGTAGGGTTGAACTTTGTCTTAACCTTATACAGAAATTACTACATACAATCTCCCACAAATTCTTTTTCTTTTTTTTTTTTCATCAGTTTTGGGGCTTGAACTCAGGATGTAGGTACCAACTCTGAGCTTTTTCGCTCAAGGCTAGCACTCCAGTACTTTTAGCTGCAGCACCACTTCTGGTTTTCTGGTGGTTAATTGGAGATAAGATTATCGTGGACATTCCTGCCCTGGCTGTCTTTAAGTACTAGCTTCATGTTTTTATAGTAAATGTGTGTTCAGAATATAAAGGAGGATAGGTATTTTCATAATAATAGCGAGACTCTTTTTCAAAGGGAAAAAAAATGTAATATGCTAAAATATAGCCCTCCTTTTCTGGCTTAACAGCCTGCTTTTGAATCTGGGAATAATCTAGGAAGAGAAGAACAATTGTTTGGTGCTTATTGTGGCAATTTTTCAGGCTTCAGGAAAGAATCTGAACTTGAACGACGAAAGTCAGCATGGCTTGCTCATGCAGCTGCTCAAACTTACCCACAACTGCTTGAACTTTGATTTCATCGGCACATCTACTGACGAGTCCTCAGATGACCTGTGTACAGTTCAGATCCCCACCAGCTGGAGATCAGGTAAAAGAGCCTACAAACCTAAATCTGCCTGCTTCTTGTCTATAAAGAACCCCTGTGAACACGTATTTATTACCTCGAAAGAAAACTTAGAATTTTAATATCTGTTTTCCTATTTGGAGAGGTTGTTAGAGCCATCTTTTAGATTCTCCCAACAAGGGAGAACTCTTAACTACTGAGTAATAAGTAGATCATGTTTCTTTGTATGAGCTACATAAGAATTTCTGTTATCTATTTATTTAGGATAATATCTATTCTTGAAAAGCAAAGCCCACCAAAGACACCCATGACTAACATCTGTGATCCTTGGTATTCAGGAGACTGAGATTTAGATAATCATAGTTAAAAGATAGACTGGGCAGGAAAATTCACTAGACTCTCATCTTCTCAAATAACTAACAAAATAAGTGGGGGTAGAGGCATGGCAAGCCTAGCAAGATGAAGCCTTGAGTTCATCTAAGCAACTTAGACCTTGTGTCAAAAATATACATATAAGTCAGGTGCTGGTGGCTCATACTTATAATCCTGGCTACTCAGGAGGCTGAGATCTGAGGATCACTGTTCAAAGCCAGACTGGGCTGGAAAGTCCATGAGACTTTTATCTCCAATTAACCACCAGAAAACTGGAAGTGACGCTTGTGGCTCAAATGGCAGAAGACTATCCTTGAGCTGAAGAACTCTTGACAGTTCTAGACAGCACCCAGGGCCAGAGTTCAAGCCCCACAACTGACAAAAACGAAAAAAGTGAAAAAGGAAAACAATCCTCTACTAGTTTATTGCTTCCTAAGGAAATAGACATTCTGTAAGATAAATAAGCACAAAATTAAATTTTCTGATATAAAGTGAAGGAAGAATGCTAGCAGCTCTGTAGACAGAATAAAATGTTTTTTGTTGGTTTGTTTTCCTAGCATTTTTAGATTCTTCAACTCTGCAGCTGTTTTTTGACCTGTATCATTCCATCCCTCCTTCATTCTCACCTCTGGTAAGTCCGAATTACAATTTCTGAAGTAAATCTATTTCTAGAAAACAGCAACAGTGAATGAGCTTTATATGCACTTTGTTTTATATATCATAGAAATAGAGCATAGACATATTTGGGGCTGGGGATCTGGCTCAGTGGAAGAGCACCCACCTGGTGAGCACGAGGCTCCAGGTTCGGTCCCCGGCTCCGAAAAAAAAACACAAAACTACAAAAGAGCATAGACATATTTAAGGTTAGTCACCTGGCCTGTGAAATTAAGCTTATAGCCCAAAGGTTATAGCAGTAAAGTCTTCATTCTTTTTCAGTGATTCTTTTCTGGGGAATACTGCATCGCAGTGATTACTACCAGCTGTAGTGGGGGTTATATTATCTAACTGAACCACCTAGATTTTCCAGATTGAGGAAAGTTTTTCAATTCTTCAGGCTCATGATACAAAGAGATACTGGAACCTGTTAGGGGAAGGCTAAGTTACATACTTACCCTGAATAATTTAAAGCTATCCTTGAAAGCAGCAATTAATCTCAAAACATTCAAGTTCTAAAACCATTCTGGTCCATTATTAGACTGTTGGACTACAATAACTGCGGTACACAAAATACACCCAGGAGTAAAACATTAAGCACCCCAGTGGGGCTAGCAGGAATGGGGATGTCTAGGGGACACAGAAGAAAACCGTGGAAGAGCTAAAGCCATGGGCTAAGGGAGAGCCATAGAGCAAGAACTTCAGCCATCTGTAGAGAAACTGCTAGCCAGAATAGGAGAGGGGAAGCCAACAATAAACTAGAGAGCCACAGAGCTTGGCTAATTTTCAGACTAAATGCAACCATAGATAGTTGTTATGGGCTTCTTAAATCTGATGGCTTTTCTTTTCTAAAACTCCTTAAAGATGTCTTTATGAATATAGTAGGAGGAGACAAGGTCTGGTGAAAATAGCTATCTTGTCTTAATGACTGTGTTTGTGTGTTGTGTCCGGCTTCCAGGTATTATCCTGCTTAGTACAGATCGCTTCAGTCAGAAGATCCCTCTTTAACAATGCTGAGAGGGCCAAGTTTCTCTCTCATCTGGTTGATGGTGTTAAGCGAATACTGGAAAATCCACAGGTGAGAGTTTGGAAATTTTGCATATGTATTTTATTAGTGTATGAAAAGTTGTAGGAATCTGAAGGAAATCAATCTTAGAAAATCATTTAGCAGAAATCCAAAAAACAGTTTAATCTTGTTCTTCAAAGATGTATGTGTATCTGTAGACAGCTACTGAGCATATTTGCCTCAAAGCTTCAAAAATGCAGAGATGGTGGTAAGGGGATGGGATGATCAGGTTGGTACCGGAAAATTAAAAGTGGAGGTGGTCACTTTTCCCCAAGGGATTAAGACCTAAAGTTTGATCTTAGTTTTTATTCACATTTCATAAATAGATATTAGTATCCTAAGTGTATAGAGCTATCTTTATAGGAAGAAAATGTTTCTCTTGCAAATATTTGTTCTATATTGGTTTGTTTCCTGTGTTTTTCTTTTCGGTCCCTAAACTTCAGCTAACACTTGCTATTTTTCAGCTATTAATTCATATAGTAGAAAAAAATGTTCATTAAAGCAATTTGGTTTTAAATATACTTAGTCGTGACCCAATCTAAAATTTTCTTTGTTTTGGCCTAGTATCTTACCTGTAATCAACTATTCAGAAGGCATAGGTCATGAAGATCATGGCCAAATACCAGCTCCCAGGAAGAATAACTAAAAACCAAAATGGTAGAGTGTTTGAATAGTAAGCACTAGGCCCTAATTTTTTAAATTTCTTCATTCAGCAATTATACCAACCTCCTACTATGTGCCAGTATTACAGTGGCGAACATAAAGAAACCTATAAAATACATTGCTTTAATATTGTATATAAGCAAGTCTGTAATATGCACAAATTTATTATAGTATTCATGCTATAAATATATGAGGCATTTGTGTGACTAACTTTGTAATAAACTACAGGGTTGTGTTTAGTGGTCAGTTTGACAGACGAGAGAACCAAACAGTACAGTCGTATTTAGCTCCTGTTAATCAGCTTTTGCCTCTGCCATTTGAGGTTAATCCATCTCATGGGCAATTATTATGAACACATGAGATAATAATGTGATATTACCTTTTAAATAAAAGTCACTTTTTACTTGTTTCTAAACATTGTACAGAGTATCATTCTGAATTCTAACCTAGAATTAATAGATTCCTACCCTTCCCCCATGCCAGCCCTAATACATGTCGTTCTTGAAATAGACGGGTGAATCACATCTTCCATTTTATTTTTCTCCTCTGTTGTTGCCAGAGTTTATCAGACCCAAACAACTACCACGAGTTTTGCAGACTACTGGCCAGACTGAAGAGTAACTACCAACTGGGAGAATTGGTTAAGGTGGAAAACTACCCTGAGGTCATCCGGTTGATAGCCAACTTCACAGTGACCAGCCTACAGGTTTGTCTTGGGTTGTGTGTGTCTTTGTTTTTAAACATTAGGATCTCTTCTCTTACTGATTTTAGCTTCCTAAGAACATTCTTCCACCTGACCCCCTTGGCAAAGGTGATATGAAATCTAAGCTCCCCTACAGAGTAGTTTTTACTCTTGCAGCTTATTTATTTAAATTTATAAGAGTGCAAGGAGCAGGTTGAGGATGTTGTAACTCCATGGTAGAGTGTGTTAGGCTGGTGTATTAAGACTCTGAGTACCTGGGATGGGGAATGTAAGGAGTATGATTAGATCAACATGTGGAAATTATAATACTTTGATTCAAGGGAAAGACCTGGTGCCAGTAGCCCACCCCTGCAATCCTAGCTACTCAGGAAGTTGAGATCTGGAGGAATGCAGTTCCAGTCCAGCCCGCGCAGAAAAGTTGACATTGGGTCTCAAACTGTATGCTTGAGAATTATCTGGATGCTTGATGAAAAACACGGGTGCTTGGATTTCACCCCCCAGTTTCTGGTTCATTAGGCTCAAGTTGGAACTTTGGCATCTGCATTTCTAACTAAACTTCTCCGGACAGTTCACATGCAAGCTAATAATCTGAAAAGTTATATATAGCTTTCCTTATGAGGTTTAGACAGCCAGCAGAGAGCCATCTTCTTATTTTCTGAAATACTAATGACCACTTCAAACTAGTTACCATATAACTAATGAATAAAGCCCCTGAGAGTTTATCATTTTTCTTTTTTGTGTCAATGCTTTGAGACTGTGTACAGAAATGAAAATTTGCCTTCTGCTCTTTTGGTTGTCCTTAGCACTGGGAATTTGCTCCAAATAGCGTGCACTATCTCCTGAGCCTGTGGCAGCGGCTCGCAGCCTCTGTGCCATACGTCAAGGCCACAGAGCCCCACATGTTAGAAACATATACTCCTGAGGTCACCAAAGCCTACATCACGTCCCGTTTGGAATCTGTGCACATTATACTGAGGTAAGGAAACTTAGAGTGACTCACACATTTCCTTACTTAGAAGCCTGATATCATACATACTAGAGATCAGATAGCCAGCTTACAAAAGAGGACTTAAAAAAATTCCTATCAGTGGTAATATTGTTCATGGCTAACCTTCCTTGTCAGTGTAGTAGAATATATGAGAGCCTTAAAAGTCTTACAGAACAGTCCTTCTATTTATGTCCCCCATCCATAGCAGTGTTTGAGTACAGAGCTCATGCTTATATGTTTTCTTTCCCCTGATTTTCTTCAGGCATGAGAAATATTTGTAGGATAGTCAGAGGTGAAGGCACCTCTGGCCTTCAAGCCCTCAAAATCATTTGGTAGGACTGTCTTGTATGCTTTTCATCAGCTGCCCACAGCTGTCTGCCCCTATGAATAATATGTTCTGTCTGTAACCATGTTATATATATATATCCAAATGGCTTTTACCAGGAAAATAAGGCACCCTACCCTAAAGTTAATAAGAATTATGATGTGTAAGTCATAGTACTTAATGTGAACTCCTAAATAAATGAATAAATAAGATTGTGTGGTGTAGTTACCAACTCCTAATTTCAGAGCTTGCTAGAATATATAAGAATTCTCGGGCTGGGAGTATGGCCTAGTGGCAAGAGTGCTTGCCTCCTACACATGAAGCTCTCAGTTCGATTCCCCAGCACCACATATATGGAAAACGGCCAGAGGGGGCGCTGTGGCTCAAGTGGCAGAGTGCTAGCCTTGAGCAAGAAGAGGCCAGGGACAGTGCTCAGGCCCTGAGTCCAAGGCCCAGGACTGCCCCCCCCCCCAAAAAAAATATATAAGAATTCTTGGCAACTTATCATTGTTACATTAATGCAATTTCTTTCTACCTTAACAATTAAATAGACTGAACCAGAACAGAAAACTGTAACTAAAAAAATGTCAGATACTTGCAAAAGGAGCATATTTTAAGTAAAGTTGTCTTTCCTTGGGGACCTTTCCTGTATATTTTTTCATTGGCTATTGTCAGGGAATTTGCTTGGTCTCAGGATCTGATTTTTTTTTTTAACTCATATTCTTAATTTGCTCAGAGTCAAGTGTATTTAATTGTCTTTAACTGTTCACTAGATAGTCTTATCCAGTTCTGGCTTCCCAGAGAGAGTGCTGAGGAATGGAGAATTGTATAGAAGTTCTGGGATCAAAAAGCTGGGCAGGTGCTGGGAATATGGTCTAGTGGTAGAGTGCTTGCCTCATATACATGAAACCCTGGGTTCGATTCCTCAGCACCACATATATAGAAAAAGCCGGAAGTGGCACTGTGGCTCAAGTGGTAGAATGCTAGCCTTGAGTAAAAAGAAGCCAGGGACAGTGCTCAGGCCCTGAGTTCAAGCCCCAGGGCTGGCAAAAAACAAAACCAAGCAAACAGAAAGCTGACAGGTTTCTCCGTTTCCTTATTTGTGGAATAATAATAAATAGATCTGCCTCATGGTTCTTACAAGGACTAAATGAATTTTGCCTGGCCTTATATGTGGCACATGGTAAACAAACAGCAGCCATCTACTTATGTGCCACTGTTACCACCATTGCCCTACTGAACTGTAGAACAATAGTGAACTTATAGTATTAAAAACTAAGAACCAGTAAATGAGGCAAGGCTCAGTACAGAGTCATAAGTCTTCACCTGTAATTCTGAAATCCAACGACATGTGAAACTGAATTTTCCTATCAATTTGGCACCAAAATTGACTTGACTTAATATGAGCTGATATTAAATCATTTACAGATTTTTTCAAATCCTACTTAGAACTGGATGCCAGAGGCTCACGCCTATTACCTTAACTACTTGGGAGGCTGAGATCTGAGGAATACAGTACAAAGCCAGCTAGGCAGGAAAGCTCATGAGACTCTTAGCTCCAATTAACTACCAAAATGCTGGAAGCAGAGCTGTGGCTAAAGTGGTTGGATGTTAGCCTTGAGCACTAAAGCTTAAGTACAGTGCCCAGGCCCTGAGTTCAAGCCCCAGGACTATTAAAATAAAAATCCTACTTAATACTCAGACATTTGCTTCAGGAAGATTGAGTTCGATAAGCTACAAGGCTAGTCAGAAGCATCGTATTAACTTCCTGAATCTGAAAGTACTTGAGTTCCTAGAACCATCTGGCCACAGTAGACTCACATAAAGGACCATGTACTTCTTTGCTATACTTGGGCTATGGGTGTGGCCCAGATGATAGAGCCTAACAGTTGTGAGGCCCTGAGTTCAAGCCCCAGTACGAAGTTTACTATAACCAAAAATGTGAAGACATTTGTCTTTCACCTTAATAATCTTTTCTTGGGAAAAATTAATATTGGGATGTGGGCCTCTACAATTGGAAATAGTGGTTAGTCTAAGAAGAAAGAGCTGCTGTATCCAGGAAATTAGTAACCATACTTTTAAGACAGCTACCTTCCTTTTTCCCTTGGGAATAGAGATGGTCTGGAAGATCCCCTGGAGGATACAGGTCTGGTCCAGCAACAGTTGGACCAGCTGTCCACTATTGGGCGTTGTGAGTACGAGAAGACTTGTGCACTCCTCGTGCAGTTGTTTGACCAGTCAGCCCAGTCCTACCAGGAGTTACTGCAGAGTGCCAGTGCCAGCCCAATGGACATCGCAGTACAGGAAGGTGAGTGCAGTGTTCAGGAAGCTCCAGTCCTGCAAAGGCATGGTGTAGGAACTGTTCACTGCTTGCCACCTCCCGTTCCTGTCTCCCCACTTATTCTTCATCACCTCCATGCACACTGAGTATTTGTGAGTCAGTCAGTGCCACAGGGGACTAGGGAAGAGTGACTGAAAGCATCTGCAGTGGGTATTTTTCTACAGAAGTACTGCACTCCAAAAATAATGATTTTTATTTGATACAGGAACATTGATTATCTGATAAATTTCCCACTTGCCATCACAGAGCAGAGGATATAGCCTTCCTCTGTAAGAAAAGTTGGACCTCATGGCCTTACCAGAGGGCTCTTAAGATTAAGAAAGCTCCTACGTAGAAATGTCTTTGTGAGATCATCCCTAGAGGGAATATGACAAGTCTTTCTCCTGCTACAGGACGGCTCACATGGCTGGTTTACATCATTGGAGCTGTGATTGGTGGCCGGGTTTCTTTTGCCAGCACTGATGAGCAAGACGCTATGGATGGTGAGCTTGTCTGTCGGTGAGTATATTCCATGGAAGCCTTCCATTTCCACTTCACTTCCGACCACTGCCCATTTCCTGATGGGGTCCTCTTAGTTCTTTGCTCCCTTTGTGTAGAATGTAGAAACGAGATACTGAATGGCCATGGAAATGAAGCCCAACTCTAAGCCTTTGAGGAGTGCAGTAGGAACTCTGCCTGTGAGCCATACTGAAAAACATTTTAGTAATCCACACAGAAATGGTGTATAAAGTATTAGGAAATTAGTGGCACATAAACTGCTTTTGCAATGCCAATACAGTTCTAAAATATAGTCCCTCAGACTTCTTGGCCATAAGCTCATCTGCCTATAGGCTTATAAGTTATTTTGCCTGTTTAATTCTCCTTTTATTAAAAAATCTTTTGAATGGATGTTAAAACTTAGTGAAAACTTAAAATTCGGAGGAAGGAAATATGAACAATAGTTAGTGACTTCTAAAACTCTAAGGAGAAATACAAAATCATTGAACTCTGGGTCCCATGCTCAATAGTAATGTGCTGTAATTTGAGCCAGCCTCCGCCACTAAAAGATCATTTTTTTTGTAAAGGCCCTAAGCATATGTGTCAAAACTCAACTATCGTGCCCTGTATTGAGGACCTCTAAGAGCATTTGGAGGGTTTCACTTAATTTATGAATTTCCTTAAAAATAATAATCCCATTATATGCTAACAGAACATTTTTATAAAGAATATCAGTATTTTCCAAAAGAATTAATGAGAACAGTTTCCCATTTCAGAAATTTTCACAAATCTCTTTCATGTCTGACATGTAGAAGTTAACTATCGGCTTCTGCTTTGTCTATGGTGACATCACACGTTCTGTAGGCTCTGGGAAACAGAGCAGCAATGCTCTAGTGTAGTGAAAATGATCCATTGACCTTGCAGAGAGCCTCTACCCTAAAGGGAGGACACGCAGAAGCCTGCTGTCTTAGAGTTTATTGGTTTCCAGACATCCTAATCCATAATTCTTCTAAAAATTCCCATTTGTCTCCTATGACCATTTTGTTTATCACGTACCCCTTTGCCTTCAGGTGCCTTAATCCCAACTAAGATCTCCATGCTATTGTCTGGCTGAAGACATGAAGAGTTGAGCAAACATTAAAAAAAAACTTAAATCTAAGACTTTCTGATTCTGCATTTTGACATGATACTGTTGTGTGTCATAACATAAATTTGGTTTAGTGAGTGTCTTGAAGACTCACCATGATTGAGTCTAATACTAATGATGTGTTACAAATAGTTGCTACCTGTTGTCATACTATTAGAATGTGAAGTGACTCACAATAAATCATTCTTAGTCAGCATTCGGTCACATGCTTTCTTTAGAAAGAGAAGTACAGAGAAAGGAGTGAAGTCACAGGCAGTACATCTGCTGTTTGTCCTTGGACATATTCCCTGCCTGTGACACTCATTGTCCTTCATATGTCTCTCTTCTTTTCATAGCTCTGTGAGAAAAAAGATTAACAACCATTGGATTAGTCCTGTCTTCCTCATGTGCATAGATGAACTAGACTATAAGGAACTACTTGCATGCAAGGTCTCACAGAAGTTTCAAGGGACAATAATCATCCTTTATACCAGCATTTTCCCTTGTTTTTAAGCTGATTATGAGTTTTGCTCCCATCCAAGGCTTCAGTAAACAAACATCTGTGGTTCCTGTGGAGCAGAAATGGAAATGTTTACTCCCTCACCAGAGCTTGCAGCCTGTAGAGAATGCCTGTCTCATAGGGTGGGGAGATGAGGATGAAGAGGAGGCATGTTTTACTATTTGGGGGTAGCTTGGGTTGTTTAGAATGACCAGGTTATCCTGCTGTTGAGAGAGAATCATTGCTCCTCTTCCTCTAGGGTGCTCCAGCTAATGAACCTAACAGATTCTCGCTTGGCTCAGGCGGGTAATGAGAAGCTTGAATTGGCCATGCTGAGTTTTTTTGAGCAGTTTCGTAAGATCTACATTGGGGACCAGGTGCAGAAATCCTCGAAGGTAACAGATTCGTAATTGGCTCCATTTAAGTTCTCACTTCTTAGATATACAGTTACTGATTGAGGAAAACAGTGGATAACAGTTGAGAAACAGCCTCCAGATTTTGGGTACTGGGGTAGTCCAAATGTTTTTCCTACTCTATAGAATTCTGGGAGATTCGTCAAAGAATTGAATCCATTTCTCTACTGCTCCATATGCTTAACAAATGGCCAGTCAAAACATCTGTTGCTCTTCCCCCAGAACTGGCAGCTCTTCGTCTCTCTACATAAATTAATATTCAGAACAGCAGGAGATTTTGGCAGTGATTTTGCAATTTCAAGATTGAAGGGAGCTGGGTGCCACTAGCTCATACCTATAATCCTAGCTACTGAGGTCTAAGCACTGTGGTTTGAAACCAACTTGGAGAGAAAAGCCCATGAGACTCTACAGATAACCAGCAAAAATTTGAAAGTGAGGCTGTTGCTTAAGTGATAGATCACCAGCTTTGAGCAAAAAACCTGAAGGGCAAGACCCAGATCCTGAGTTCAAGCCCTGGTGCTGGAACACACATCCCAAAAAAAAATTTTTTTAAATTGCAGGAGACCAGTAAGCAAGCTCCACTTCTATCTGTTATTTAGTAGTACTTGAAGTTGGCCCACCACTTCAGCAAGTATTCCCCAGGTTTTTCTGTTTTTCCCTGTGTTACCCAGACAGTCCATGGATACAGTTGTTCTAATCCATGTTTCCCCCTTTCTCTTCCTTTAACATGACACCAGCTGTACCGTCGACTCTCAGAAGTCCTGGGCTTGAACGATGAGACCATGGTTCTGAGCGTCTTCATAGGAAAAATGTAAGTGTTTTGGCTCACCCTCAGCAAGAGGCAGTTGCTGTCCTGTTGCAACTATAAAATGTTATCTTGGCATTGTACTGCCACTGCCTTGGTATTCAAGCATTGGTCGTTTGCGTCAGAAAATTGTGCATTTGAGTGTGTGACAAGCTGTGCTTAGAGATATGGCCCGGCCCCAGAGCATTCCAGGCTTGTACAGAATCTTGCAGCATCTCCTCTTTAGCCTCTGGAATCATGGGTGAAATCCCATCATGGCATTCACCAAATGGAGCTCCTTCCCCAGTGATTGGTGCTCGGCCTCTCACTTGATCAATCACTGAGCAGCCTGGGGTGCCCAGAGTAGGCATTTGCTTTCTGGTGCTGATTTCCACTAGTGATTCTGTTCTCCATGAGAGAGCCCACTTCCAGGTGGACTTACTCCTCTCCGGAAGCACTGCACCACTGAGTCTTCAAAATCTAGTTCTGTTGTCTGAAAGGTCTTCAAAGCTGAAGCTCCCAATTGGCCCTATGTATGGTTTTTTGTTTTTCTTTTTAAGTTACGCCCCTTTGGTTACACTTTCCTCTTTTTAGGAGCTCCATTTATCAGAGCACACACAAGGAACCAAATATATTATCCAGGGCTGTGTGCAAGTGACAGTTGGCTTCCTTCTAACTATCCTCGCCCTAGCCCTCACATCCATGAGCTGGTTAATAATTTAAGATGGAAAAAACAAAGGGGGTCTAAAGGACTCTGCCAGCCAAGAATCCAGACGCAAGGGCTACTAGAATTCTGCAGCTGACAGTGGATGGTGCAGGTGCAGAATTGCATACGTCTGCATGTTATCACTGCCGCAGAAATCTCTTGCCCTTGCTGCAGAAATCAGCCCTGGAGTGCCCCAGAATTCCAAGGGCCTGGGTATGGGCCAGTGTAGCTTTGGAACCAAGTAGTGAAGATTATCTGAAGGATAATTTTTCTAGTCAACTAAATGTAAGTACAGAGATTTTATACCCACTTTTTGTTTTTTTTTGTGGTTGTGATGTCTGTGAATTGGTGATGCAGATGTGTGGTGACTTTTGATGGATGGCTTTTCTTCTCTCAGCCCTCAAAGAAACAAGACAAATCAAAAGTGTCTCCTGCTCTTTTTTTCTTGTTGTCCTCCAGCATCACCAACTTGAAGTACTGGGGCCGCTGTGAACCAATCACCTCCAAGACACTACAGCTTCTCAACGATCTCTCCATTGGATATCCTTTTTAAGCCAGGTCCTATGCAAAACAGAAACTACAACATGCCTTCCTAAGAAGTCATGGCTTCCTGCTTTTGCTGTTTTAACCTAGCTCTAGTGTATACTTAGGTATGCTAACACAGCATCCAGGATTCAGACCCACAAAATGAGCCAAAACACAACCTAATTTATCCCTGGCTAGTTCTGAGGTGGCCTGGAAATATCCAGAGAACCTCACTCTTAGGTATGTCCAGGGTTTTGGCATCCTGAATGAATACCAAGTCCCTCAACTAAATTGTAGAAATACCCAGTGCCAAGCCTTTACTCTAACTTAAAGAGGCTGTGCCACCTCTTGATTTGGACAATATTGGCTATAAGAAATTTAAATTATTCTAAGACAGCTTTTTACAGTTAGGCCAGAAAGAATAGAAAATTCTATAAAATTATTTCAGTGACCTTGTTCATGACTAGTACCATTCTGAATAGGAAAGAATCTCATTCACAATACATAGTGGATGTCAAACACTGGGTTTTAGGGCTCCAATTTCCTCTTAGAACCCCTACCAAGAAAAGCTCTTCTAAGATAGTCATGATTCCAAGGGCAAACATCTGGGTGTTATTTTCTAACAGACAGGAGTTGGTATGGGTATTCTCTTACTGAGCAGTTAAATATTGCCAAGAAGAAAATACCTTCCCCTACCCCCCTTTTGGCAGTGATATACTCAAGTGTTTTAGAAAATAGATACTTGGGTTAGCTTACTACAAATGCTTCCATCTGCCTTAAAGATTCGTAGTTTCCTCTACACTTTCCTTGACCTTCTCCCTCTGTATTTACGTACAGTAGTGTAAGGAAGCTAGTGAAGCTTAGTGCGGTACAGTTCATGCTGAACAATCACACGGTGAGTGATTTTAGCCCTTTTCCCTGTCCAACGTAGCCACCCACACCTACTTCCTTGACACATTAAAAAAATACTTACATTGAGGTCCTGGATGCTGCTACACCAAAGACTGGTTCCTGACTCCCTTATACTTGCAGGTTATACTTCCTGCCATCAGAACTTTTCTTTGGGGTCAGGATGAACTGAGCTATGGTGAAGTTACCTACTACTATTCGTACTCCAAATAAATTTGTAGTGGGTAGCAGTCACAATAATTTTTTAAACATAAAAATATTCTTACCTCCTTAAGGCATAACCATGGAGCACTAGCTTGAAAAGGCTCAGTAATTCTAAAATTACTGGCTTGCATTCTGCCTCTAACCCATGTTTTTACCTTTTTAACTTGTTTTCTTTTTTTCAATAGAGCGAGCACTTTTCATTTTTGGGTATTAACAATCAGTCCAACCTGACAGACATGCGGTGTCGGACTACCTTCTACACGGCACTTGGGCGTCTCCTCATGGTGGATTTAGGTACTGCAATAAATCCTAGAGGCTCATAAAGTAATCTGGCACTGTTCTAAATTTTTATTTGAAGACAAAAGACTAGATAATGGGGGAAATCTCTGTTGTTTCAACAGTAACCAAACCATCTGAAATAACAGTCAGATTGCACGAAGAACACATCATGTTTTCATGCTCCCTGTAACTGGAAGAGAATAATAGTATATTCCCAAATAATAGCCTAGCTTTAAAATTCTCTTCACAGTGGGTACAGTGGCACATTCCTATAATTCCAGCTACTTGGGAGGCTAAGACAAGAGGAATGTGAATTAGAGGCCAGCCTGGGCAAGATAGCTAGAACCTGTCTAAAATTTTTAAAACTTGAAAAATTCTCTCTATTCAGGAATTGAGATTGCTAAATGTGTCTTGTTGGCCAGAAACTTCTTCCTTGCCACCTGAGGTAGTTTATAAAGGTTTCCTTATTCAGGTCTCTAGAACCTGTGAACCAGTGTGATTTAATCACTGTTTCATTTTTAGCACTGGCGGTGATGGTAGCAAATATGACTCAGTGAATAATTCACGCTCAGTGGCCTTCCATCTTTGGGCTGTTTAAATTTCATTGTACTAAAAAGTTATTATGAAATCTAGTTTTACCAAAGTATAACTAAAGCCTCCACAAGCATCTGTTCCAAGTTTAACTCTCACCTAGTTCTCACACACACGCCAACATCTGTCCTTTCTTGAGCAACTATTGTCTTCACTGAAGACAGAAGAGACACATAGCACGTGCCCTGTATATACAGGTGACTCTCTGGTGACTGGCTCAGCCTCAGAAACAGGATACCCCTGCACTGGACAGTTTCTGTTCCTTCCTAGTCTGCATATGCATTTTATTCTTAAATTACTACTAACACCTGTCGGGGTAATAAAGGGACCCTTAAATTATCTAGGTCCCTCTCAGTTTTCGTCCAGCCTGTTTCTCAAGTCTACACAGCTTGGACTTACTGGTATCAGGGTCACACCTGGGGTTGTTTCCCTTGCAGGGGAGGATGAAGATCAGTACGAGCAGTTCATGCTGCCACTCACAGCAGCGTTTGAGGCTGTGGCTCAGATGTTTAGCACTAACAGTTTCAACGAGCAAGAGGCAAAGGTGAGTCTGTCACCCACCAACTGACCAGCTTCCAGTAGAATTCAGTCTAGCCATAGCTAGTACTTTCACAAATAGTGATTGTCCATAAACCACTGGGTAGCTTTGAACTCCGTCTCTTGGGCTCTTGGGATTTTTATATTAAAGAACCAATAAAAATTTACAGTCTTAAGTTAAAGTATATTGTTAAGTAGCTTTCAGGGTTTCTTTATTAGCATACATTAGCATATTATAGTTTTCTTACTGCTTTTTTGTTATTAAAGGACAAATTTCAGAATGTATTTTGGGTACAAAAGACAAAGTGTAAGAAATTTATTTTGCTCTTAAGGAAAGTTTTTTGGGGATGGGTCACTTCCATATGCCTTTTTAATCACTGCTATGTCTTTATGTCTCCATTTCTGTTGCTGCTTATTAGTACTTTCATTGTTTTCCTAATCATTTTCTGCCATTTGTCAATTTTGTTATCTTTTGCCAAAAATTTTTTTTTGTTTTAGTTCCATTTTTCTGTTTCATTTGTATTTGTTTTCATGCTTTCCGTGGAGTTGCTGCTCCGTTGCTCCTTTTACTTCTTAGCTTTTCCTTTTCCCAGTATTAGTGCCTCTAAGCATAGTATTCTACAAGTTTCTTTCAAAATTGTGATTTTTTAAAAATCAGGGGTTGGAGGCATGGCTCAGTTGGTAGAGCACTAACCAGTGAGTAACAGCATCAAGTACCAAGCTCAAGTCCTTGTCTCAAACTAACAGAGAAAAAATAAAATCAGCAAGGGGCATGGCTCAAATAATAGCATTCTTGCCTACTAAGTAAAAAGTCCTGAGTTCACACCAGAAAAAAATCAGAAATTCAGACTTTACCATCTTAACTATTTGTATAGTTAATAGCATTAAGCATTTCAACATTGTCATGAAACAGAGCTTAGGATCTATAAGCTTTAATGTGTAACCTTTCTCATTATCACTCGATTCTCTGTAATTTCTCATTTCAACTAAGATTTCTTCTTTGAATTTTCCACATGTGTAGAATTGTATGGGATTTTTTTTAGTTCTTGATGTCTCATTCTCAGTCTTTTCATCTCTTTGCTCTCCTGACCTGTGGATAGTTGTGGCAAAATCAAGTAACTCCAGTATCATGTTAACTAACTAATAGAATACCATTTGTGGTGTTCTAATGTCACCAAGGCTGACTAGTAGAACCATCAAATGGTCAGGTTTTTGCCAGAAACTTTGCCACCTTTTATCTGACATGTGTCTTGGCCTGTTTGTTTTCTGTCTTCCTATCAGCAAAGTAGTCAGAGAGTTACAACACTGACTCTTAATTCTCTTTCCTTTATTCTTATGTTGTGGGATCTGAAATGGGTACCACTTAGAGGAGAGGATTATTATGAAACATCCCTAACATCAACCAACAACTTAACAGGGGTATCAATAAACATCAGCTCTTTTACCATCATATTAGTTTCACACAAAGCAAATAAAATTATCCGAAAGAACCATCTGGGCCATGAACTACCAAGGTCACCCACATTTTTCTCACATCCCATGTAATAATTTTTTATATCAACCATATAGAAAGTAGAGCTCATGATACCAGCTCCATACCAGCTCAGTAATAGAACTGTTTTTTTAAAACAGACTTCACAGAAATCTGGAAGGGTTTGGGTTTTTTTGACAAATGAGTCAAGATGCCCAGATGTTCTGCTTTCTCAAGCATATTAAAGACTGCTAGGTTTCAAAAACAATCTTACTGCTGTTTAGGAACCCCTCCTGTAAAAGGAGAAAAGGAGCATTAAACTGAAGTCTGTCCTTTTGAACTCAGGACCTTGCACTTGCTAGGCAGGCCATCTACCACTTGAGCTTTGTACCCAGTGCTTTTGGTTTTAAGTTTAATTTTCAAATAGGGTCTGATTTTGTAGAGCCCTCTTCAAACCTATGCCTCCCTAGCTTGTATTTTAGTTGTATGGTACCACATCTGGATTTTTTTTTTCCTTTCTCTTTTTCTTGAGATGGGGTGTCACTAACATTTTCCTGCAGCTGGTCTCAAACCACAGTTCCTTCTGCTCATCACTTCCTATAACTGGGATTCAGACATGAGCCACCAAGTTTGGCAAAAATGGAGTCTTGATGTGTGTTTTAGCCTATTCCCACCTAGCAACATGACCACGGGCAAGTTTTATGGCCGCTTCACACCTTGGTCACTTTTCTGTAAAGAGAGCAAGTTCTTGACAGCTCCAACGTTCAGCATGTCAAGTTTTATTTCCAAACACACACCAAAGAGAAGATGCCCTGTAGACTTGCCTAGGAGGAGGGTCTGCACTTGAATTCCTTTTAAGATACAAATCTTTAGGGCATATCCCTCTTCTGCTTTTTCTTGTCTGGGCCTTTTGTTGTTGGTGGTGGTGGTGGTTGTGGGGGCTTGAACTCTGGGCCTGGGCACTGTCCCTGAGCTCTGCCACTATAGCCACAGTGCCACTTCCAGTTTTCTGGTGATTAATTGGAGATAGAGTCTCACAGACTTTCCTTCCCAGGCTGGCTTTGAACTGCGTTCCTCAGAGATCTCAGCCTCCTGAGTAGCTAGGATTACAAGTGTGAGCCATGGCTTCAAACATTTTGTTTGTGAGGTTTGTTTTGCTTTGTTTCATGGTGCTAAGGATCAAACCCAGGGCCTTGTACGTAATAGTGCTAGGCAAGTGCTCAACCACTACTGGCTCTCCAACACAGTAATTCTGTACATGAAACAAGGGTTCACCATGTAGGGGTTTCCATGTGTTGGTAGCATGTTGGCACTTAAAATGTAGGGGTTTCCATGTGTTGGTAGCATGTTGGCATTTAAAATGTTTTGGATTTTGGTGGGACTTGGGAGTGCAAACCATGCTTGCTTATCTAGCATCTCTGAGGCCTGACGTTCCTTCTCCAATAGTCCCCTGCCAAAAATAAGTTATGGATTTTTGGAGATTTCAGATTTTTCTGATGAGGGACGTTCAACCAGTATAACAAGGTTTCTAAAACCAATTTTCCAAGTGAAAAGATTGCATTCTAGCATGAAAGAAACTGATTCAGAATATTGGAGAAGTATTTGTTAAACTGTGAGATGAAGAAGATGATACAGATGTGTGAATTCCCATCAGATCAGATTTGGTTTTTCTTCTCTTTTAACATATTTTTACATTCTACCACAGCGAACTCTAGTTGGCCTAGTGAGAGACCTGAGAGGGATAGCTTTCGCCTTCAATGCCAAGACCAGCTTCATGATGCTATTTGAATGGATGTATCCTAACTCAAACTAGGAGCATACTATATAAACCTTTCCTGGAGCATGCCTGGGTGATGTCATCATTGGGGTTGGGGAGGGTCTATGGTAAGGCAAGACGATGGAGTTACTCAACAGGTGTGCCTCATGTCCTGTAAGCTTCCTTACATGGTGATCTAATGACATCATGTTGCCTGAAATTGAGAGGTAAAGAGGTGGTTTCCCAGTTTGTCTTTGGGGTCCCAGATATGTCTGAACTAAATACCATGGGGGAACTATTGAAATGTGAATTTTGTTACACTTAAGACATTTCAATCTGCTTTTTAAATAAAAACTTGCAGTTATTAGGATATCTAATTCATAACCTTGAGCAGGTCATTTCAACTCACTACCTCTTATTCCAATCATATGTAAAGGAAATAGCTAATCTCTTATATCAAAAAAGTGGTAATTTGAAATGCATTGTGTTCTTCAGAAGAAAGTTATGTCATATAGACTCCAAGATTAGCAGGCAAGACACAGGAAAGTACAGAGCTGTAGTTTTGAGTTTGTTTTGCTGGTGCTGAGAAAATACTTTAAATGTTGTATCTCTCTGGATTCAGAACTTCTTCCTTAGCTCCTCATTTACTACAGATATCCATCCTACATGCCAATTCTCCAGCGGGCAATAGAGCTCTGGTACCATGATCCTGCCTGTACCACACCTGTGCTCAAGCTCATGGCTGAATTAGTTCATAATAGGTAAGCAAGAAGATGTTCAAAGGGCACAGCTGTTCATTTATTTGAAAAAGTCTTGAGAGAATTTCCTTTATCTCATGCTAATTTAGAAAGCTTTAAAAGGTATGTGTTTCTTTGTGTCTGTGTGTTTGAAAAAAGGATATCACCAGCCATGTAAGCTGCCTGTGGGAAATAAGTCACCTTGTGGAATATAAAGATAGCTGTTCTTACTGGTTTTTATTCACACATGTTAATTATACAAAGAGAGGCCATTGCCATACATGTATATGTTCATTGTGTTCCAAAACCCATCTTACTCCCTGTTTCCCTTCTTCAAATAGTTTCATCAGATTTTGTGATTCTACTTTCATACACACAATCTACCTTGGCCATACGGGTTCCCCCTTTTTGCCTAACTCTTTGCCACCAGTACTCTGCAACAGAATCTTTCCCTTTCCCCACCTTCCATTAGTCAGCAGCTTTCATGGAAGTCTTTGGTAGTGTTTTAATGTATATATATTCCAAAATTACCTACCCTCTATCTTTCTTGATCAGGATACCCATTCTTAATAGGAAGTAATTTTGACAACCAAGATTCTCATTTCTCTAACCACAGAAGCAACCATTTGGTGGTATTACCCTCTCCACTCCACATTTCAGAGTGGAAACAGTTGAGAAAGATATAATATGCTTGAAAATACCTTTTTTGTTGTTTTTGTTTGTTTGTTTTGTTTTTTGTTTTTTCGGCCATTCTTGCGGCTTGAACTCAGGGCCTGAGCACGTCCCTGGCTTCCTTTTGCTCAAGGCTAACACTCTACCACTTGAACCACAGCACCACTTCTGGCTTTTTCTGTTTCTGTGGTACTGAGAAATTGAACCCAGGGTTTCATGCCTGCTAGGCAAGCACTCTAGCACTAAGCCACATTCCTAGCCCGAAAATACCTTTTCCTAAGAAAGTTATTTACTAGGCAGATTTCAGCTTGACAAATATTTACTTATTTTTTTGGTCGTGGTGCTTGAACTCTTGGGCCTTGGCACTGTCCCTGAGCTCTTCAGCTCAAGACTAGCTACCACCTGAGCCACAGTGCCACTTCCTACTTTTTTTCCCCCCAGTCTTGGGCTTGAACTCAGGACCTGGGTTCTGTCTTCTTTGTACTCAAGGCTAGTTAGTGCTCTACCACTTGAGCCACAGCCCCACTTCTGGCCTTTTCTGAGTAGTTTATTGGAAGTCCCACAGACTTTCCTGCACAGGCTGGCTTTGAAAGTGATTTAAGCTGGGATCTGAATGAAAGATGTGGTTGTAGCCCTGTACTGCAAGCATCTTACTGGAAGCATCAGAAGATAAGCTGAGCTTGAATGTACACGTGGCTGGAGCCTGGGGAGTGAGGAGAGACTATGGTGGAGGAAGTCAAACGGGGGGGAGGGGGGACCCACAGGACAGGCCATCTAGTGCCCTGCTTGGCCCAGCAGTCATGAGGGACAAGCATTTGCCCTTCAGTGCTTGGAAAATTTACAAAGTGGCAAAATGACCTGGGTTCCATGGCTTAAAGATGTTTAAAGATGTTATTCCCGTTTCCTGCTGTGTGAAAATGCAGAGACTACGGGAAATAGCTGAATATTCAGGTACATTTCAGAACAAGATCATGGTGGATTTGCTTGATGGTTGGGTCAAGCAGCATCTCAGGCCTCACCAACTTCAGTAAAGTTCAAAGGCAGAGCACACAGAAGTGGTGTTCTGATCTTATGAGTGTCCGGAATGAACTACAATTGCTAAAGCTTTGTTCATCCCTGCGGATTTTATCTTTTCCAATTTCTCTGTAGCATGGTAGCAGTGCTCATTCCCTCAGTTGCTAAGCAAGTCATCCAGAGAGACCTTCAAAGTTAGTGTCAGAGCCCGGAGTTGGTTGCTCATGCCTGTAATCCTAGCTACCCAAGAAGCTGAGATCTGAGGATTGACTGTTCGAAGCCAACCTGGGCAGGAAAGTCTGTGAGACTTCTATCTCTAATCAACCACCAAAAAACCACAAGTGACACTGTTGGCTCAAAGTTGGTAGAGCACTAGATTTGTGTGAAAAAGCTTAAGGAGCATGCCCAGTCCCTGAGTTCAGGTTCCATGACTGGCAGAAATTAGTGTCTTGGGGCTACAAGTTAGTACCAAGAAAGGACTGATAGAACCTGTACTCTGTATGTGTGTATTTGTGCACATTGTGCTCATGCCGGTACTGAGGCTTGAACTCAGGGTACTGTCCCTTCAATTTTTCACTCTAGCCTGGTGCTTTACCACGTGAACCACACCTCCACTTCTGGCTTTTTGGTGGTTAATTGGAAATAAGAGTCTTTCACACTTTCCTACCTAGACTAGCTTCAAACCACCATCATCATATCTTGGCCCCCTAAATAGCTAAAAATTACAGGTCTGCTGGCCTTGGGGTTTTTGTTGTCGGCTGGTCTTAAAAATAAAGTTTCTATTATTTGAGCAGCAGAACTTGAATCTCATATTGGGCTTTAAGATATATAAACACTATCATTGGTTGAAATTTTTGGCTTTTGTCTCATTGGGGTAGGTAAGTCTGCAGTTTTAGTACAGAATCACCAAGAGTACTCTTGAGGTCCCAAAATGTACCCCATTCTTCCAAGAAAGGAAAACACTTTTCACTTTGGTCTTATGAAGCTTCCAGAATGAAGGACGATTGGTAAAGCTGCTATGTATTTTCTTCTTAGATCTCAGCGGCTCCAGTTTGATGTCTCCTCCCCCAATGGCATCTTACTCTTCCGAGAAACCAGCAAGATGATAACCATGTATGGTAGGTGCTCATGAGGAGCGTGCTCCAGAATTGAATGCAGCAGTGTAGTCTCAGGCATTCCCTTAAGTGTTGTATTTCTCATAAATGGGTGTTGGTGCCCACTTCCTCGGAGGGCTTGGTTGGTCTGTTTGCACCTTTGGAGGTGAAGTAGGAGGCTTGAAATGGCATCAAAACTCAATTAGCTAAGTATGGTCATACATGATCCCAGCACTCAGGAGGCTCACTGGTTCAAGACTAGCCTTGTCTGCATAATGAGACCTGCTCTCAGGGGCAAAAAAAAAAGGATGCTGGTGGCTCATGCTTATGATCCTAGCTACTCAGGAGGCTAACATCATTGTTCAAAGCCAGCCCAGGCAAGAAAGTCTGTGATTTTTTTTTTTCTTTGTCAGTAGGGGCCCTCCTACTTCTGTTTCTGAGTTTTTTTGCTCAAGGCTAGCAGCACTCTACCACTTTGAGCCACAGAGCCACTTGTGGTTTTCTGGGGGTTAATTTGAGATAAGAATTTCACCAACTTTCCTGCCCAGCTTTGAACTGTAGTCTTCTTTTTTTTTTTTTTTTTTTGGCCAGTCGTGGGCCTTGGACTCAGGGCCTGAGCACTGTCCCTGGCTTCTTCCCGCTCAAG
The DNA here is from genome assembly GCF_023159225.1 of Perognathus longimembris pacificus. Classification (NCBI taxonomy): domain Eukaryota; kingdom Metazoa; phylum Chordata; class Mammalia; order Rodentia; family Heteromyidae; genus Perognathus; species Perognathus longimembris. Next base: position 8,762,211 of record NC_063181.1, on the reverse strand, counting down.
GCTAGCACTCTGCCACTTGAGCCACAGCGCCGCTTCTGGCCGTTTTCTGTATATGTGGTGCTGGGGAATCGAACCTAGGGCCTCGTGTATCCGAGGCAGGCACTCTTGCCACTAGGCCATATCCCCAGCCCTGAACTGTAGTCTTCTGATCTCAGCCTCTTGAGTAGCTAGGACTACAGGTGGGAGCCACCGGCCCCAGACTCTGTGAGACCCTTATCTCCAGTTAACCAAAAAAAACTTGGAAGTAGAGCTAATGGCTCAAGTGGTAATAATAAACTACCCTTGAGCAAAAAAAGCTGAGAGACAGTACCCAGGCCCTGAGTTTACCCAAGTACTAGCACAAACATAAATAAAATGACTGAATAGTGTGTGTGTGCGTGTGCGTGCGTATGTGCACGCCCGCGCACATATATGTGTGCCAGACCTGGGCTTGAACTCTGGGCCTGGGCACTGTCCCTGAGCAGCTTCTGTTGCTCATAGCTAGTGGTCTACTACTTGAGCCACAGCTCCACTTCCAGTTGGTGATTAAATGGAGATAAGAATCTCATAGACTTTCCTTCCTGGGCTAACTTTGAGCTCTCCTGAGTTGCTAGGATTACAGGCATGGACCACCAGTGCATATCAAGTTTGAAGAATTTTTTTTACCTTATATGTTTACTCAGGCAATCGCATCCTAACACTTGGAGAAGTGCCAAAGGATCAGGTCTATGCCCTAAAGCTCAAGGGCATATCCATCTGCTTCTCCATGCTGAAGGCTGCTCTCAGTGGGAGTTACGTCAATTTCGGAGTCTTCCGTCTCTATGGAGATGATGCCCTGGATAACGCTCTCCAGACCTTCATCAAGCTGCTCCTCTCTATCCCCCACAGTGACCTACTGGTGAGCCCTAGGCCTTGATGGAAGCATTTTGCCCCTCTCTGTATTGTTCACCTGAGACCATGATTAAAGATTTTAAGTAACTACGACCTGGCCAGCACCAGCTCACACTTAAAAGCCTATCTACTCAGGAGGTTGAGATCTGAGGGTCACAGTTCATAGCTATCCCGGGCAGACAAGAAAATCCAATTATCTCCAATTAACCAGCAAAAAGCTCAAAGTGGACTTGCAGTGCAAGTGGTAGCACATCAGCTGAGCAAGAGCATGAAATCTAGAGTTCAAACCCCAGTGTTGGCACAGAGACAGAGCAAGCATGCATGCACGCACATACTCTGAAGGCGTGGCTCAGGTGGCAGAGTGCCCACCGAGCAAGCAAGCATGAAAGTAAATGTGAGACCTTGAACTCACACCCCGGGACCAAAAAAGAAAAGAAGCTACAAACTTACTTCCTCCTACTATAACTAAGTCATTTGTTGTTTTAACGAATGAAAAGAAAAAATTTTTTTAACAGTGCTGGGGTTTGTACTCAGCCTCACACTTGCTAGGCAAGTGCTCTACCATTTCAGCCACACTTCCAGCCCTAAAAGAAATTATATTGTTGGGCTGGGGATATGGCCTAGTGGCAAGAGTGCTTGCCTCATATGAGGTCCTGGGTTCAATTCCCCAGCACCACATATACAGAAAACGGCCAGAAGTGGCGCTGTGGCTCAAGTGGCAGAGTGCTAGCCTTGAGCAAAAAGAAGCCAGGGACAGTGCTCAGGCCCTGAGTCCAAGCCCCAGGACTGGCCAAAAAAAAAAAGGAAATTATATTGTTTATGGCCTTCCTCTTCTGCTGAAGCGTGAAATGCCTAGGCTGATTTTCTTCTTCTACAGGATTACCCCAAGCTCAGCCAGTCTTACTACTCACTACTGGAAGTCCTGACCCAGGACCATATGAACTTTATTGCAAGCCTGGAACCTCATGTCATCATGTATATTCTCTCCTCCATTTCTGAAGGACTTACTGCACTTGGTAAGCACCTAACTTTGTACCACTTACCAGTGTCCAGAAGGATTACTGTTTGGGGGAAATGGCCCTAACAACAATACAATGCACACTTCATCCTAACATGCGTAGATGTTCACCAGTCACACTAAACTGGGTTTGTCAGCATCCCCAGTATCTCAGAGCATAGGTTCATACCTCAGGCTCCTGGTGCCTAAGCAGAGAGTCCTCTCCATTTATAGTAGTGATCTTCAATGAGTGGTTCTCTCCAAACTGGTTTCCCTGTTTGTCAAGTGGAATCCATACCTCCTGGAGTTCTCAGGAGGATAAATTAAGAGACAGTACCTAGAATGTACTTAGCACAGAATCTGGCACAAATGAAACACTTCCTGAATGCAAATGATTTACTACTATTTCATGAAGCAGAAGAGACACATACAAAGCACATTTTACCGACAATTTAAACATTTATTTGTATTATCCATTACCACGCACTCCATTTCAAATTTAGAAATTGGGCCTTGCTGTGTGGTGAGTGGAAGGATATCAGGTAACATCCTGAGCAGTGGCCAGTGCGTTCTCAGTGGCAGTGCGTTCTCAGCCAAGGGCAATCCCTGTTTTCCCAAAGTGGCCATCAGCAGCTCAGTATTCCTGCTTTCCTACCTCTTGCCTCCAGACACCATGGTGTGCACAGGCTGCTGCTCCTGCCTGGACCACATTGTGACATACCTCTTCAAGCAGCTGTCACGCAGCACCAAGAAGAGGACGACACCCCTGAACCAGGAGAGTGACCGTTTTCTGCATATCATGCAGCAGCATCCAGAGATGATCCAACAGGTAAGGAAGCTGAGCACTAAGGGGCAACTGATGCCGTGCCCTCTTGTATTGACACACCTGTAGAAGGGGAGCAATGTTAACATTGCTCAGGTGAAGGTCGATGTCTGAAAGTTGTCGTCAGGGGTCGGGGCTAGAGGGGTGGTTAGAGGGGTGGTTATGTAGAGCAGTAGCCAAGCAAGGAAGCCATGTTAAGTGAAAGGTTCTGTGTTCAGACACTAGTGTAAAGGGGATTTTGAGCTTTTTTTGTTTTCTTGTAGTACTGGAGACTGAGCCTTGCAAATACTAGGCAAGTGCTCTACCACTGAGTTATATTCCCCAGCCCTACAATGAGTTATTTTTCTGAGTAATTGTATGTAGAAAAGCCTTTTTTCTTTCTTTTTTTCACTAGTGGGCATTGAACTCAGAATCTTGACTTTGCTAGACAAGCACTCTACAATCCGAACATGCCCCCTGTCCATATTCTGTTTGTATGTAACAAAAGTTTTGAAGCAGTTTGCAGAAATAGAATTCTAAAATATATTTTTAGTGGGTAGAATTATTTACATATTAAGCCTGTAGTATCAGCTAATCTTAGCCAGGTAGCAGTGAACTTCACAAGTTCACCACTTTTAGTGTCCAAAAGCTGTCGTCTCTGAGGCCGGTACATGGAAGTGATAGTGTAGGGTGGCTTTCCCTACTGTAATTTCATCTGCTTCATCCCATCCCATTTGTAAGTGAAAGTATGTGTCAAACCAAATGAAAGAAGAGTAAAGAAAATATCACAAAAGAAAAACTTACTTTGAAATCAAAGACTAAAATAAAGTACATGATTTATAAACCACACACAGTCTCCTGTGCCCCTCACTGGGCATCCCTTCTCTCACCTCAGCCCCACACTGTCAATCACTGCCTCCTATTTTATGGTGTGTGTTGTTGGTTTTCCCAGATGCTGTCCACGGTGCTGAACATCATCATCTTTGAAGACTGTAGGAATCAGTGGTCTATGTCCCGACCCCTCCTTGGCTTAATACTACTTAATGAAAAGGTAGGAGAGCCACTCCCTGGTGCCACACCAGAGGCAAGAATAGGCCCCCATGTGGCTGACACTTCCTAGACGTTGTGAAGATGAAATACTTCACAAGACAGGAACATGGCCCACTTACTGAGCAGTAGCATGAAGGCGACTTGCCACACGGGTGCTTGTCTAAATTAAGTATACATGCATACACCGTATTCCATCCCTCCTTGAAGAACATTCTTCCATCTGCCAATTACAAGCCAGTTCTCCTTTCTCTGCCTTGCCTTACCTTCTCTTTCGTTCTTTGTCCACAGTATTTTTCTGACCTAAGGAACAGTATCGTCAACAGCCAGCCACCAGAGAAGCAGCAGGCCATGCATCTGTGTTTTGAAAACCTGATGGAAGGCATTGAGCGGAATCTTCTAACAAAAAACAGGGACAGGTAAGTGCCTGGGGCAGCAGATAGCCTGCCAAGACATCCTGGGCACTTGGGATTCTTCAAATCATTGAAGCAAGTATGCTCCTTATAAGTCTCTGTGTTCCCCCGTTTTGAGACTACCTGAAGCAGTGCTTTCCAATAGAAAAGCAATTCATTTGTGTACTTAAAAATTCCTTAGCCACTTAAGAACAAAGAAGCAAAAATCATCTTTGTATTTTACATAACAGTTTATCTAAAATATTGTCAGTGTATAACTGATACTTTAAAATTGAGACTGTTAATAGTTTTAAGTCTTAAACCCTGTGTATTTTATACTTAGTGGCATATCTCAAGCAGATGCTAAATTGTCACAAAAAAATACTTGATCTGTGTTGTATAATTCATAAATTTGAAATTTTTCTAGTTGATGAGTCTTGTGTAGGTTCCAAAAAAAAGTTATTTCCCAAATCAGAATTGAATGTGGGAGGAGGTAGTTTCTACATTTTGTTTTTGTCAGCACTGGGGCTTGAACTCAGGGCCTGGGCACTCTCCTTAAGTTTTCACTCGAGGCTGGTGTCTGCCTCGTCCAGTTCTTGGTGGCACTGGCCACTGGTTTTCAGTACTTGCTAGCCATGTGTGGCTAGGAGGTATCAGAGTAGACATCACAGTCATGTAGAACTGGCCTCTTAGCACTGAGACAATGCAATAGCCTCACTTGCTGTTCTTCTTTCTGCCCTCAGCTTGTGAAGGTTGCTTCCTACCTTGATTAGTAAGATTGCTTTTGTGATGATGTTAAGGCCAACATTGTCCTAGAACCCCAGATTTGACCCATCTCTGGCCTGCTGTGAAGTTGCCTGGCAGAAATAGGGACAAAAGCCAGCCAGCTTTCTTTGACAGTCTTAAGACTGAGATTAAGTGAAACAACCTTACATTCCTACATTCTACTTCTCTACTACTTTTTTGTTTTAAAAAACTTAGGCCAGGCCCTTTCCCCTTGCTCCTCCCCAACCCACATGACTCCTTTCTGCAGGTTCACCCAGAACCTGTCAGCATTCCGTCGAGAAGTCAACGACTCAATGAAGAATTCCACTTATGGCGTGAATAGCAATGACATGATGAGCTGACCCCTCCTCGGACTCGACCTGTACAGAGCAGCATCCCTTTGGTCTGGCCCAGAGGGCGAACAATTGCAAGGGAGATGGCCTGGCTAATCCTGGCTCCTTCCTCCAGGGATGTGGGGAAAATGGCAATGGTCAACTAGCGGCTTCCCCAGGGAAGAGGGGTGTGTGTGCACTCACAAGGGGGCAGGGTGCTGCTGGTTCCTGGGGGCTGGGTGGGAAGGGTGGTGGGAGGAGGTAGACAAGACACCTGAGACTCCAAGCTCCCTCCTCCTGGGGCCACCCAAGGGGGGAGAACCCCCAGTGTCCTGCCACAACCTGCCTTGTATAAACATGTACATTTTTTCATAACATTTTGAACAGGTTTATATTGACTCAAGTTTAAAAACAAAGCGTGACTGAAAAAATTTTTACAGAGTCTAGTGCACCAATGCTGATGTGAGGGATTATGTATGGCGAGTGAAGAAATGCATATTCTGGTGGCCTGAAGCTTTACTGGACAAGGATGTGTGAAAGTGCAGAGATATATTTAGTGACACAGTGTAGAGAGGCAAAAAGAAAAGTAAAAGTTCCAAATGTATATTTTTTCTTAATGCCCTTTCCTTCCCCTCCCCCCAAACAATCACTTCCTGTTGCTGTATTAACCCTTGTTATTAGGAACTCTAAGCCATGCCAGATCACTCCCTCCCCATTAACCATGGATGCTGCCCTAGGTCCCCTGGCCTCTTGCAGTGACAACTCCAGCTAAAAGTGTTTGGTATTCTTATCTCCATCCTTCCTCCCACTTTGCCTGTCATCGTCCTCAGACAAATGCCTCTTGTTAAAAATTGGATTTTAATGTTTTAGGGTTCTTGGTCTCTATTATAGAGACCAGAGAGAAGCATTGAGCCAGTTGCTCCTGTTGAGCAATTTGGATGAGTCCACCCACCAGAGGCCTGACTGTGTGTGGCCATAACTGTGTCTTCCCCAGCCCTTGAGGCGGTGTGTGTGGATGTGTGCGTGTGGATATTTATGTATGTACCCTGCACTCATGAATGTATGATCTGGAGGGAGTTACCAAGAGGAGCAGTTCTTAATAACAAGGTCTATCTAGCATGAAGTATTTAACATTCTCCCTTGGAAAATATACATTTTTATAAAATGAAAACCATAAATGTTTTGAATATTAAAAAAATTAACCTACAGAGGAAAATTAATGGAGAAAGCTATTTGCCTTGTACTTTTCCACAACTGTTGCTGCTAGTTGTACACATCTCTAGTTCAGCTCTTGCCCGTGGAACACTCATCAATTAGGTTTTATTTTTTATTTCTCTCCCCTACTCCCAGGAATAAGCCTGTTAATTATTTTTTTTCCTTCTCCTCTGGCGACTGTGTGGTGAATCCTTTCTTGCGTGATCTGGTTGCGGATAGACTTGTAAGGGTGTTTGCTGCATACAGTGTAAGCATTGTGACCGCCAATAAACTTCAATGGTTTCTACTGACTTGTTTTCAGCAGTCACGTGTAGTATGTCCAGGGACATGTATCTTGTTAAACATAAAAGCCAGGGCATGACAGGGGCCCCTAAACTTTATAAAATTAATTTGCTTCTTATTGGATAAAAGTCTGGCTCAACTTGTTCTAAATTTAAAAGTACAACTGGGCCCATTGATATACAGATAGCATAGTATCTATTATCCTGTTATAAAGGTCTTTACTTGTTTCCAGAAGATAATGTGGCCCCCTGCAGATGATGAAATAATTGATGAAAGCAGAGTTTTGTTAATGTTCTGAATGTCTGCTCCTGAAATGTCGGTTAGGCCTCATTTCTTGGAACCTGGCAAATTCAAGGGCAAACTCAATTATTCCCTAGATACTTCGTAGACCTCATAGGCCAAATAAACACTAGTTAACAGGGACTCCTGTAACTCCTATACTGTGTAGTGCTGGAAAGCACTTAGCTACAGTGTATGTGCCTTACTACAGACTGATACCTAGTGACTGGCCTAAGAGTGCCAGTCTTGTCTGCCTTACTGAGAAAGACCTTTCTGTGGTGTTACAGCATTCTGGGAACTGACAGGATTTTCTCAATCTTGAACTGTTTCATAGGCTGAACAGCAGGTAGAATTGATCTCAGCCAAACTCTGTCTCTAAACCTACCAGAGTATAAAATGCTGAAGCTTCACTGTGAAAAACAGTTCTGGCAGCGCTCCAGAATTTCAATTTGCAAGTAAGTGATCAGCAGTAAGTTGAAGAAGTTCTCTCTGCTCCAAACATCTTGAGGTGCCAGTCAACTGGGCACAACCCCAGAGCTCCCCTTCTGCAAAACTGTCAGAAGGAAGAAACTAAACAAAGATGGTGGTCTCCTTGGTGCATCCCAAATACTGTCCAGTCATGGCAAGGTGCCTGCCACAGTGAAGGCCTTCCAAAACCTGAAAAAACTGAACTTCATAAAACTTGGAGTTCTTCCTCCCTTAATTAGAATTTGAAGAAAAAGTGTCTCCCAGAAAAGCTTTTGGCCAAAAAACAACTGGTAACTTTTGATTCAACCTAATAAATGTGAATAACAAAGCCAGTTATCTTTATTTCATCAGAAATCCTTATGGAGGGGTTGGAGGTGTGGCTCAGGTGGAAGCATCCTAGCCAGCGAACCAAAGTGTCAAGAGTCAAGTCCCTCTCTCAGACAAAAAGGAGATCCTGGTGGTCTTAGGCAGCCAAAACAAGTTCGTTTGGGAGAGTCTAGGCTAGGCTATTTACTAGGCACTGGTTGGTTGATTCAGGTATGATTCCTGGCATAAACATACCTTACACGGAAATAACACCTAAATTCTTTACTGCTGATTAAAATTTGGCCAAAAAAGATATACAAAATTTTGGTAAAGTTTGTAACATAAAATTTTAAATGTTTAGGAAGTTTTTAACTACAGTGGGGTGCTTCAAGAAGTAATGAATTTGAGCAGAAATGTCAACTTTACTTTTTTTTTTTTGCCAGTCCTGGGCTTTGAACTCAGGGCTTGAGCACTGTCCCTGGCTTTCTTTTGCTCAAGGCTTGCACTCTGCCACTTGAGCCACAGCGCCAATTCTGGCCATTTTCTATATATATGTGGTACTGAGGAATCGAACTCAGGGCTTCATGTATATGAGGCAAGTACTCTTGCCTGTAGGCCACATTCCCAGCACCAAGAAATGTCAACTTTTAATGGCAGTGGCAACCTAAGAAATTATATATAATAGAGTAGGCATCAGTGCCGTGGCTCATGACTGTAATCCTAGCTACTCAGGATGCTCAGATCTGAGGACTGAGGCTCAAAGCCAAACCTGGCAGGAAAGTCCATAAAACTCCTGCCAGTTAACCAGCAAAAAGCCAAAAGTAAGGGAAAAAACAAAGAAAGGTATAGGAGTATTCCTCAAGTGATAGAATGCCTACCTAGCCAGCTTGAGGCCCTGAGAATAAATCCAATACCACCAAAACACAAGAATAAAAATAACGAACAGCCAGGATTGGTTAAGCTGCTAATGGTATGTAAGGGGATTCTTTATTTTGAGCTGTCTTCTCTGTGTTAATGACATTATTTGGGGTGGCTTAGATGATGCTCAACACTGGCTGGACTGTGGACGGGTGTGTTTCAGAAATTAGGTCGATTAAAGCAGCAGCTGACCAAAAAGCAGGAAAAGTAATCTGCAAGGCTATTTATTCCCACTGTTCTTTCTGTATAACAAATAGCACAAACTGACATCAGAACTTAGTAAACTCAAGGCCCTGTACTCAAGCTCTAGTACCACAAAAAAAATAAATAAATAAATTCAGGTACTAGTAGTTCCCACCTATAATCCTAAGCAGCTCAGGACGCTGAGAATCCAGGGTATTGAAGTTAAGGCTAACCCAAGACAGAAAAGTCAGTCTGACTTCATTTCTGAAATAACCAGCTAGAGATAAGGCCCAAGCGGCAGAGTGCCAGCCTAGCTAGTGAAAAACCCTGAATCCAAACCCCAGTTCCACCAAAAGAAAAACAAGCTCAGCCACAGAGCATTAAATATGTACCAGGCCCTGCGTTTATCTCCAGTGTTCTGCCAAAGAAAAGCATGCTCTTTTGATTACGTGCTCTTGGTCTAAATTATTCGATTCCAATTAAGGGCTGAGAAGGTAACTGGGGTAGAAACATCCTAGACCCATGTTATTTGATAAATTCTGTCGCCTAAAAAGCCTGGGAAAGAGTTACTCCACAAGTCTGGCCTGTTAGTTGGTAAAGTTTTAAAAAGTACTTGGGGAAAATAAAATTGTAAGAAAACGAAAAACTGTGGAGTGTACTTATGAAAGCCCCATGCACAACTATTCTGTTTTTAATTGTGTCATGGCTCGAAAACAATCCATAATGCACTTAAGCCCCCCAATATGTGTTAACTTGCCTCCTTACTAGGCTGCAAAGGAACGGGCAGACGAGGGACTCCCCTAACTCAGAGTCCTAGGGCATGTCAGGCATGGGGGTTCCAAACTCCTGCCTGTTGAGAACTGAGGATCACAGTTCAAAGCCATCCCGGGCAGGAAAATCCATGGGATCTCACCTCCGGATAATCTCTAGCGAGCCGGAAGTGATGCTGTGGCTCAGAGTGACCGAGCGCTCCGGGATGGCGTCCAGTCCCCACGACTGACCACCAGAAGGAAAAAAAAAGCCTGTCCCCAGCTCTTGAATACTACGACTGTAATGGACGTAAGGCATCCAGAACGGGGGGGGGGGGGGGGGAACGAGCGCGGCAAGGCTGGGAATGAAGCCGCGTTTAGAGCTAATTTCATCGGAGAACTGATGACCCAAGTCTGGGGCCGGTGTCAAGAGATCAAGGCAAAGCCCTTATCGGCCGGGCCACAGACCACCGCCGGCCCTTCCACTCGGCCAGACCCACGGCGGCCACCGCGCCCTCGCCTAGCTCAGCACGGTGCCCTCTGCTCGCCTACCTCCTCCTAGATCCGAAACTGGCTCCCCGCGCCCCCCAGTCCCCCGCTTCGGCCCCCAGCCCGCAGAGCCTCGGGGCCTGCCTGGGGTGTTCCTGCCCCTCCCCTCTCCAAGCCACAGAAATGCGGGCGGGGGCTGATCCGCCGGCCCCTCGGGGACACGCACGCCGAGGCCCCTGGCCACAGCCCAAAGAGCGCTGCGGGCGTGGCGGGCCGCGTCCCACCCCGAGACCGCCGCTCTGGCCCCGGAAGTGGTTCTGCGCGGCCCACGTGCGTCTGAAGAAAGCGCGCGCCTGCGCACCGAGGTCCGCGTCGGGGGGGGGGGGGATGGCGCCGTCCCGCGCAGGCGCAGGCGGGGCGCGGCTGTCCGCTCGCGCACGCGCACTGCGAGGCTTGTCTGCCCCGCGGCCTCTCCCCGGGCGTCCGCGGCGGTCATCGCAGTGACCCTGTCCAAGGCTGTGGGGCGCTGAGCTCCCGAGAGGGGGCTTGCGGACGGAAGGGAACGTCCGTGCGTAGCGGGGAACGCGCGGCTCGGTGGCAGGACTTGGCCGTGGAGAGAGGATCGGGGAACGCGGTGCGGAGCGGCGGCGTGTTCCTGCGAGCCCCGCGGCGCCCAGCTGCGCGTGCGGGAGGCGAGGAGCGGCCGCGGGCCCCGCCAAGGCCGAGCCCGAGTGGAGGAGCCCCGGGAGGTGTCGGCGTTTCCTCACCACCAAAATCCATGACATGACACGGAAGACTCCGCTGCAAAGACGGCCTGGGAAAATAGGAACCCGTGAAATTCAGCAATATCTAAAACCAGCCGCGAAATCGTGACCGAGAGGGATCGTGCTAGCTGGGACTGCGAGGGCGCTTTCATTAAAAATGAAAATAAAAATAAAAAATTAGCCAGGTGCCCGTGGCTCACGCCTGTAACCCTAGCTACTCAGGAGGCTGAGATCTGAGAATCGTGGTTCAAAACCAGCCCCGGGGCAGAAAAATCCCCGTCGGACTCTCATCTCGGATTAACCACTCAAAAACTGGAAGTGGAGCTGTGGCTCAAAGTGGTCAGGGACAGCACCCCAGGCCCTGAGTTCAAGCCCCGCAACCGGCATCATCATCCTCATAAGCATATAAACAAAGATAAACAACAGGTCATCTCAATATATAAAGAAAAAAGTATTTTAAAAGTTGCCATCTAGCAGGTGCCAGGGTATCCCACATGTAATCCTAGCCTCTCAGGAGGTAGAGATCTAAGGATCACAGTTCAAAGCCAGTCAGGGCAGGAAAGTCTGTGACACTCTTATCTCCAATTAACCACTAAAAAGCTGGAAAGGAATTCTAGCTCAGCTGGTAGAGCACTAAGCCTTGAAGGAAAAACAAAAAAAAAAAAACTCAAGAGACCCTCAGTTCAAGCCCCAGGACTGGCACAAAAAAATAAAATAAAAAGAAAAGTCAGTATCCATGATTTTTTTTTTAACTTAGCACAGGAAGAATGGGCACCACCTTTTTTTCGGTACTGAGAGGGTTACACCCAGGGTCTAATGCTTGTCACCAAATCCCAGACATTCTCAACCTGGCAATGAACATCAAACACCCCTGTATATAGTACCAACTTCTCAGGAAGCTGAGGAAGGAGGATTACAATCTCGAGGCCAAGAGCATACTTACAAGTCAAAAACTTGGATCTTTGCCCTAAATCAAGAAAAAAGCAAAAATGCCAGCAGAGTAGCCCCCATCCATATTTCCAGCAAATAATAATAATAATGAGAAGCAAATAATAAAGTCCATAGACTGGAATGGCTAAGTTCAGACTGACAATGCCTAGTGTTGATAAAGATACAGAAAAATTAGAATGATTGTACACTGCAAGTAGGAATGCACAGTGGTAGTCAGTGCTTGCTGCTTCCCTTGTGAACACATCTCTCTGCGTTGGAGGCTGAGAGCCCCTCTCTGTGGTATGCCTCCATACACTTGGCCCTCACCATGCTTCTCACTCCGTGGTTCTAGGCCGGCCGCAACAGCAACTTCACCTGAGAACCTGTTAGACACTTTAATTCTCTTGACCCCACCTAGACCAACTCAATGGGAAACAGCCGAGGAAAAGGCTGACCATTGTATACTTTAACAAGCGCACAGGTGAGCATGAGGCACCCAGAGGAGGAAAGGAGGGAGGAATGGAATAGGAGGATGTTCTTTAGGGCTGATTGGATACCTTCCCCCTCCCCAGGCTTTTTAACAGCCTGGAGAGGGCAGCGGGCTTTGGCTCCAGTCAAGGTGACGTCTCATGAGCGGCAGTGATCCAGGGGGCCCATGGTAAGGCCGAGCGGGGGCTGAGAAGGCCAGGCCCCGGGGGATGAGTGGAACTGGACCCCCAATGGGCACACACCCCAGGGGGCAGACAGACGGCCTCTGGGCAGCCCCCAGCCTTCCGCCCGGCCGCTCTGCTGTCTTTGGAGTGTTGCAGGCTTACCTCTGAGCTACTGGGGTCGGCGGGACCGTTGGCTTGTGTCCTCCAAGGGCTCTTAAATGGCCCTTGACCTCGACAGGCCCCTTTTCAGGCAGCACCCAAGGGCCTGCTGGCTGCTGAGCTCCGAAGCTGGGGGGCCCCAGGGCCTTTCCTCACCACAAGCCCCTTCCTTACAGCTGCCGGGCCAACCCGACCCGGTACCAAGTTACAGCAGCGGCGGCATCATGACGGAGAGGGAAACGCGGACCATGCTGTGGGGTAAGTGAGGGACCCCCGGGGCCCCTCCGCGGGGACAAGGTGGAGGTGCTGCTGCTCCCGGGGCCTTGGCGCTCTCAAGCCCATTCCGCTCTGCCCCGGGGCAGGTGCTGAGCTAACTCACGACAAGCGGATTTGCACCTTCAAGCCCGAACTGGAGAGGAAGGAAACCTGTAAACTGGTCATCAGTACGGTGGGTGTCCCCCCCAAGGCTGGGAGGGAGGAGGAGCGAGCGCAGCGGCTCCCATCGCGGCCGGGCATCTTCCGCCCCGGCCCTGAGGCCGCCGCCTGCTCTCCATCCCGCTCAGGTTTGCCTGGGTGAGAAAGCCAAAGAAGAGCTGAACCGCGTGGAGGTCCTGACCCCGGAAAGCATGGAGGACAGGAGGTCGCCCGTCACCCTGGCTACGCTCAAGCCCTCTGTCCTGCCCATGGTGAGCCTCTCCCCCAAGACCCCAAAGTGGGGTGCGCAGGCAGGTCCAGCCAGGTCCGACAACACGAGGGAAGCAACCTAGCCCTGTCCACATCCTTGCTGACCCCCGGCAACCAGGTAGCCTGTCTTCAACAGGATCGTGGTTACGTGGGTCCCTGCCAGTGGCTGGGACACTGGGGACTTCGCTATGGCTTACATATCCAGCTTAGCTTGGGCTTTCTGTGCAGTCAGCCATGGTTTGTGAATAGTGGTAGGGATTTTCTTTCTCTTTTTTCTTTTTCCTTTCTTTAGTCAGTCATGGGGCTTGAACTCAGGGCCCGGGCACTGTCCCCCGAGCTCTTTTGTTCAAGATTAGTTAGTGCTCTACCGCTTTGAGCCACAGCACCACTTCTGTGTTTTCTGGTGGTTGATTGGAGATAAGAGTCTCACAGCCTTTCCTGCCTGGGCTGGCTTTGAACCACGATCCTCAGATCTCAGCCGCCTGAGTAGCTAGGATTACAAGCTTGAGCCACGAGCGCCTGGTTCTTTTTTTAAAAATTAATTAATGTATGTATTTATTTCTGTTTAGATAGGTCTTATTATGTAACCCCAAGCCAGCCCTCGTTTTGAGAGCCTCCTGCCTCAGCCTCCTGAGTGCTGGGATTACAATTTGTGCCACCGAGTCTGTCTGCTTTTCCTCTATGTATAATTCTACCACGCTATTGCATGGACTGGGACCTCCAATATCATACAGCTGCTCCCTGATTCAGAGCGGGCTTATATTCAGATAGATGTATGGTACATTGGAAGTGTCATAAGTGGAGAATGCACTTACAAAGATATAGTCTAAGCCAGGCTGCAGCAGCTCACGCTTGTAATCCTAGATGCTCAGGAGGCTGAGATCTGAGGATTGCAGTTCAAAGCCAGCCCAGGCGGGAAAGGCTGTGAGACTCTTATCTCCAATAAGCCAACAGAAAACGGGAAGTGGCTCTGTGGCTCAAGTGGTAGAGCCTTGAGCTAAAGAGCTCACGGACCGTGTGCAGGCTCAGAATTCAAGCCCCACAACTGACAAAAAAATAGATGTGGCCTACTTGGATATGTTGTGGCAACAGAGCCAACAGGCTTTGCTGACATATCAGACACAGAATGTAAGAGAAAAACACTTTTGTGCCCGACTCAATAGAATAACAGCTTGTCCTGGTGGAATAGAATAACAGATATCTACTGGGACAGAATGGTGGATAGGGACTATATTTTTTAAAAGTCCTATATATGTTAAATTTTGGCTATCTGGCAGCTAACCCAGTTAACTACAGGACTGGAAGTTCAAGTGAGAGGGTCATTTAAAAAAAAAAAAAACGGGAGTATGTACACATAGAAAAGAGTAGAACTGAAAAGCTGGGTGCTGGTGGCCTGTAATCCTAGCTACTCGGGAGGTTGATATCTGAGGATCACACTTCCAAAGTCCAAAAGACTCTTATTTCCAGTGAACCACCAAAAGCCAGACGTGGAGCTGTGGCTTACGTGGGGGAGCACTCGAACACGCTAAGTTGGGACAGGGCCCAGGCCCTGTGGAGAGGGACAGAGATTGCCGCCGCAGGAGGGGGGAGGGCTGAGAACAAAGGCCCATAGGGCCCGCATTCCTCAGGGGTTCAGGACTGGCTGCTCCCCCCACCCCCGCCCGTCAGGTGCCAAGATCCAAGTTCACCTGTGCTCCTCTGACCTTTCCCACTGCAGGTGGCCATGTCGAGGGTAGAGCTTTCTCCTCCAGTGGTCTTCCAGCTTCGGACGGGCTCGGGACCCGTGTTCCTCAGTGGCCAGGAGTGCTATGGCAAGTCAGAGCTTGGATGTGGGCCGGGGTGAGGGTGCAGGGGTGTGCGGGACATGGACACGATCACTCAAGCACTTGAGCACGTCTTGGTGTCTTGTTTTTCCTAGATAAACTCCCCGAAGGTAACATGATTGCCCCCGGCCTGAACTGGAAAGCCATAGGGAAGGTCCAGGCTCCAATTCTCCTTTAGCTCTCTCTGTGGGCCTCAGCCCTCACTGGTACCATGAGAAGCTGCCTTTGACTTCACTTTCAGAGAGTCTTTTTGGTGGTGGTGCTTGAACTCAGGGCCTGAGCGCTGTCCCTGAGGTTTTTACTGAAGAGCCACACTTTCACTTTTCTGGTGATTCATTGGAGATAAGAGTCCCACGGCCTTTCCTGCCTGGGATGGCTTCAAACTGCGATCCTCAGATCTCAGCCTCCTGAATTGTTAGGATTACGGGGGTGAGCGCAGGTGCCCGGCTTTGAGTCTTCTTAGGAATAGATGGGGCATTCAAAAGAAGTTCAGCATAGGTCTGGGAATATGGCCTAGTGGCAAGAGTGCTTGCCTCATATAGCTGAAGCCCTGGGTTCGATTCCCCAGCACCACATATATAGAAAACAGCCAGAAGTGGCGCTGTGGCTCAAGTGGCAGAGTGCTAGCCTTGATCAAAAAGAAGCCAGGGACAGTGCTCAGGCCCTGAGTTCAAACGCCCCAGGACTGGCAAAAAAAAAAAAAAAAGTTCAGCATAACCCATTTAAACATGGCTGCTAGACAGTATAGAGCCATCGTGATGAGGGTAGTTTTCCTGCTTCCAAGCCCCTAACATGTTTCATTTTCCTTAAAATAAGCTCTAGATTCTTAACTGCCTGTTTCAGGTTCCTCTTGTCCTTCCCATCTTATGTTATAATAAATACCAGAGGCCTGGGTATTTTATAAAAGATTTGTCAGCCTGAAGGCACATGCCCGTAATCACAGCACTTGGAGGCTGAGTAGAGGATCATGAGTTTGTGGCCAACCTGGATTTCATAGTGAGAGCCTGTCTTAAAAAACAACCAAAAAAAAAAAACAAAAAACAGGGGCTATGAATATAGCCTAGTGGCAAGTGGGCCTCATATACATGAAGCCCAGAGTTCGATTCCCCAGCACCACATATACAGAAAACGGCCAGAAGGGGCGCTGTGGCTCAAGTGGCAGAGTGCTAGCCTTGAGCAAAAAGAAGCCAGGGATAGTGCTCAGGACTGGCAAAAACAAAAAACAAAACAAAACAGCCAGGCACTGGTGGCTCACACCTGTAATCCTAGCTACTCAGGAGACTGAGATCTGAGGACCATGATTCAGAGCCAAGCTAGGGAGGAAAGTCTGTGAGACTCTCTATCTCCAATTAAGCACCAAAAATTGGGATATGGAGCTGTGGTTCATGCAGTCCAGAGCTAGCCTCGAACACGAAAGCTCCAGGAGAGCAACCTGAGTTCAAGCCCCGAGTTCCAGCACATACGCATAAATCAAACAGAAAAGGTTTGTTTGGCTCGCTATCCCAGTGGCTGGAAAGTCCAAACAACATGGCTCTGACAACTGGCAAGGGCGCCCAATATGTCACAACATGGCACCCACGGGGTGTATGCAGAAAGGGCACATGTGTGAGAATTCAGTGAGCTGAGAAAGGAACTTTCTAGCAAAACAATGCTGTGGAACAGAGCCAGTCTCAAGACCTAGTCCTTCAAGACAGAATTAATGCATTCGCCAGGGTGCATCCCCACGACCGAGGTACCTTCAGCTAGGCCCCAACCCTCGCAGTTGTCAGGCCGAGAATGCAGGGACCCCAGCAGGGACGAGGCGCAGGCCATCCTGCCACGTCCACTCCCTCTCCTTCCCGCCCTACCCACTTCCCAGCACATGTCTTCCCTCCTCCCCTGTCCTTTCTGTCTCTTGCCTTGGGCCGGGGTGAGGGGGTTGTGTGTCTTTCTCTATGCCCTGACACACCCTGGCCCCTATTTTGGGGTACAGAAGATAGGTGTACATATTCAGCCCCAGGGGTACCCCCAAGGCCACGGTGAAATAAAAGGAGTCGGCAGACGCCACCCTAGACCTGGAAACTCTGCCTTTGCTTCCCCTCCTTGCATCTGCCTCGCCCACACCCTCACAGAGCTTTTAGACTCCTCCTGGGCAGAGGAGGAGGAGGAAGAGTTTGAGGAAGAGGAGGTAGACGTGGATGACGATGACGATGACGGCAGCGGCAGCGAAGCAGACGTGTCTGCAGAGAGCACTTCTGCCCGACAAGGGAAGAGGCTGGTGCCCCACAAGCAGATGAGCGTGACGAAGGTGGGGAAGGAGGTGTCTGCCTTGGGTTTGTTCGGGAGCCGGGAGAGGCCCCTGGGAGGAAGTGCACGGTGAGCCCAGACCACTGTCTCAGTGCTGCCGGCTGCTCAGCCAGGATGGCTTGGGCCGGGGGAGTCTGTTCTGGCCCTGGGCTTCAGCCTAACTCTCTCTAACAGTGCTTGTCTTTGATTTCCAGAAAAAAAAGCTGGACAAAGAAGAGGCGGCAGAGAGGTAACACTTCCCCTTGTCTTGTTAGATTGCCCTGCGTTAGTTCCGTGAGATACGTAGTGCTAGGAAGCCCGGTCCAGCTGGCATGTATACAGACACGCACGCGCGCACACGTGAACTGGAGTCAGCACGCCATCTTGGAAAGCATGCCATGTTCTTATTTTTGGACCTGATTCCACTTAAGGCAATCCTTCCAGAGAACGCAGCTCAAGATATGGGGGAAATTGTGTGAGCAAGAGAACTTACCATGGCTTTGTCCAAGTACTAGTGAAAACTTGAAGCCCTCTAAATGTCTACCGCATCACAATGAGCTAAACCCTTGTATCTTTTCTCTGTTCTGCTTGGCCAAATGGAATGTCACATGATGCTTTCAAAGCACACAGCAGCCTGCAGTGTCAGTAAGATTAAAAGGACAAGATAGCATATCATGATGTTTTTAAAAATGTTAATATTGGTAGGAAGTAAAAATAATTATAGGGCTGGGAATATGGCCTAGCGGCAAGAGTGCTTGCGTCCTATACATGAAGCCCTGGGTTCAATTCCTCAGCACCACATATACAGAAAATGGCCAGAAGTGGCGCTGTGGCTCAAGTGGCAGAGTGCTAGCCTTGAGCAAGAAGAAGCCAGGGACAGTGCTCAGGCCCTGAGTCCAAGGCCCAGGACTGGCCAAAACAAAAACAAACAAAAAGAAAATTATAAGTAGCATATCCTCTTATTTGCTCTAAATTGTATGCAATGTGGTAAAAATTTTTCTAATGAAAAAGGTATTTTTGATACCTGAAAGAAGCAGAGGGAAGCCTAAAAGAGGAAGACAAATGTTTGAAAAGGAGAAGGGCTGGACTGGGCGGTAGGGGGATATAGCTTAGTGGTAGGGCATTCATCACACACGAGAACAATGGAGAGAGAGGCAGAGTGCCCCACAGCTTCCAGGCTGGGCTGCCTGCCTCCCAGAACCGCCTCGGCCCAGCTCCCTCCCTGCACAGACACGGGGCGAGCCCAAGCTATGGCCTTCCCTGATCTCCGTTTTGCCCACCTCCATCTCAGCTCCCTGCCACCTCCACACAGTTCCAGGTCCACTCCAGTGGCAGACAAGACCCCTGCGAGAAAGGTGAGTAGGAAGCTAGAAGGGCCGGCCTGGGGCAGGGGGCGGGGCGCGGTAGAGACGGAAACTCCCTTTCTCTACAGGCCAGAATCACATTGAAAACTAAGAAATCATCAGCCAAGAGATGAGGAGCCTACGATGGCCTTGTCCCGACTGAGGAAGGTTCAAGACCCCGCCAGGCAGAAAGTGTCTCCCCTACCACCTGTGCTCTGGTGTTCCCTAATGGCCCCTCCACCTGAGTCAGAATACGACGGCATGTGGGGGCCACACAAGAATCCTATACCTTCTCCACCCCCCCCCCCCAAATAACCCTCCGGTTCCAGGAGGCCTTAGAAGAGCCCAGCAAACAAATGCAGGGCCCCAATAAAGTTTACGTGGTCAGGATTTTTCTCTTCTTCCCTGGGTGGAGAGGCTTCCTGCCGCACCAGCCCCTGTGCCCAGCAGAGGGCGGCCTTCAACCGGCAACACCGATCTCCCTCCCTCCCTCCCATCTAAGCCCCTGCCTGGGGCTGAGCTGGTGGCACGAGCCCCTCACACCCTTTGACCCGGTCAGACCCACCTGCACCCCTACCACGAAGGACCTGGACCCTGAGGCCCCCACGTCCAGAGCCCGCTCCCCTCTTGTGAGGCCCTTGTCCAAAGTGAGGATCCCAGGTACTTGCTTTTCCAGGCTGCTTCTGTGAGGGTGCTGCGCCCCACAAGCCATTTGTACAGGGTCCTCTCAGCTAAATGACCCTGTTGGAGGGTTCCTGCCTGGCTCTGGCTGCCCTGTCCAGACCTGGGGAGATGGCTCCGATGACCCTCTCTTCATCCTTATAGCATGGTTAATAGCGTGAAGACCTCCTTTCTCCCCCTCCTACCCCCTACTCCCCCCCCACCCCGGGCCATGCTGGGGGCTACACTTAGAGCTTCTGCTAAGCTTCTCCCCACCTCCCCATGGGCCTGGTCCGAACACACAAGCAAGCCAGTAGAGACTTTTCTCCGAACCCCCCAGGTATTGGGGGTTGATTCCCTAGTACTGGAGGTTAAGTCCAGGGCCTTAGCAAGCATTCTACCGCCTGGACCACACCCCCAAGTCTTGTTTTCATTTCGCCAGGGCCTCCCTGACTTTGAGTTCAGCTCCCTGAGCTAAACTCAAAACCCCCAGTCCTCTTCGGCGCTACCTCATGAGTATCCAGGATTATAGACGTATGTCATGCCCAGCTCGGGTCAGAGGTCTTTCAGCACCTACATAGGTCAGCAACCAGGATTTGGGCTCTTTCGGTGTTCGGTTCCTTGGTGTTCGCTGAGCCTGGGTTTTGGCCACAGGCACACACCGTAAGCAAAACGCGGCTCCTTTCATTCCAGTTGCCTGCAATCTGGAGGAAATAAAGCCAACACCAGGAAAGGACTGGAAATGCTTTGAAGGGAGCAGAACTGTTAGGTCTTGAAAGCACGTGACTGACAAGGGGATGGGGACTCCATGCGGACCTGGCAGAAGGGTGTTCCTAGGAACTGGAGAGTGTGTGCAAAGGGCTCGAGGTAGGAGTGAGCTTGCAAGTCTAGCAAGAAGGAAGACAGCCGGGGGGAATGGCCACTGACGGGCGCACCAGGAGCTGTCCAGAGATGTGCTCACAAATCCCATGAGGTGGGACTGACTAGTCCCGCTTCTCCAATGAAGCACAGAGAGGTTACACCATCTGCACCAAGGTCACACCGCCGAGTAACCTGGCCCGAGAACCCTCGCATTTAGCCGCTCTGCTGTTTCCGGGAAGAGATGGGCAGGGGCAGGCATAAGAATGAATTCCGTTCAGAGGAGCCCTGGCCAAAGACTTCAAGCCTTCCAGGGCGGGGCAGGGGCCTGGGATCTGGATCCTTACCAGGGGGCGCGCCTCGCACCCCTGGGGTCACTTGATCATGGTGTGCTAGAAGGCAGCAGGCAGCAGCTAGCCGACGGGAGTCAGTCCCAGTTGCTAGGGTTGCCCTTGGCCCTTCTCAGGCTGTGATTCAGCAGGAAGAGGGTCACTGGGCTGAGGCAAGTAGGCGTGGGGGGGGGGGGGGACTCTGTTTGCCACAGCTGGGCTGTGAGGAGAAGGCGGGAGACAGCCCTAGCTGGAGGGTGTTGAACTTGGCACTAGGGGGTGGATTAGCTACAGCAGTGCTGGTCATTTCTCCCCTAATCACCTCTCACCCACCCCCAAGAGATGGTCAAGAGCCCTCCCTTCTTCTTCCTCTTGTCCCCAGCTTACTCCATTAGGAGATAGTGCCAAAGGTTAGGTAAACTGAGGCTGGATCGCATAGGCCCATGCCCTCTTCTTCCACTGTGGCAATGGGTCATCGTTTTCAGTGACTTCCTACCTCTGTTGACATGAGAGAAGCCATTTCCTTTGTACAAACTGGGAACCTGACACCAGAGAAGTGGAGAGGCTTGCCATCGGTCACGCAGCCTGGGAGGACCACGGTGAGGGGAAGCCCAGGCCCCAGTCCTCTACCTGCGGCCTCTGGACCCACGCCTGGCTCTCCAGGAAGCCAGGCGTGCAGATGCACAATGGGAAAGGATGAGGAACCAGAGGTACTTATGCAGGAAGCTCACTGCCCCTATCAGGCCGCAGAGTGCCCTGGCATCCGCCTCGGGCATCTGTTACTATGGAGACCTAGGCTGGGGCTGCGTGTAGCCAGTGACATCACCAGGTGTTCAGCCCCCCCCCCCCCGCAGGCCTTGAGCCAATATCCCCCTGGCTAATGAGCCCCCAACACCTGCCTTCCATCGCCTGGCTGACACCTGTTACAGAACCCTAAGGTCTGAGATATCCCTGAAGCATCTGTAGCCTTTTGCTAGTGACCTGGCTTGACCCCTGGAGCTGAGGTCATGGGGAGCTGGCCTTTAATACTGCCTGGGAGCTGGCGGGGAGTCAAGTCAGACCTGGAAGGAGCAGGAACGGTCCAAACCAACCTCCAATGGTGGGAAGACTGTGGATGATGGGAACGGCCAGGAGGCCCAGCAGAGCTGAGAGGAAGGACAAGCAGGCTTGGGGAGTGCTGAGCACTGTTCTGGGAGCTGAATACCAAGCCTTCGCCCAGCCGGTCTGCTGGCTAGGCCCTCTGTGAACTGTGGAATGGCGTCCTTGAGCCAGGTAAGGAGCTCGAAGATCCCTGGCAGCTTGACAGTCTTTGAGTTTAAATCTCCAAGTGCTGGGCTTCCAGGAGTGGCTGAGAACAGGGCTCACACCACATCCGGGGCCCCTGCCGAGGCCCTTGGAGTTTGGGCTGGGCAGGACTGAGCATCCCCCCCCACCCCCGCTGGGGCTGCTCAGTGCTCAGAAGGTATCCTCTTGGCTTGTTTGTGTTGGGGAAGGTGGCAGACCGCTTTGTGGATTGACGGAGGAAGGCGAGAAGGAACCCAGGGGTGAGAATTTGCCCATCCCAGCCAGCTCTCTAAGACAATAAGTCTCCAGCCACACACACAGGAACAGCCATCTGTAGAGGGCTGAACAGCTTAGATGGGGCCTTCCTCCCAGGCTCCCCCCAAAGGACCCCGTTTCCAGTCACATCCCCACCACCTTTTGGTAAGGAGGTGATAAAGTGAACTACTGATGACCAGCTTCCAGAACCTCAGCTGTCACTGAAGGTCCAGCAAGACTTCTGTGCCCCTCCAAGGAAGCCCTTGGGAGTTGGGGCCCTGGGGGGGGGGAGGGGGTATGGCCACAGTGCCTGCAAACAGAGCCCAACAAGATACAGAACCAGCCATGTTGTCCAGACTGTTGGCGAGCATGTCTGCTTTTGTCAGGGAAGATGGGAAGGCTGGGGCATAAACTTGGGGCCTGGGTGCGGCCCCTGAGCTTTTATGCTCAAGGCTGGAGAGCTCTACCACTTGGTAGGCAAGCACTCATTTTTTTTTTTTTTTTTAGCCATTCCTGGGGCTTAGACTCGGCCTGAGCACTGTCCTTGGCTTGTTTTTGCTCAAGGCTAGCACTCTACCTCTTGAGCCACAGTGCCAGTTCCAGCTTTTTCTATGTATGTGGTGCTGAGGAATCGAGCCCAGGGCTTTGTGCATGCTAGGCAAGCCCTCTACCCCTGAGCCACATTCCCAGCCCGAGCTCTACCACTTGGAACCCAGCTCTCCTTCCAGCTCTTTGGGTGGGTGGGTGGAGATGAGTTTCACAGATTTTCCTGCCCAGGCTGGCTTTGAACCATGATCCTCTGATCTCGTGAGGATCATGGAATCCTACCTCTTGAGTAGCTAGGATTACAGGGCGTGAGCCACCGGGCCTCCGCAGCAGGCATGACTTCTAAGCGCTACAGTCTCCCTTGGGCCTCCTGAGGAAAGGTACGTGACTGTCCGCATTTCTCAAAGGCGTTCACGGGGGCCCCGGGGAAACTGGCTTGTACACTGTGGCCTGCTGTGCTCTGTCTCTATCTCGAGCCGGCTTTGTGCCTCTCTTGGGGTCCTCTCAAGACCTCGTCCTCCTCATCTCTTATCCCAACCTGTTGCACCCACTGTTTGCTGCCAGCCAGCCACAGCCCCTCCTCCCTAGTGGCCTGGGCCACTCCAGCAGTGGCCGGAACCAAACCCACCCCTGCCCCCTGGAAGGAGGCTCCTCCTTTTAATTCTACCTCAAGCCAGGACCTGCGTCCCCTAGCCCAGCTCAGTACCTGCTGTCTTACCCTGGAGGAAGATGGGGCTCCAAGTCTGAAGGAGAGCCAGTGCACTGAGACGGGCAGGCAAGGGAGCCTCCTCCCCCTGCCGGCCACAGAGCCCGCACTGCGCCTGGGCCAGCAGGTTCTGTGCTTGCTCTGCACCAGCGGGCCAAGAATAAAGCAGGAGGGCTGACGGGCCAGCCTCCTGTCCAGAAAGCTCCCCCAGCCCCAGCCCCGCAGCCCCGCAGCCCGGGGCCACTAAGCAGCCTCACTGGCCAGGAAGGTGGCCACCTCACACCTCAGCTCCCAATTACACCCCCTCCCTCCTCCCCTTTTCCTCCTCCTCCCCGCTCCCCTCTCCTCTCTCCCCTCAAAACCTGTGGCTCAGAGACCTTCGCTTCTCTGGGACACTACCCCTGGGACCTGCCCACATCTGCTCCAGAGCTTGGGGGCAGAGGAGGGCGACAGCCCTACGAAGTCTGTCCAGCGATGGGAGCGACACGCCTGCTGCCTAACCTGACTCTGTAAGTGCCGCCTGGGAGCGGAGTTCTTTTACACGTTCCAGCCCCACCGCAGACCTGGCTCCCCTGGACTCCCATTTGGGTTGGCTGGGCAGGACAGGGCAGGGGGGAGGATGGGGGGGCCAGGTGCGCCCCACAGGTGTGCACTGCGCTTGCCACTGGTACCTACAGCTGGTGCACCCTGTCTCTCTCCACAGGTGCTTGCAGCTCTTGATTCTCTGCTGTCAAACTCAGGTAGGCACACCTACCTAGGTTTTGCCCCCCCCCCCCCACCTAAGAGGAGGGAAGGTAGTTCTACCCCCACCCACCCCAGGGAGGTCCAGGAAGTACTTTGGTTTGAAAAGTTAGCTTAGGGTACCTGTTGGGGGAGAGGGTATGGAGGACTTGGGGATCATTGGGCTCATCATGTCGGTACTCTTGACAGTCCTTTCTGCTCCCCCTGGGTCTCTGTTGCCCTCTGTACCCCCCGGCCTTGGGTTCCAGGAGGACTGAGAGGCGGACACTCCCAGAGCAGGGAACAGCTGGAGGCAGTGGCCCAGATGAGCCTTGTATCTGAAAGGACAGGTTTGGGCCCACTCCCCCTAACACAGGTGTCTGGGCATGGGCGACCAAGGTCTCCCAGGCACCCCGTGCCCAGCAGGGTGAGGGGACTCCTTACCTACAGGGCACTGGATCAAGCCCAAAGAGATGCATTTGCAATGGGATTCAGGGTTTTCCTCTCCACACTCCCCCAAGTCTGCCTTCTGCCTATCCCCATACACACCTCCCACCGCCCCCCAAGCCTCAGCCCCCCATACAAGGCTAGGCTCCATCCCTTTTTTGTGTGTGATCCTCCATAAAAGTGCAGCTATTAAAATGCACTGGTCCAGAACCGCGCTGGGGAGCCGCGGCCCGGCTTTCCCAGGCTGGAGGATTGCTTCTCTTCCCATCCAGTGGGGACTTTTTTTTTAAGGTAAATGCCTTGAAAAAAAAAAAAAAAGGAGAGGGAAAGGGGCTGCCTTTGAAGCAGTGGGGGGGTGGGAGAGAGACAACACCCCCTTCTTTTCCTTCCCCCTTTTGCTCTAGCCCCGTTCCAGGCCTTTTGCTTCACACGTCCAGGGAGAGCAAGAAGAAAGCCCCCAGCCTGGCCGGGCGGGGGCCGGGGGGTGGGCCCAACCTGTTCTGGAAGGGGAATTAGCACAATGGTGCGGCTGGCCGGGCATTTATGGCCTGGATGAGGCCCCATTCAGGACGCAGGAAGGTGGCAAGGCTGTCCTTTCCCCTTGAAGTGCCCCCTGGCCCCCCTGGAGGGGGGGGCAGCAGGCTGAAGCACAGCCATGCTTGAGGGGCCGGCTGACAAGCAGCTGTCTTGGGCAGTGGAAGGGGAGGGTCCCCCTGCAGCGGGAACATGAAAGGAACAGGCCAGGTCCCGCGGGGAGAGGGACTGGTGGGCTGTGTGGGGCGGTCGTGGGCTGCTTTTGTGAAAGGCTTGAAGGGGGACAAAAAGAGGAGGGGGCTTCTGGGGGCCCTCTCTGCCCCTGACCTGGAACAGACTGCCAGGAGGAGGCTGCCCGCCAAGAGGGGCGGATGGGCTGAACCTGGGCCAGGAGGCTCGGGCTGGGGCAAGCAGGACCCCAACCCTGGCAGAGAGGCCAACCGGGGCCAAGCCAAGAGACCTTTCATCCCAAAGGCCGGTCCCAGGCCGTGCCGGGAAGGGATGGAGGGCGGGGTGGGGACGACGATGCTGCCGTCCTCGGGTCTCAGCAACCCGCCGGGCCTGGGAGGCGCTGCGGACAGTGACCTATCGGAAGGGTCAGCCCTGAGCAGGTCACTCCTCCTGCGCAGAGCTCTGCCTTCTCCACCCCTGCCCCAAGGTGATGCGTGGCCCCCCCTACACCCCGCTCCACCCAGATGGTTGGGACAGCCCGGGGATCAAGATGGAATTAAACACTAGAGGTGGGGGCAGGAAGGGGCTGTCCTCACACAGGCCAGCAGGATCCAGGCGGAGGAATGAAAAACGAGGTGCGTTTATTCATGCTAGACCTGAAGCTAGCCGCAGCAGCCCCTGGGGACTGCCACCCTTGCAGGCACCTTGCGGGAGACCCAGGGCAGGAAGTAATCATTAGCTTTCTCCACCACTGGGGTGCTGCGGCTGGGGAAGGGGAGGCCCAGTACTGAGGTGGGGCTGAGACCGCTTTCCTAGGGTGCCTGCCTGGAGATGGCTCCTCCCCCGCCCTGGCCAGCCCCAGGACAGCAGTATCCCCAACTGGCCACAAGCCCTGCTCTGGGCGATATTGTGACTCCCGCAGACAGGGGACCCCCTTCAATAGCAACTCTCACTGCTGCCTCCGTCTCCCTGTGTGTGTGTGTGTTGTAGGGGATATTGGTGGAGATTGAATTCAGGGCCTCGTGCGTGCTACCACTTAAGCCACATCTTAGTTATGAAAGCAGCTGCAAACCACACTAGCCTCGCATTGAGACTTGGAGATATATATACTGAGACCGGGAGAGACATGTGGAGGAATCTCACTCCACACAGCCCGTCCAGGAGGAACCCTGGAAGGCGTCGTGCTCCTCCAAGGGCCCTGGGCATCTGAAACAAGGCAGCAGAGGGCTGTAAAGAAATGTATACAGGCCTGGCAGCAGTGGCTCATGCCTGAAATCCTAGCTACTCAGGAGGTTGAAATCTGAGGATGGAGGTTCAAAACCAACCCTGGCAAGAAAGTCTATGAGATTCTTATCTCCAATTAACCACCAAAAAGCCAGAAGCAGAGTCATGGCTCAAGTGGTAGAGCACTAGCTTTGAGCAGAAAAGCTCAGGGGGGCTGGGAATATGGCTGGGAATATGCTTGCCTTGTATATGAAGCCCTGGGTTCGATTCCTCAGCACCACATATATAGAAAAAGCCGGAAGTGGCGCTGTGGCTCAAATGATAAAGTGCTAGCCTTGAGCAAAAAGAAGCCAAGGACAGTGCATAGGCCCTGAGTTCAAGCCCCAGAACTGTGTGGCACCAAAAGAAAAGAAATACACACAGAGCCTGGCACCCGTGGCTCAATCCTATAATTATAGCCACTTAGGAAGCTAAGACCTGAAAGATCCAGATTTGAAGCCAATCTGAAAACCCCCTGCTTTCAGTTAATCAGCAAAATTCTGGACTGGAGGCATGGTTCAAGTCTTGTCCTTGGACAAGAAAATCAAGTGAGAATGCAAGGTCTTGTATTCAAGCCCCAGTAGCATAGCAGCACGAGAGAGGGAGAGAGAGAGAGAGAGAGGAAGGAAGGAAGGAAGGAAGGAAGGAAGGAAGGAAGGAAGGAAGGAAGGAAGGAAGGGAGGGAGGGAGGGAGGGAGGGAGGGAGAAGAGAGAAAAGAAAGAAGGAAAAAATGCTTGCAGGGGCTCTACAGACCTAAGAGATGCCAAAATGTTCTCTAGAGACCCTCATTCAAAGCCTCTCATAGCCCGTCTGCTCCCTGCACACGCAACTCACGCCCTTTGCGGCCAGCGGGGAGAACCAAGGAGAGATCTGGTTATCCTGGCTAAAGGGGCCAAGACCCCGGAGAAGAAGAAAGGAGTTTGTCTGGTGCCTTGTGCGCGCTGTGGACGCACGCATAGGACACCGCGATCTTTAAGGCCCGTGGCTCCTGAACTGGGGGCTGCCGCTCTGTGCGCTTATCACTCTAAGCGGGAGCAGGCCGCGAGCTCCTTCACTCAGAATAGCACAGAGCCCGCCCCGCAGCCTGGGAGCGGCCTGGCCGCAGCGCCCGTGGCTTCTACCTTTCACCCTCTACTCTGCAGGGCAGGGGGCCTGCCCACCACACTCCTCTCCTCCCCCCTGTCCCCGAGGCATCAGTGGTGGCGTCACCCAAAGCAAATTGACACTATTTTTCCCTTGGTAACCGCAAAGGGGGAGAATTACCCGTCTCCTAATTTTAACCAGTACGTGAGGGACCAGGGTGCCATGACCGACCAGCTGAGCAGGCGGCAGATCCGTGAGTACCAGCTCTACAGCCGGACCAGCGGCAAGCACGTGCAAGTCACCGGGCGTCGCATCTCCGCCACCGCCGAGGACGGCAACAAGTTTGGTGAGACCTGCTCCTGGCTCCCAGGCCACCTGTACCGCGGTGCCTGGGCCCGACCTCCCGGCCCATCCCCAGGTCCTGGGGAAGAGCCCAGGTGCAGTGGGAGAGCAGGAAGAAGCCCAGGGTAGAGCCCCCCACCCCACCCCCCCACCATGGGCCCACAGGCTGTGCCCCTGGCAGTCCCCAATCCTCTTGCCTGAGTTCCCAGCCAGCCCTGGGCACTGATGAGCAGAAGTCCTTCTCCCCTCCCCGCCTTGTCCACAGCCAAGCTCATCGTGGAGACCGACACGTTCGGCAGCCGTGTGCGCATCAAGGGGGCCGAAAGTGAGAAGTACATCTGTATGAACAAGAGGGGCAAGCTCATCGGGAAGGTGAGGCCCTGGGAGACGGGGCCCTGGGGGCTCCCAGCGGTGGGACACCCCGATCCCTCTGCTGAGCCCCACCTGCCTTGGGAAAGACAAGGCCCTACACTCTGCCAGTCTCTCAGCCCGCCCAATCAATCACTCCCTGGGGAGGGGCTAAGGGATCCCCTACCACCGACAGGATATCACACATAAAGTGACAGCCACAGCCCATGTGGAGGGCTATGGGTTAAAAGTTAGGGTACCCATATAAGGCACCCCCACAAATACAGTAGGGTCCACATGCTCCAACTGGCAAGATGCACACTAGTACCTATTCAGTACTTATACTGGTACTGATGAAAGCGTCCTGAGTATTGGGCCTAATACTCTGTGTGTGTGTGTGTGTGTGTGTGTGTGTGTGTGTGTGTGTGTGTGCCTACATGCCAATCCTGGGACTTGAACTCAGAGCCTGGGCGCTGTCCCTGAGCTTTTGTGCTCACGGCTAGCACTACCCCTTGAGCCACAGCTGTACTTCCAACTTTGGGGTGGTTAACTGCAAATAAGAGTCTCACAATTTCCTGCCCAAGCTGGCTTCAAACCACCATCTTCAGATCTCAGCCTCCTGAGTTGCTAGGCTTATGGGCATGAGCCACCTGGTTCACTGTTGGGGCTTTGTTGGGTTGTTTTGGCTACAGTAGGGTTTGAACTCAGGGTCCTATGTTTGCCAGGAAAAACACGCTCATCACTTAAGCCACACCCCTGAGCCCAGCAGTTTTGGCAAGAATTGAGTTTCTATTGGAATCAGGCAACTCTGGCTGTGCTAAGTGATCCCAGGCTTCTCTCCTATGAGAAGGGGCGTAGGGTCCAATGGGCAGCTGCGTCTGGCACTTGTCTTTTCACCAGAGACCATTGCCCCCACCTGGTAACAGGCCTCACGCAGCCCCCATGACAGTTCTCAGGTGCCACCTTCCCCCACCCCCATCTTTATGCTGTGGCTCAGAAGGGGGCTCCGTGGTTAAGCCTTGCTTAGGGGACACAAGGGCCAAGTGACTCCAGGCCTTTCCCCCTCCTTGCCTAATAGATGCCTGTCTCACCTGGAGCTCCTTGGGCTCCGGGACTTGGTTCTCTAAAACGGGCCCAAAGGCAGCTTGGGCGGAGAGTGGGTGGACAATTCCCCTCCTCCCCTCCCTCCCTCCTCTAGCCCAGCGGGAAGAGCAAGGAGTGCGTGTTCACCGAGATTGTGCTGGAGAACAACTACACGGCCTTCCAGAACGCGCGGCACGAGGGCTGGTTCATGGCCTTCACTCGGCAGGGCCGGCCCCGCCAGGCCTCCCGCAGCCGCCAGAACCAGCGAGAGGCCCACTTCATCAAGCGCCTCTACCAGGGCCAGCTGCCCTTCCCCAACCACGCCGAGCGGCAGAAGCAGTTCGAGTTCGTGGGCTCGGCCCCCACCCGCAGGACCAAGCGCACCCGGAGGCCCCAGCCCCTCACGTAGTCAGGGGTGCAGCAGCCGTCCCCCCTCCCCACCCCACCCCCTTCTCCCTCCTGATCCAAAGACGGGGCCGGGGTGGAGGGTGGGGAGGCCACAGGACTTCTGGACCCTGGACGGGCTGGCTCAGCACGCTGGGTCGGGCCGGCTCAGCACGCTGGGTCGGGCCCTGCCCGGCCTGAGGGCGGATGCGGGGGGGGGGGGGGGTTAGGGCCTCCCCTGGCTCCAAGCCGGCCTCTCCGTGCGCCCGCCAGGCCAGGGCGCGGGGCGGTAGAGTAGCCCCGGCCCACTCGGACCTGGACCTGGCTGTCCTCAAATCCTGTGCCCCGAGACCCCCTCAGTCGCCCCCCCCCCAGCCCCACCCCGATCCCTCCCGGCCTGGCGGAAGTGACTTTGGGTTTTAGCGTCCATTCCTCATAGTCCTCCACCCCGACCCGCGTCCCCAGCCCCGGAATAAAACCGTTTTCCAGCAAACGGGTTATCTGCGGCAGCGGGGTGGGCCACGGCATCGCAGTTCACCTGCAAACGAGGCGGCGGGTGCTAGGGGCGCAGACACCCTCCGGGTAGCCGGGGGTCCCGGTGCCCGGGCCCCGGGGGCGCGCGGGAGGCGGGCGGCCCCGGGCGCGGCGGGGCCCCGGGCGCGGCCCCTCCCTCCGCGGCCGGCCGGCGTCCCGGCTCGCCCAGCGCGCGTCCCGTGCTACCTGTTGGGGCGAGGAAAACCCAACCCCTAGGCGCGGCCGGCCGGGGCGGCGGAGGGCCGAGCTCGGGCCTGGCCGTGCGGCCCGCGGACGCCCGGAGCCGCCGGGCGGGGAGCAAGCTGGCTTTTTTTTTCCCGGTGAGGAGGGCCGGGCGGGGCCCGGAAGGTGGGCGGAGGGTGGGCCGGCGGAAGGGGGTGGGGAGGAGAACGCGCGCCCCCCCCCCCCCCGTTCCCGGGTCCCCACCTGAGCGCAAGCCGCAATTAGAGGCGGCGGCGGCCCAGATTGTCCCCGGAGCGCAGGGGGAGGGGAGGGGAGGGGGAGGGCCGGCCCTGCCCCCACCCAGCTCCTCGGGTGGGTGGGCTTTCCCAGGGGCCGCCAGGTGTGCCCGAGACCCTGCCAACCACCCCTCTCCGCATCTGGTCCAGGGGGAGATCTTCCGGAGGAGCGGGGGAACCCGTGCGCGCACACCCCTCTACCCCCCCCCCCCAGCCTCAGTTTCCCCTTCCTTCCCCTCCCTTCTGAGAAAATGCTGGGGAGGATTATGACCCGGGAGAAGAAACAGGATGAAAGCCACCCCTTCTCCCCCGCTTGCTTCTCCTTCTCCGGGGAACGGAAGGGGTGGGGGGCGGCGGCGGCGGCCCCGGGAGAGGCGGGGGGGGGGGGGGACCCCGCGGGCCGGAGGGAGCCTGACCAGCCCGGGCCACTTCGAAGGTGGAAACCTCTGTGGCCAAAGAGGGAGGTCCTCCCTCCAGCTCGTCATAATTACTTTTTCACCAGGTTGCTTTTTTTTTTTTTCTTGTCCCCCCTCACAAAGAACTTAATCCCGGTGAAGACCGCGGGAGTGTTGGGGGTCGTTTTGGTGTTTTTTTTTTTTTTCTGGGGTGTGTGGAGGGGGGGGGACGGGTGGTCTGGAGCCCCAGCTGATAACTTGCCGGTTCAATGGGACTCTAAAACTGGGGTAACACCCAGCAATTACTTGAGGACAAAGGGTTAGGGCCCCCCAGGTGTGGAGGACTGGACTTGGAGGGGGCGTGGAGGGAGGGGGCTGGGGAGGAGGTATGTTGGGGAGGGGGGGGGACTACTCTGATCCCTCTGATTTCCTCAGGAATTCGAGACATTCTTTGAGACTCTAGACTGCCTCCCCCCACACTCCTGCTTGAGTTAGAGCCAGCTTCAAAGGTGGACGGGGCCCTTTGTCTGGCCTGGGCTTTCTTCTTGGCCCCTCCCTCCCTCTTTGACCTCCCCAGCACAGACAGGCCTCTGGGGGCCCCGGCTCCAGAAAGCCTTCACTGTTTCCTTTCTTGCTATTTGAGGTGAGGCCTGGCAGACAGGGAGGCCTCGCAGTGACTGGGACCTGCACAGGGTGATCGCAGTGTCCCCGGTGAAGGCCGGCTGGGTAAGCGCCTGTACCCCACTTGCAGCCCTGAGCCTAGTGTCCGATTCCTGCTGTGGCCAGGAGCACAGCCCTTCCCTGACACCATAATACCTCTGTCCAGGCCCCCTGCCCCCAGGTAACTCTTCCCACTCTGGAGATGGCTGCTCTTTTTGTTCCTTCTGTACTGCTAGTCACGTTCAAGATATGACAAGGAAGCAGCCGGAGCCAAGGATGGTGGCACATGACTGTAATATCAGCCCTGGGGAGGCTGAGGCAGGAGAGGTGAGAGTTTGAGAGGTCAGCTTGGGCTGTATAGCGAAACCCTATCTTAAGAAAGAAAGAGGGAGGGAGGGAGGGAAAGAAGAAGGAAGGAAGGAGGG
Source organism: Perognathus longimembris pacificus (assembly GCF_023159225.1). Classification (NCBI taxonomy): domain Eukaryota; kingdom Metazoa; phylum Chordata; class Mammalia; order Rodentia; family Heteromyidae; genus Perognathus; species Perognathus longimembris. Next base: position 8,730,010 of record NC_063181.1, on the reverse strand, counting down.
AAGGAAGGAAGGAGAGAGAAACCAGAGGATTAGGGCATGTTTGTGGTGGGAAGAAGGGACCACAGCTGAATTAGGCCCTGGTTGTTTTCAAGTGCTTGAAACTCCTAAGCAAGTGTGAGCACTGGTAGCCTTGGTACTGGGGCAAGATGAACTATCAGAGCCAGAGGAGAGACACAGGCGGAGGGAGGCAGCTTGTTTAAGATGATGATGATAACTCTGCCTAAGAATAGCTTGTACGTCGATCCCCACCTTCTCCTCCTGTCTCTGACCAAGGGAGCCAGGACAGTAACTCAGAGAAGATGTCCACTCATGTTTTGTTTTGTTGTTTTGCTAGTCCTGGGAATTGAACTCAGGGCCTGAGCTTCTTTTTGTTCAAGGCTAGCACTCTACCACTTGAGCCACAGCGCCACTTCCAGCCTTTTCTGTGTATGTGGCGCTGAGGAATCGAACCCGGGGCTTCATGCCTGCTAGGCAAGCACTCTACCACTAAGCCACATTCCCAGCCCTTGCTTTGTTTTTTTTTTTTTTTTTTTTTTGTCAGTCATAGGGCTTGAACTCAGGGCCTGGGAGCTGTTCCTGAGCTCTTGTGCTCAAGGCTAGCTACCACTTTAAGCCACAGCACCACTTCCCATTTTCTGGTAGTTAATTGGAGATACGGGTCTCACAGCCTTTCCTGCCCTGGCTGGCTTCAAACCACGATCCTCAAATCGCAGCCTCCTGAGTAGCTAGGATTACAGATGCGAGTCACCAGCACTCAGCCTCCACTCAGGTCTTAATCCATGAAAATGGTTTCTCTGGATGTCACACTGTTCCACCGTGGCCTTCAGATGCCAGTGGCCTCCCGGTCACCATGCCAGAAATCTAACCCCTGTCCTCAGCCTTGTCCTAGACCCCAGGGCCTGACTCTGAGTACCGTTGCTCCTGTACTTCCCCCCTCCGCCAGCAGGAGGCGTCCTCCCTGGCTCCTGTCCTGGCTCATCCAGTGGAAACCACGCCTAGGTCCTCCTTGGTCTTCCCAGAGGGCTCTCCCTCACCCTCTTCACACCTGTCTTCACTCCCTGCACACAGCTGTGTTCTCCCTCAGACCCTGCAACTCAATGTGTGGCACACTTTCCTGGGATCTGCCTAACTATAGTCTCTTCCCACCCTCCGGTGCCCTGAGTCTCTCTGATGCCTCCCACCGTTGCTCTCCATCCTTCCTCCGGAACCCCGCCCCTCTCTTGCCTTACCACACAGGCCTGGCACTACTGTGATTTTTCTGTGTGTGTCTATGTGGTGGTTGTGTGTGTGTGTGGGGGGGGTGTCCTAGAGATTGAAGCCATGGCCTCAATCTTCCTAGACAAGCCCTCTATTAACTTGAGCTACACCTCCTAGCCCTTTTGTTTTTATTCTGCTTTTGAGCTATTCTGCTAATGTTGCTGGTCTTCAACTGTCGACGCCCCTGCCTCTCACCTCCCAAGTAGCTGGGAATGCAGACGTGCATCACCACGCCCAGCTGCTCACATGATTTTTCACGCCGTCCAGTCTGCCTGTCGAGACCTCTCCTGTAGTACAGCTCCCCTCCAGGCCCGGCAAAGCCAGAATGCTTGCCAAACCCCCGGCGTTCCTGAAGTTCCCATGGCCACAGTGCCCCGCCTCCACCGGCTGGCTCTCCCGAGCCCTCGCCCCTGCTGGGGCTGGGCACATGTTCCTATGTCCTTGCCTGCGTTCACGTACTCGTACATCCTAACCTGTATCGTAGCTTGTCCAGCATCCTACTGGCTCATGTCACCAGCAGCCCTCAAAGATAGCCATCTCCCATCGTGCCCAAGACAGAACAGTGGGGAGGCGGGAGGCGGGCAGCAAGCTGGTCCTCTGGGTGCAGGGAGAGCAAGAAGCCGGCATCCTTGGGGTACACAGGAAGGAGAGGTCATTAGGAGTTACACTGAACCCTCCTTTATTCCCTACATTAGATAGACAGACAGACAGACGACACACTGTGTGCTGATATTTCTGTTAATTAAAAAGTGGAGCTCTGGGCTGGGGATATAGCCTAGTGGCAAGAGTGCCTGCCTTGGATACACGAGGCTCTAGGTTCGATTCCCCAGCACCACATATACAGAAAACGGCCAGAAGCGGCGCTGTGGCTCAAGTGGCAGAGTGCTAGCCTTGAGCGGGAAGAAGCCAGGGACAGTGCTCAGGCCCTGAGTCCAAGGCCCAGGACTGGCCAAAAAAAAAAAACAAAACACAAAAAAACAAATAAAAAGTGGAGCTCTTAGGGAAATTGAAATTTAATTGGAGGGATATACCTTTAAGAAGATAGTTCCTTCATGGGTCTCTCTCTCTGTGTCTCTGTCTCTGTCTGTCTCTGTCTGTCTCTCTCTCTCTCTTTCTCTCTGTCTCTCTCTGTCTCTCTCTCTCTCCCCCACCCCTCCTAAACGTAACCTTTGGTACATCCCAAAAGAGTGAAAGAGGACATCAGAAGTACTGGAAATAACTAGACGGTGCTGAGGTCCAGGATGTGGAGGCCACTGGAGGCGGGCCCACGTGGACCCCGTATTTGGGATGGCGGGTTATTCCCATGTGCCGTGGCTCACAGTAGGGATGTGAGTCCCGTCGGGTGTCTACATTCTTGTGGTCCCCGCGGCCTCCAGAGAAATGCTCTCTGCTCCTCTGCCGAAGCCCAGTGCTGTGGAGCTTCTGCAATGTCCGCGGAGAGAAGAGGCACAACAGGGAAGGCGCCGAGAGGGGAAAGAGCACCAGAAAGAAGGCTTGAAGGCAGTGGGAGGCGTGCTCAGCGGAAGGAGAGCCCTAGACCCACTTGGCAGGAACTGAGAGTTTGCATCAAGTGTTGGGTCAATCTAGAAAGTTCGAGGCTGAACGCCAATGGCTCATGCCTGTGATCCTAACTACTCGAGAGGCTGCGATCTGAGGATCTCAGTTTGAAGCTACCTAGCATGGGAAGACAAATTCAAGAGAAGATTCTCCTCTCCAGTTAACCAGCAAAAAAAAAAAAAAAGGAGGTAGAGGCGTGACTCAAGTGGTAGAGTGGCAGCCTTGAGCAAAAGAGCTAAGCACAATTGTGAGGCCCTGGGTTCAAGCCCCAATATCAGCACACACCACACACACACACACTCACACACACACACACTCACACACACACACACACACACAATATGACTTGGTTCTTGATGCTGTGATCGAGGAGACTGGCAAAGAGAAGGGAGTCCCAGACACGAGGGTAGCAGCTCCCGCGGGCTGAGGCTCAAGGGTCCTGGAGGCCCAACGGCTACAGGAAAGAAGGGTAGGGACATGGCTTACAGTCTGATGAGGAAGCATTGCTTTTTGCTCTATATCCCTTTTCTTTCTCTGGCCTGGGTCTTTGTGGTCTCTCCCTTGTCCCTGGGTGTCCAGGCACCCTGGTACAACCTGTCTGGGAGTTAATATTTACACAGCATGAGGGGTGCCCTTGGTACTACCCCCCCCCCAGCAGGTTGGTACATGGGGCGGAGTCTAGGCACTGGAGTGAGACAGAGGCACAGAGGACTACTTTGCAGGCCTGGGGGAGGGGGCAGGTACAAGGCCAGCGTCTGCTCAGGACATCTGGCACCCGTGACCTTGCTGAGGAAAGGAGTCAGAAGTAGGGTGTCTGGGGCCTGGCACCCCTGCCTGAGAGGGGAAGGAGTTCCTACCCTCTGCTGTGGATGCGAGCCCTGAGATTTCCTGAGCTTCCAAAGGTACCCAAGTCTTGTCTTCTCCGTGCCTGGGGAGATTTCATACCTGACATCTCTAGGAGGGTCTTGGGCTCAGCTGGCATTAGGGAGTCTGGGGTCTTCTCAGGAGCAAGAGGCTGAGCCTGGCCTCCATAGGATCAAGACAATGAGCAGACTGCAGAAACCGCGGTTGGCAGGGGAGAGGAAGGGCTCTGGGCTTGGCCAACTCAAATGGCCAACATCCACACCACACAGGACTCTGCCCAGCGGGGAATGACCTTGGCAGCAACCATGCCTCAGGTCGACAGAGGGAGCCCTAACTCTGTGTCCCCTTGGGTCCAGAGCTGGCTGGGCCTAAGACTATTCCTGGCCCAGGTGGCTGGCCAGTGGAGGGGCATTCCCAAGGGCTGGGGGACTGGGCACGGGGGCAATAAGGTGGTGTCGGGCGATGAGGTCGTGTCCTGTGCGATTAGAAAACAACTGTCATGCTCTGATCTTTCTCTGGGTCTAGGAGAGTGACCGAGGGATTGGGACTAAATTGAGACACCCAGCAGATGGTGTAAGCAAGGAGCTCACAATTACAGGCCCCACCGACTGGAAACCAGCCCTCTGGCCCTTCAACACCCAGCCTATCCACCCCTTGTCTCTGTCTCAGTTACCCAGTTGGGGCAATCTGCACAGCCCGCAGGCTTCTTCCTGACCAGCAATGCTAATGCTGTCTCGCCTTAACGAAGGGAGGTCACCTCTGGAGCCAATCCCGGAGCGTTAGGAGAAAGTAGGGGGCAGACTTGATGGGGTGCAGTTGGGAAAGCAGCCCTTAGCACTAAGATGCTCCTGCAGGTCCCCTCCTTCCACCTAAGGCAGAGGCCTTAGGAGCCACCGCTTCCTCCTCCTCCCCCCCTCCCACCGCGCCTAGACGGGCTGGGCTGCTGGCAGGTTGTCTTGGCAACGGGAGGCGGAGAGGAGATGCGCCGAGGGAAGGAGGTGTATGTCACCACCGAGGCTGCGGTGCTCCTGCCCCACGCCCCAGGCCCTTAAAGGTACCGGGAACCCTCCCCTCCTCCCCGCCCTCCCCTCCTCCCCGCCCTCCCCGTCCCCGTCTCCCCCCTATTCTGTCCTACATCACAAGCTGCCTGCAATCAGGAGGAGACTCCCCTCCCAGCCCTGCTTCCCACCCAGGGCTCGGACGCACCTAGTTCCAGGCCCCAGTTCACAGCGATCCTTCCCAGCACCGTCTCATTCCAACCCTGCTTTTGGGAACCCTAGCACTAGAAGAAAGACAGCTCCTGGGGTGGGCTGGGGGGGGGCAGTAAGAGCCCCGTGGGAGGGGAGAGGGGTGTCAGGCATCCTAACAGGCTGAGCGGCAGAACCCAGAGCCCCAGGTGGGGCTTGATCTCCTGGAAGGATGAAAGAGGGCTCAGGACAGTGGGGTGGGAACCGGCTCCCTCTCTCTCAGACCCTGGTTTGGAAAAATAAGGGTGTGGTGGAAAAGGACCTAAAGCCTTGCTAGCCGAGGCCAAGCTGTGAGGATGAGCTAGCTCCTCCCCCGAGGCAGTGCCCCCCCTTCCTGCAGTTAAAGGTACACCCTTCCCTCCGTGGTCCTAGAGATGGGGTGCAGGTTTTCTCTGTACCTTCCACCCGGCCCTCCCTGGACCCCACCCCGCTGGGCAGCTCAAACTCGATCCTTTCCCCCTTTCTCATCCACCTGCCCTCATTATTTCCCCTGTCTGGATCCACTCTTCCGGTTACAACCAAGATACCCCCTCCCTTCTCTTCCATGAGAAGACCCCGGGGCTTATTCCCACCGGACCCCAGAAGGCCCCTCCCCGGATGGCTTTTCCCTTTGGGTATCCAGAGGGTCCCCCCCTCCCACCCCCAGATTCTAGATTGCCTAACAGCCGGCCGATACTATCAGCTGACCGGCTGTGGGCAGCAGTTACCAGGGCAACGGCAAGGCTGCCTAGGTAGGCAAGTCTGCAGCGGACATGGCAGGCAAGGAAGCTGGCCAGCACCTGTGCTAGCTCCTGTGCTAGCGAGGCTCCTTTCCCGGAGTGGGGGGCACCGCAGGCGTCCTGAGGTGGTTAAGGTTTTGCCAGATCTGGGGGAAGGCGCACCTCTGTGAATTCGGTGTTGGGAACAGGTCCGTCTCTCAGGAAACTCCCCTTCCCCCCCACCCCCCAAGCTTCCCTCCATGGGAAGACATGGGAGGATGGGGGGGGGGTCCCTCCATTTTCTCGCTGGTTTGTGCCTTCGTGTGGATCCCAGGGGATCCAGGCCAAGCTGCCTCTCGGGGACTAAGAACCTGGCTTCTGGCATCTATTCGCCTCTCCTAGGAGCAGGTTTAACCTTTTGGTGATCAAGTCCAGTACCACCCCTTCCCCAAGAAGTGGGGTTCCTCCCCCCTCCCGAAGACTCCTGTGGTTGCTTCTGTACCATGATGGGTGGGGGGGGGGGGCGGCACGCGGGCGGGAGGAGGCACAGGTTTCTGGGAAAGCCATGCGTTGGCCCCCTTGGGTGAGCAGTACAGTCTCCCCTTCCCCCAGTGACTGGCCCTCCCGCTGTTTACTATGGGGAAGGGTGAGGGGCTGTGAGCGCGCGCGAGTGTGTGTGTGTGTGTGTGTGTGTGTGTGTGTGTCTGCGTGCGCGTGGCAGAGCCGGGGTGTGGGAAAGGGGAAAAGGACAACCCTGCCGATTCTGCTTCGTCATGATGCCAGTTAATGCCTCCCTTGTCTGCAGCGGATTGAGCTGCCTGCCCCGGCGGCCGAGGTGGAAGCACAGCTCATCCAAACACACACACACACGCCCAGGGCCGGCCGCTATCAGCTCGCCCGCGGCGGTGGGGAGGGCGAGGGAGGGTGAGGAGAAGCCCGCCCACCGCACACCGGCTCCCCAGCTCCCAGGACCCACGAGGCGGCGGCGGCGGGGGCTTGCGGAGCAGCAGTGTGGGGGTGAAGGGGGTGGGGGGCCCAAGAGGGGAGATCAGACCGCGCGGCGCTACCGGCTCCCCTCCTTCGCCAGCTCCCACCCCACCCACCCCAAGCCGGCTTTCTTCCTGTTATTTGTGCTTTGGGAAAGCTCGGCTGGGTGCCTGGAAGAAGAGCCTCTTACCTAGGCTCCTGCGAAACCGCGCAGCCGGGGGACCGGGGAACCGGGGCCTGTCCCTCCTGGGGGTCTCGGAGCATCTGGGCCACACGGTCGGGGAAGAGGTAGGTGACAGGTCCCACCTCTCTTTCCCCCTCCCGGGGGGGGGTGGCATTTTGGGGGACAGCCCCTACAAGGGGTCCAGGCTTTGGTTGGTAGCAGGTGGCTGGCAGCTCTGGCGCCTTGTTCACAGGGAGGCTGGCTTGAGGAAGAAAGGCTGGGGTGTTCCAAGTTCATGGAAGTCATCCCCAACACCCCAGCCCTGCCCACCCCAGGATCCTAGCGCCAGGCGAGGCGGGTAGGGCAGCTGTGTGCTCCTTACTGAATAATGGCAGGAGAGGCCTTGTGGATTCCCCTGTTGGTGCGGGGCCTGCTCCGGGCCCCTCCTAGCTGGGGCTGGAGGCTGGGGTTGGAACCCGGGGGTGGGGGGGAAGGTGGGGTGTCGGGGTGTGGCCGGCTGCAGGCACAGTCCTGGGGGCTGAGCTCTAGCCCCCTTGTCCGCTCTGGCCCTCGCGGGGCTGGCAGGGGCGGAGGCAGCGGGCAGCGGCGGGGCTGGTGGTCTCCACACGCACAGCCGAGGCTGGGTACCAGCACGTGGCGTGGGGGCTGTGGGCGTGGAGCCGGGGAGCCGAGGGGAGGGTCCGCGGGTGGGTGCGAGTGGGTGTTCTCAGCGCCATGTGTCGTCCTGCAGGGGTGTGCGCTGGCAAGCCGGCCGGGGCGTCCCCGCGTGCACCCGTGTGTCTGCGTCCCCAGGGCGGCTGTGCACTCTGTACGCCTCTGCCTGTGGACTCGAGGGTGGGCTCCGTCTCCGCTCCCCACGCCTGTCCACTCCTGAGCCAGCTCTCCGGCCTCCTTTCGGAGTAGAGATCTTCCCAGAATGAATTCGGAAAGCCAGATGTAGGGTGCCAGACCCTCCCGCCTCCCCCGGCAGCGTAAATCTGAGGGCCTGGGGGTGGCCACCTCTCCAGGCCTCAGTCTAGGGACAGGGTCTGCAAGACCAGGCAAGAGAGACCTAAGAAAAACATGGCCGAGGAGATGCACATTTGTGGCTCCGTGTAGGCAGGACCTGAAACAGGCGGACTCTGTACACAACCCCTGACTGCCCCCACCGGTGACGGGCCTTGGGGAGCGTTGGTATTAGATTCCCATCCTAGCAGGTAGAATAAGAATACAAATGATCGTACTGCTGGATCCTGCTCAGGCTTGTCATCCTAGCCACGCAGGAGATGTGAGGATCAAGGTTCAAGGCCAGCCAGGGCAGGAAAGTCCATGAAATTTTTTATCTCTGATTAACCATCCTCTCCCTCTCCCACCCCCCCCCCAAAAAAAAGCTGTAAGTGGAGCTGTGGCTCAAGTGATAGAGCACTAGCCTGGAGCAAAAAAGATCGGGGACAGTGCCCAGAGTTCAGGCTCCGGGACTGGCGTGCACACGTGTGTGCACACACAGAATATTGCACAGGGGAGAAGGGGGAAGGAGAGGAGAGAGGTACCAGGGCTATGCGGGCCTGGGAAAGGCCCCGAGGTCTTTGGGCTAAGGAAGGGACCCGGGTCTGGTGAGCCGCTGGTCTGCATCGCACCCCACCCTACCCCACACACAGAGCCGCTCTGTCTGTGGTTCCCCGGGCCCTGCCCTGCTGATCTGCCCCATGGCTGCTCCTCCCCTCCCTGGGATGCTGTTTTGGGAACTGGTGACCTAGCTGGATCCCGCTTTTATTTCTGGCATTGAGTGGTTGCCATAGCAATTGTGGAGGTGGGGCTGGGAGGGGGAGAGGGTGAAAGGGAGAGATGGGGTGGGGTGGGGGGGAGGCAGGAAGGAGGAGAGCCAAGGCAGTCCTGAATGAAACAGAGTCCCAGAGGGGCAGAGGGTCCCCCACCTGACCCAGCCCACTTGGGCAGCCTCCAGCCCGGCCTGACCCAGCCTGGACAGCCCAGCCAGCCCCCCCCCCCCCCCCACCGTGCCCCGGCTCCCGCTCCTCAGGTGATGACTGGCTCCCATCCAGCGATCTTTGGGATGGATACAGCATCCCGTGCCTTTGGCCTGAGCCGGGCCTGCGTAGGGACCCCAGCTTGGCTGCCATCGCGCCCTTCCGGCAAGTTCCTCTCTCAGCCTCTTTTGTCCTCCTAAGTGAGCACGAGCTGACTTAGGGAGAGTCCACGTCCCCGGCTCTGGAGTCGGCGGGCTTCCTGGTGGTTGCTTTGCCTCTGCAAGCCCAGGGTGCACAGTCTGGGTTCTGTCTGCCCGGAGTGGGTGGCTGCACCTACAGAGGTCCCCGCGCATGCCTGTTTATGGCCTCCGTGTCCCTGGAGCTGGCCGGCTGGGGTGGGGTGGGGTGGGGTGGAGTGGGGCTGGTGGTTCGGATAAGGCTGGGATGCGCAGCTGGGGGTGGGTGGGGCTGAGATGGAAGGATGGGAAACCTGCTGATGGCTGACCCGAGCCAGGAGAGGCCGAGCAGGCCTTCCACCACCTGGGCTGCCTTCCTCCCCCCCCCCCCGCCCCCCTTCCCGGCTTCCCCTCTCCTGCCTTCCTGCTGCAGCCTGCCCTTTGGGTCTCTGCCCACAGGGAGGCTGGGACCCCCCCCTGGACTGCACAAATGTAGGCAAGGGGTATAACATGGATGGGAAGAGGGTCAGACCACCTCCTGGAGAGGGAGAAATGAGTACTGAGAGATGAAGTAGGCAGGTGCCTGGGTGGTACCATCATTTAAATCATGCCCCTAGCCCGTTGGCTTTAGTTAATTCTCAGGTAGGGTCTCCAGATTTTTTGTGAGCCTCTTACCTATGCTTCCAGTGTAGCTGGGATTATAGGCGTGGCCACAACACCCAGCTGCTTTGTCGAGATGGATTCTCAACTAACTTCTCGCCCCCTACCTCTCTGCCTTGCAAATCGCAGTAAATACTGGAGAGAGCCAAGCTCTAGGAACTTTTATTTCTTAAAGTGCTCCAAGTTAAAATGTCCCCAAGGAACAAGGCTGTGTTTCCACTCTTAGGCCTCCAGGGAAATAACTGACCAAGGGACTCTGTCACACACACACACACACACACACACACGCACGCACACACACACACCCCAGCTGAGCCGTAGGACCCTCAAGAGGCAGGGGAGAGCCCCAGAAGCTCTGGAGTCAAACCTGGCAGGCGGAGGGTAATGTGGGTAAGAAGGGCAGGGACAAATGGGCAGACTGGCTCAGCGACCTGCTCCGCAGGAGCCGGGACCCCGGCTAGAGGTTAGACTCAGAGCAGTGCCCTTGACCAGCGGCCTGACTCGTCCTGCTCTCGGTTTCCTCAGCGACAATCTGGGGGAATCGTGGGTTCCCACGATGTGAAGGGGCCAAGCACGGAGCCAGCCGTGCCATGGGTGGTCTGTACACACCAATGAATGTAACGCTCTGGGGGGGGGGGGGGCGGTAGCGTGAGACTCCCACCTCCCAGCGCTCACCCCACCCATAGCCACAGACCGATTCTGCACCCCATGCTAGGTGCTCACAGCCACCCCGGCCAGCTGGCCTGCCTGGAAGTTCTCCCTGCTGTTGTACACCCAGCAGCATCTGGGCTCCATTCTCTCTCTCTCTCTCTCTCTCTCTCTCTCTCTCTCTCTCTCTCTCTCTCTCTCTCTCTCTCTCTTCCTCCCTCCGCGCCCCCCCTCTGAAATGGAAGCCTCTGGGCTGACTCCCTCTAAATGCCCTAGAACCTTCTTACCCAATGTCTTGCCCTTTCCTCTCCTTTCTAGAAGCACGTGGTTGGTTCCAAAGCCAGGCCTCCGCTTGACACTTGCTGGTTAGAGCCCAGTCCTGTTCTCCTTGCTCTTCCAAGCCTCTACCCCTTCCCGCGTCTCTCTGCCCTGGGTGAGCTCCTGTGCCCTCGTACATGGGGCCCCACCAGGCCCTGCCCAGTACCGCTCCTCATTCCTCATTGGATATAGTCTCATGGATTTTCCCACCCAGGCTGGCTTTGAACTGGGATCCTCAGATCTCAGCCTCCCAAGTAGCTAGGATTACAGACGTGAGCCACCTGTTTTCTGTCTCCCTTTCTGATCCTGCCATCTCTGCTCTTCTGTCTTTGAGTACAAGGATGCTGGTTGTTTTGCTGTCGGTGGTAGTGTTTTTGTTGTTGTCTGCTTATTGCCACGGCATTAGCTCTCTAGGATGCTGGTTGGTTGTTTATTCGGTAACCCTTCTAAATTTTTTGTTCCGCGTCTTGCTCTAAGCAAATGGTTCCCAAATGCAAATCCCTAGTTTCAGCATGTTCCTTCCCCCAGCTCCTTTCCTTGAGACAGTTCCACCTTCTGGCCAGCCTAGCAAAAATAACTTCATCCCTTCCTTCCTCCTTTTCCTTCCCTTCCTCCTTCTCCCTCTTTCTTCTCCTTCCCTCTCCTCCCTCCTCTCACCGCCCTGCCCTAGGACCCAGTCCCGCTTTGTGCAGGCCACCTCTAGAATTTCTCCCAGTAGCTCCTTCCTGCCCTTGGCCCATGCCCAAGTCTGGCCCTTCGCAGTCCCCTGCCGGAACGCTGTCTCATCTCTCCCATCTTGCAGGCTGTGGGCCACCTCTGCCTGCCCAGTCCTGTGTCCAGGCGGCTAGCAAGTTCATTTGGCTCAGCAGGTCCTGGATCCTGTCACTTCCATGCTTAAAAAGAGGTCCCAAGCCTTCTCTGATCCCCTGTTGCCCATAGGAATAGACTCTAACCCAGGGTGGGACCCAACCTTCTGCCCCACATGTCCTCTTCCCTCCCTGAATGCTACATTTCCGCCATGTTTGCTGCTCTCCAGTCTGCCCCAGCTTGTCCCCATGTCCACACCTTCACCCGGGTCCAAGGGTCCTTTTTCCCATCACATCCTTCAAGTTCTCCCCTCATCATACATGTCTTGCTCTGAGAAACCTCTTCATTCCCCGTGCTGGGCTTCCCTTGCCACCCCCTCCCCGTGGCCTTATCTAGCACAAGCACCTCTGTGCTGGCAGCAGCTATCTGTGGGCAGCACGCCTTCTTCCTGGGGGCCGGGGGTGGGAAATGCCTCACTCTCCACTCGCCTTTCTGTTCCCTGTGAGGCTCCTCACAGGACTGGGCTGTGCTTCCCACAGAATCCATGCTAGAAAGCGCGCATGCAGTAGATGGAGAAATATGTGATTGGGTGAGTGGGTGGGTGGGTGGATGGATGGGTAGAAGAGTCGATGGGCGGTGGATGGGTAGATGGAAGGATGGATGGGAGGGTGGATGAACAGATGGTGGGTGAATGGATGGGTACATGGGAAGATAAATGGATGGATGGATAGACAGGAGGATGGATGGACCATAGGAGGGTGGATAGATGGATGGATGAATGGGTAGATGGGAGGATAGAGAAGTGGGTGCATGGATCGGTAGATAAGAGGATGGGGGGATGGCTAGGAGGATAGATGGACGGATGGATAGGTGGGTGGGTGGGTGGGTAGGTGGAAGGATGGATGGGTGGGTGGGTAGAAGGATGGATGGATGGGTGGGTGGCTGGGTGGCTGGGTGGAAGGATGGATGGATGGATGGGTAGATAGCCATCTGCCTCTAGGGCAAAGCTTCTGTGCTAATAGCTACAAGGAAAGTAGAATGAGAGGGAAGTAGACTGTATTAGGCTCCTCAGACATCTAGTTAAAAGCATTTCACAGCATACTCTCAGTTACTCTAGAGGCAGAGGCAGGCAGATGGAGCAAGCCTGGGCAAAGTTAGCAGCTAGATCCTAACTTTACAATAAAAGGGTTGTGTGCACATAGTAGAGCACTTGCCTAGCATGCATGAGGCTCTGCATTCATAAAATAATAAAATAAAATAATAAAAGCATTTCCAAGTAATCACCAAGAAAGTCTGAGAGGCTTTGAACCTCGAGATTGGAATTTTCCTGTGAGATACCCACGGTATGTACGATGGGCTGGAGCCTTGTCTTAGAGACGCCTTGGTTCTAGAACTCCAAAGGGACTTGAGGACTCTGGCAGGTCTCGACTCTCCCCACGTACATGGTAGAACAGTGGGTAGTCCTAGAGAACCTCACCGTGCTAGAGACCACCAGCCTCATCTCCTCAACCTTGGCCAGTCTTCATCTGTAAAGTGGAGCTACCCTTGCAGGATCCTACTGAATCATACCTTCCTGGTGTTTGTCCAAGTACCCAACCGACTGCGTGTTCAGTGAGTGTTCTCAGGGTACTGTGGCCGCCTCTAGAAGTCCACAGGGGGTTCCTCCCATGCCTCAGCCTATCATGAAGTGCTTGCTTACATACCCCCTGTTTTGGATCTCCAGAGTGGAGACTAGCCTTGGAGGGGCGGGGCCTTCTAAGGACCCTGGAAGGATGAATGGAACTCTGTGTGGCAGGCGGAGAATTTGGTGATTGGGTGAGGAGCAGACTGGCTGATAGTGAACATAGATAAAGCTGGACATCATGGCGCATGCCTGTCACCCCAGCTGTGGAGGGAAGCGTGCCGAGGGTTGTTATCCAGGCTGACCCAGGAAGAAAAGCAAGATCCTCTCTCAAAATGAGAGCAAAAAGTGCTGGGGGTGTTGGGCCAGTGTCCGAGGGCCTGCCTAGCAAGCGCAAAGTCGAGTCCAGTATTACACGTGTTTTATTTTTTTAAGTATAGATGAAAAGATTGGGAAGCTGGGCACTGTGGCTCATGCCTACAATGAGCTACTCAGGAGACAGATCTGAGGATCATGGTGCTGCCTTGCGTGGGCAGAAAAATCCATGAACCTCGTATCTCCAATTTAACACCCAAACCCTGCAAGTGGAACTACAGCTCAAGAAGGGGTAGAGCATCAGCCTTGAGTGAAAAAGTGGAGGGACAGAGCCCAGGCCCCAAGTTCAAACTGAAGAATAGGCACACACACACACACACACACACACACACACACACTCACTCACGATTGGGAGCATACTGGTCTTTTATGACTCCGATGCTAGGACCTAACTACAGAAAAGCCCCGAAGCTCATCAGTCCCTGGGAAGAACTATTGCAGCTAACCTCGGTGGAGACTATCCTGCTTTGTGCTCTTCTCGTGCTCTAACTTACCTAAGGGGCTACAGCAGCCCCATGAAGCCCGGGCTATTTCTATGCTCCTGCCGTTTCTAAGTTTCTTTCCTACAAACGTGGAGGCTTAATTATCGCTGCACAATTCAGCTCTCAGCCTGCGGAGCAGCTAGGACGACAGGTGTGAGCCACCAGCGCTAGGACTTCGTGGCTTTTGCTAGGGGACAGTGGGCAGCCACTGCTCCCCCACCCCTTGGGTGCAGGGAGGAGGGAGAGGGAGGACGGCTGAGGGAGACGCCCAGGAGGACATGGCCTTACAGACAGCGGGGCTGACTGGCCAGGCCATCTTCCCTGGAGCCCAGCAGCGTGGTGGGCCTTGGAGCATTCTCAGAGACGATGGGGTGCAGGGCAGGGACGGGGCAGGGGTCTGCCCCGAGGGTGCTTTCCCGAGTGGCTGGCCTCACACCCCGGGGGGGAGGGGGATTCGTCCCTGTCCTCCCCGTCGTGGGCCGCGCGTCCGCACCTCGTGCGTCCTCCGGTATGACTCAGTCCCTCCGTGTGCGCCAAGCAAGGAAGAAGGGGGCCCGGTGGATGGAGGGGGGCTGGCGCCCGGAGCCCGGGAGGGGGACCTGCCTGCCAGGGGACCCCGCCCTGGGCGGGGAGGGGGGGGGGCGGGCAGAGGTGGCCAAGGCTGGGGATGCGGAGGCCACCGCCCGGGCAGGCCGGCTGACCCCTGCCGTCATTTCCTCCGGAGAACAATGGCTCCGCACGCCGCGCGCCGGGACCGCGTGCGGGGCGCGCCCCGGGGCTGAGCGCACGGCGGCGGCGCGCGGGGGGGGGGGAGGAGGACGCCCCAGCCTGACGGCCCCCTCCCCACTCCCGTCCGTCCGTCCGTCCTTTGCAGAGCCACCACCCCCGCCGCGCATCCGCCGTGCCGGGGCGCCGAGGGATGAGGACCCCACGGCGCGGTGGGACGCCTTCATCGTGGGAGCCGGGCCGCGCCTGACGCCTGTCCGCACCCCGCGCGCGCGCGCACCGGCCTCGGCCTCCGCATGGAGCGGCTGCAGAAGGTGCGGCGCCCCCGGGGTGCCCCCGCGGCGGGGTGCGGGGTCGGGTGGGGACCGCGGGCCGCCGGGGTCCGCCCGGGAGCGCGACGGCGCCACCTGGCGGCCCCCGCCGCGCCGCGCACCGCAGCGGGCCCTCCCGCGCCTAGGGCCGCCCCCGCCCCGTCCCCCTCCCCGCCCTCGCCGCCACGCACACGCCCACCGGCGCCCTTCTCGCTCTCCCCAGCAACCTCTTACCTCCCCCGGGAGCGTCAGCTCCTCCCGAGACTCCAGCGTGCCCGGCTCTCCCTCCAGCATCGTGGTGAGTACCCCGGTAGGCCACCCACTCCCCCTTTGGGGCGAAGGGAGGGCTGGGACCCCAGCTTTCCCCAGGGTCCCCCTCCACCTCCTCTCCATGGTGATCCTGCCTGCGCTGCTGGCAGATGGGCAGAAGCCGGAGGGCCCCCCAAGGCTCCCGCTGCCCCCCTGGCTGCCTTGCCCGGCTGTAGGCAAAGTACCAGGCCAAGGACTGCCGTCACCTCTCCGGTGACACCCCGAACGTGTAGCCTCAGCGCAGCCGGAGGTCTGGAATGGCTGGCTTTCTGGGGGATGAAGTGAAGCTCCATCCCGTGAGGTCCGTGTCCTAAGGGAGGGCTGCCCAGGATCTGCTCCATGTGTGCCCGTTTCCCCCCAGGCCAAGATGGACAACCAGGTGCTGGGCTACAAGGACTTGGCTGCCATCCCCAAAGACAAGGCCATCCTGGACATCGAGCGGCCCGACCTCATGATCTACGAGCCCCACTTCACCTACTCCCTGCTGGAGCACGTGGAGCTGCCCAGAAGCCGCGAGGTGGGGGCAGTGTGTGTGTCGGGGGGCGGGGTCCCACATTGGGGAGGCTGGTGAATGGAATCTCTCTGCGTTAGTCTTCCTGGAAGTGCAAGCAACCCCATTTGGGAGAGAAAGGGGCAGCAGACAGCAAGGCTGGGGTGTGGCCCCGAAGTAGGAAGATAAAGGACAGCCACAGTTGAATAGCAACAGCACGAAGAAGAGTGTGTATGGGGGGCTGGGGGGGGTGTACCTGTAGGAAAGGGATGGGGAGTGGGCAGAAAGATCTCAGGAATGCTGAACCTACTGAACAGGTGTATGGTTGCCTCGGTTTCTCCTATTCACTTAACCTCCGCCCCCAAAGTTGTCAAAGTACGTGGCGCAGTGCCTGGGCGCACACTGAAGTAAAAAGTAATGTTGGTTGAGCTGTGGGGGTGCAGCCAGACTGTGAAGGAGAGGTGGGTGCCTGGACATGGAGCCCATGCTTTATCCCTGGCCGCGTGTGGTCTTCTCCCTGACATGCGCTGTCAGGCTCTGGGGACAGGGTCCTGGCTGCCCCTCAGTGCACTGGAAACACTACCCCAGGATCCTGTGCTTCTTTGTGCTCCATACAGAACGAGTCAGGATTTTTGTCAGGAGCATCCTGGGAGTAGGAGCGATGGAAGGTTGGGCTGAGAATTGGCAAGGGCCTGAGAGAGAAGGGTGGTTAGGGAAGTGTGTGGAGTTGGGGTGGCGGCTGGAGCGACCCCTCTGGGGCTCTAGGGACCAAGCTTTAATCCTGCCTGTGACTGACCACTCTCCTCCCGTTTACAGCGCTCGCTGTCGCCCAAATCCACATCCCCCCCACCCTCCCCAGAGGTGAGTCTGCCCTAACCCTGAAACTTGCCCAGCCCTGCAGTGACGGGGGCCCAGGTCTTTCCGTGTCCCGGCGGAGCTCTGCAGAGCCCAGGACACAGTAGAATAAGCAGATCCTGCCCAGTCACTGGTTGGCTCTGCCGGTCAGTTGGCCCTGGGGGGGGGGGGCTGGATTAAGCCTTTGTCCCTGGACAGGCGCCTTGGACAGGTCAAGCCTTGGGAGTCTTTGCCCTGAGCTTGGGGGTGTTGGCTGTAGGGTGGGAGTGCAGGCTGTGGTAGGAGTGAAGAGTGTGGGGTGCCAGGGGGGCAGAGGAGAAACATCCTTCTGCTCTGCAGGTGTGGGCGGAGAGCCGGACCCCTGGAATTCTCTCTCAGGCTTCAACCCCCAGAACCACAGGAACCCCCCGGACCAGCCTGCCCCATTTCCACCATCCTGGTAGGTTTCGTTGTTGGCCTGACTTCACCTGTTCCCTGTGACTTCTCTTCTCCTTCAGCACCCCCACTCTCTTACTCTCCATTTCTGCCATTCTCTGAGGTACAAGCTCACCGTGGAACCCCATAATGCTAAGACCCCAGTGATCTTGTGCCTGTCCCCTCCCCCCCCCCCCCCCAGTGCTCGTGAGAACAGTGCCAGGAACTTCAGTTCTGTCTTGGCTCTTGAGCTATTCCACTTGGCCCATTCCCTCCTCTACCCAGCATCCCCTGCCATCAGCATACGCTCCTTCTCATCTGCCTTTATTTCCCTTCCCAGAGACTACTCGCCCAGACTCCAACATCTACAAGAAGCCACCCATCTATAAGCAGAGAGGTGAGGGCTCCCCTAAGTTTGCAGGGCTCCTGTGTGCCACCCGCCACGGGGGGCTTGACCAGGTGCCGGTCCAGGAAGCAGGTCCTGGCTGGCAGGGAGATGGGCAGATAGCTGTGCGTGCCAGCATGGAATGTTCCCCTCCCCCCCCCCGTGCTCTTTGCTGCATGTTGCTCTTCTATCTGTGATCTCACAGGGGCGAGGGGACAGGTGGTAGACCTGGGGACCCTGGGTGGTCCCGATTGGCCTGAGGATGGGCTGTGTGAGGGCTGACTCCCACCTTTGTCTTCAGAGTCCATGGGGGGCAGCCCGCAGAGCAAGCACCTCATCGAGGACCTCATCATCGAATCGTCCAAGTTCCCAGCCGCCCAGCCCCCCGATCCCAACCAGCCGGCCAAGATCGAAACCGACTACTGGCCATGCCCCCCTTCACTGGCTGTTGTGGGTAGGAAAGCGAAGGAGAGGGGAGGCGGGGATCCCCTCCCCACTATTCCCTCTCCACCCACTCCACAGCTGAGGGTTCCTCTTAGATCCGTTTGCACCTTTATCAGTACCATACCTCCACTTAAGCTTTTTGCTAGTTAATTGCAGATAAGTCTCTTGGAGGGCTGGGAATATGGCGTAGTGATAAAGTGCTTGGCTCGTATACATGAAGCCCTGGGTTCGGTTCCTCAGTACCACATAAACAGAAAAAGCCAGAAGTGGCGCTGTGGCTCAAATGGTAGAGTGCTAGCCTTGAGCAAAGAGAATCCAGGGACAGTGCTCAGGCCCTGAGTTCAAGCCCCAAGACTGGCAAAAACAGAACAAGAGTCTCTTGGAGCAAGGCGCTAGTGGCTCACGCCTGTAACCCTAGCTACTCAGCAGGCTGAGATCTGAGGATCACTGTTTGAAGCCAACCCAGGCAGGAAAGTGTGTGAGATTCGTTTTTCAATTGTTTTTATTGTAAAGGTGATGTACAGAGGGGTTACAGTCATATAAGCATTGAGCACATTTCCTTTTGAACAGTGGTTTGTGAGACTCTTAATGTCCATTAATTAGCAAATATCTAGAAGTAAACCTGTCAGTCAAGTGATAGAGCACCAGCCTTGAGCAGAAAAGGCTAAGGGACAGTGTACACACACACACACACACACACACACACACACACACACACACACACACACACACACAGTGTCTCTCTGACTTTTCTATCCAGGCTGGCTTTGAACCCCAGTCCTTAATAGCTAAGATTATAGGCGTGAACCACCAGTTGCTTAAGAATTTGTACCACTGGGCCTAGTGGTGCCCACCTGAAGTCCCAGCTACCCCCGGGTGCTGAGGCGGAGAGCCGCCAGCCCAGGAGGTGGAGATCAGCCTTGGGAAAGGATCTGTTTTGACTCCATGACAACAGCACCCCAGAGCAGAGCTGCCAGGGACGGTGAATAGAGATAGCAAAACCCCATCTCTTAAAACATTCTTTCACACTGAAAATAAAAAGAACCTGAGGGTGTTGCCCTTGAGGTCCAGCCAGCGCCTGCGAAGAGCCGGCACCCAAGCAGCAAGCTGATTGGCTGAGTTGCCTCTCTGGCCTCTGCCTCCTAGAAACCGAATGGAGGAAGCGGAAAGCATCTCGCAAGGGGGCAGAAGAAGAGGAGGAGGAGGACGACGACGACTCAGAAGAGGAGATAAAGGCCATCAGAGAGCGTCAGAAGGAGGAACTTAGTAAGGTAGCATCTCAGAGTCCCAACCTCGGATCTTTGGGGACACCTGTGCTGGTCCTGTGGCTCATCTGAACTGTGCCAGTCAGAAAAACACCTGAATGAGAACAGGGAAGAAGGGCCTCTCCTCCCCCCCAGGAGTCTGAGCGGTTGTTTCCCAGGGGCCCTTGGTTTCTGGGCTGCTTTGGGGGAGAGGTGGGAGCCGCGGGGAGGGCCTGGCTGGTGACGTGGTGCAGGTTCAGCAGTGACAGGGAGGAGCTCCATGGGCCCCAGGGCGTGGTCAGCAGTGACGGGGGAGGAGCTCCATGGGCCCCAGGGCGTGGTCAGCAGTGACGGGGGAGGAGCTCCATGGGCCCCAGGGCGTGGTCAGCAGTGACGGGGGAGGAGCTCCATGGGCCCCAGGGCGTGGTCAGCAGTGACGGGGGAGGAGCTCCATGGGCCCCAGGGCGTGGTCAGCAGTGACGGGGGAGGAGCTCCATGGGCCCCAGGGCGTGGTCAGCAGTGACGGGGGAGGAGCTCCATGGGCCCCAGGGCGTGGTCAGCAGTGACTGACGGGGGAGGAGCTCCATGGGCCCCAGGGCGTGGTCTGCCTGGGAACCACCCTGGTCCCCCGCCGTCTAGCAACTCTGGGCCAATTATAACTGACAATCCAGTCCCTAGGCCTTGGCCTCATCCTCCTTTTCCCTGTCTCAGGTTACTTCCAACTTGGGAAAGATGATCTTGAAAGAAGAAATGGAGAAGTCATTGCCCATCCGGAGGAAAACACGCTCCCTGCCTGACAGGACACCCTTCCATACCTGTAAGTGCCCTGGAGGGGGCTGAGGCCTGGGGGGAGGGGGGGCGCATGCTCCCTTTAGGGCAAGAATACCAGCCGCCAGCCAGCAGCCGGTGAGAAGAGAGACCGGCACAAGCAAGGTTGTTTGTTTGGTTGTACTCAGGACCTGGGTGCTGTCCCTTAGCTTTTTTTCTGCTCAGAATGAGTGCTCCCACCACTCGAGCCACAGCTCTACTTCCAGCTTTTTGGTGTTTAGTTGGAGATAAGAGTCTCACAGACTTGCCTGCCCAGGCTAGCTTTGAACCATGATCCTTAGATCTCTCAGCCTCCAGAATAAGTAGGAGCACAGGTGTGAGGCACCTGTACCTGGCTGGGGTTGGCAGGTCTTTACGTGGGACTGGTAATTCCAGAGGGTTTGTCAGGCACCAGCACTGGGGGCACTGCCATCAAAGAATGCACCCTCGCTGGTGTGCTCTGGTAGCTTGTGGTCAGCAGAGAAGACTGACGTGGACCGTGGGAGTTTGGAGCAGTGTGTCAGGCACGGGTCCAGAGAGCACAGCCCCAAGGCCCAAGGTTAAACTGAGTCTTAGAGGACGCCAAAGCCAAGGCAATGGAAGAGAAGGTCATGGCAGATGACCAGAGCAGCATGGGAGCCAAGGCAGGGAGCGTGAATCACTGCTGGGGGGCAGAGGAAGAAAACAGAGCGTGGCCCAGTGAGGCTGAGCTGAGTGCGGTGGGCCAGGCCCGCTGTTCACAATTTCGACGGATTTCCTTGTTCAGTTTCCAGACATGAAAATAAACTACCTCAACCACATTCATTCTCATTGACCGTCTTCGTTAGTCTCCGCTGCTCCCAGGACTGGCCCTCCCATCGGAGCCAGTTTTTCTCTCTTGTCATTCCCCTCTCTCTCTCTCCTTCCTTTCTTTCCTTTCCTTCCCTTCATTCCCCTTCCTTCCTTCCTTCCTTCCTTCCTTCTTTCTTTCTTAGTCCTGAGGCTTGAACTCAGGGCCTGAGCACTGCCCCCGAGCTCCTTTTACTCAAGGCTAGCACTCTGCCACCTGAGCCACACAATGCTACTTCTGCCTTTCTCTGTGATTTAATTGGAGATAGGAGCCTCACAGACTTTCCTGCTCTGGCTGGCTTTGATGCTCAGTCTTCAGAGCTCAGCCTCCTGAGTAGATAGGATTATAGGTGTGAGTCACTGGTGCCAGGCTCATTCTTTTCTTTAGTAGTGTGTATTAATTGCACTAGGAGATTTCACTATATTTCAGATGTGCGTATATATGTTTTGCTCAGAATACCCTTCTCTATTGCTTCCTCTTGTCCTTCCCTTCCATCTCCTATTGATCAGCAACTTTCAATGAGTTTCCCATTGTGTTGTTTTATGCCATCTTCATAAATATGTGCACTATATTTCAAAATTATTCCCTCTCCTCCTCCTCCTCCTACTACTACTACTACTACATGATCCCATAGTTAGAATCTTATATGTGTGTACATATATATGCATATGTACATACACATATGTATATATACATGTATGTATATGTACACACACATATATATGGAATGATATATAATATATCAGAAGACTAAGGCAGGATGATCTTGAATTAAAGGACAACCAGCCCACACATTAAGAGTTCAGGGGTAATTTAAAGCCTGATATCGTGATATATCCAGTGTTATTCTTTTTATTCAGAATTGCTCTTGCATTCAGGATCTTTTATGAATTATTTTTGTCAATGATGGGACTTGCACTCAGTGCCTAGGTGCTGTCCCTGAGCTCTTTTGCTCAGACTAGCACTCTATTGCTTTGAGCCACAGCTCCAGTTCTAGTTTTCCGGTTGTTATTTGGTGATACGAGTCTCATGGACTTTCCCGCCTGGGCTGGCTTTGAACTGTGATCCTCGAATCTCAGCCTCCTGGGTAGCTAGGATTATAGGTATGAGCCAGTGGCACCTAACTATGAAATTTTTGGATTGATTTTTCTCTTTCTATGAATAATAGGATTTTGATGAGTATTTCATCAAATCTGTAGATTGCTTTTGGCTATCTAGATATTTTTTATTATATTGACTCTATAAATCTATGAGCATACAAATCTCTTCATCTTCTGGTGTCTTCTTTAGTTTCTTCCAAGATTTTGTAGTTTGTATTGTAGAGTCTTTTACTTCCTTTAATACTCAAGTGTTTGAATGTTTTTGAGGCAATTATGAATGGAATTGTTTTCCTGACTTCTTTCTTAGCCTATTCATTGTTGGTGTACAGAAAAGCTATTGATTTTTTTTTTTTTTTTGCCAGTCCTGGGCTTGGACTCAGGGCCTGAGCACTGTCCCTGGCTTCTTTTTGCTCAAGGCTAGCACTCTACCACTTGAGCCACAGTGCCACTTCCAGCCGTTTTCTATATATGTGGTTCTGAGGAATCGAACCGAGGGCTTCATGTACACCAGGCAAGCACTCTTGCCACTAGGCCATATTCCCATCCCCAGAAAAGCTATTGATTTTTGAGTATTGATTTTATATTCTGCTATATTTCCAAAAGTGTTTATCAGATCTGTAAGTTATTTGGTGGAGTCTGTAGAGTCTGTTAAATATGGGGTCAGATAATCTGCAAGTTGTGACAATTTGACTTCTTCCTTCCTGATTTGAATCTTTTTTATTTCTCTTGCCTTATGGCTCTAGCAGGATTTCTAGTATAATACTGAATAAGAGTGAAGTTAGGGCTGGGAATATGGCCTAGTGGCAAGAGTGCTTGCCTCGTATACATGAAGCCCTGGGTTTGATTCCCCAGCACCACATATATAGAAAATGGCCAGAAGTGGCACTGTGGCTCAAGTGGCAGAGTGCTAGCCTTGAGCAAAGAGAATCCAGGGACAGTGCTCAGGCCCTGAGTCCAAGGCCCAGGACTGGCAAAAAAAAAAAAAAAGAGTGAGGTTAGTGGATGTTCTTGTTTCATTCTTGACTTTAGGGAAAATGGTTTCAGTTTTTCCATTTAACATGATGTTGGCTATAGATTTGGCACAGATAGACTATTAAATGCAGGCACGTTTCTTCTAGTCCTAGTTTCTTTTGCAGTTTCACCATAAAAAAAAAAGTTGCATTTTTGTCAAAGGCTTTTTTTCTGTGCCAATTGACATGATCACATGATTTTTGTTCTTGGTCCTGTTTATGTGATGTATACTAAATTTATTGATTTACATATAGTGAACCACCTTTGCATTCTTGGATGAAACCAATTTGATCAAGGTATATAATCTTTTTAATGTATTTTAATTCAGTTTGCAGGAATTTTATTGAGGATTTTTGTGCCTGTGTTCATCACAGAGATTGATCTATAGTTCTTTCTTTTTTGTGTGTATGTATCTGATTTTCTGTATACTTGAGTTTAGTAGTATTCCTTCCCTTTCTGTCTCATGGAAAAGTTTGAGGAATATTGGTTTCAGTTATTCTCTAAAGGTCTGAGAACTCAGTCTGAGAATTACTGCTTCAGTCTCATCACTTGTTATATATTTAAGTGATGTATCCTATTAGTTCAATTTTGGTAAGTCAAATGGATCCAGAAATTTATCAATTTACTGTAGATTTTCAGTTTATTTGAGTATAGGGTTTTTAAAGTATCCCCTCATGACTCTTTGGATTTCTTTGGTATTTGTTATGCTGTTCTCTTTTTCATCTCTTAATTTTGTCCTCTGGAGTTTAAATTCGTCAAATTGGGTAGGAGTTTACCAATCTTATTTATTTTTTTCAAAGAACCAATTCGTTTCATTGTTTTTTGTTTTGTTTTGTCTATGCCAGTCCTGGGGCTTAGACTCAGGGCCTGAGCACTGTCTCTGGCTTCTCTTATGCTCAAGGCTAGCACTCTGCCACTTGAGCCACAATGCCACTTCTGGCCATTTTCTATATATATGGTGCTGGGGAATCAAACCCAGGGCTTCATGCATACTAGGCAAGCACTCTACCACTAAGCCACATTCCCAGCCCTCAGTGTGTGTATGTGTGTGTGTGTGTGTGTGTGTGTGTGTGTATGTGTGTGTATAGTTTCCATTTCATTAACTTTAGCCTCTGAGTTCCACCAGATTCTTGCAGCTCTTCTATGTAACCAGAAATGAGCTCTTAGACTTCCATTGTGCCTTAGAGTAGCCACATGTGTACGTCAGTGTCCCTTGTGACACCCCTGGAGTTATACAGTCACATGACTGTACAGGTTACTGTTCGTGTTAGATCTCATTACCACCTCATGACATTGAGTTGCAGCTCGAGCTGTAGACTTTACCACTCAGGCTTTTGGCCCAATGGTGTACTTACTTGGTATGATTCTGGCTAGAGAGAGGAAGGAAAGTGTTCTAGATACCGCAGAAGCCCCCACTGGGCTCCCCTGAGTCTCCCCACTTTCCTGCCACGTTCTGGCCAGGAGAGCAGTCTTCTTGGGAAGGACTGAGTGCAGGCCCTCTTGCTGTCTTCCAGCTTTGCATCCAGGGACATCCAAGTCGTCTTCTCTTCCCTCCTACGGCAGGACCACCCTGAGCCGGGTAAGGCCTCCGGACAGAGGCCCGGGGGACCAGGGGCTGCTTCGGAGTGGCCGAGTACTTGCATCTGGGGGGTGCCGGGAGGCCCTCTGAGGGTGAAAGGACCCCTGAGTACAACCCAACTTCCTCTCCTCTGTCCCTGCCCTTCCCTAGCTACAGTCCACAGACTTCAGCCCATCGGGGAGCGAGGCAGGAAGCCCGAGTGAGTATCCTGGCAGCCCGACCTGTTGTGGGGAGCTGGCAGAGGGGTGACCACAGGCCCCCCCCCTGGGGGGAGGGGGCAGGGGGAGACCCCCGGGGAGCTGCCTCTGAACTATGGCTCTTTCTCTGCAGGCCTGCAGGTGAGTCCCCCCTGGAGGGGAGCAGGTCCAGGCACCGGAGGCCAGGGACGGTGTGGGGACAGGGGTGTGTGTGGGGCCACTGAGTTGCCTGGTGAAGACTCAAGAAGCCGGGGGTAAGACTGGGAAGGTCCCCCACCCCACTCTGGCTCACTGCGGCTTTGGTCTCCCCAGAACGGAGAGGGCCAGAGGGGGAGGATGGACCGGGGGAACTCCCTGCCCTGTGTGCTGGAGCAGAAGGTGAGGGCAGGGGACCCTGAGGCCTCCGTGGGGGCGGGCAGTGGGGCGGGCAGAGGCAGGCAAGCTGAGCGCGCTAGCTCATTGGCTAGGGGGCCTCCTGGCGATGACGAGGGGGGGTGGCATCAGAGAAGCCAGGGACACGGATGGCAAGGAAACGGCATGAACCCTGATGGCCCCTCTGCAGGTGGGCACGGGGGCCTAGGCCGTAGAGGGTTGGCACGGACAGAAGCCGCCCCGGAGCCTAAGAGCCCCTCCCCCCTCTCCCCTCCCCCCAGATCTATCCCTATGAAATGCTGGTGGTGACCCACAAGGGACGAACCAAGTTGCCCCCAGGGGTGGATCGAATGCGGCTTGAGGTATGCAGGGAAGAGGCTCTGCCTGCGTACAGGATGGTGGATGGGGTTCTTTCTGTCTGCTCTGCCCGGGGCCCCGCTATGCCCACTCCGGGAGGACCTGGGTCTCCGTGCCATCGAGAGCTGAGCCTCAAGCCTGCCCTGCCTCCTCCCCCCCCCCCCCCAGAGGCACCTGTCCGCGGAGGACTTCTCCAGGGTCTTTGCTATGTCTCCGGAAGAGTTCAGCAAGCTGGCCCTGTGGAAGCGGAACGAGCTCAAGAAGAAGGCTTCTCTCTTCTGACTGTCACAGCCACGGGCCTGGTGACAGTCCCTCCTTGCTGCTCCAGGGCTCTGGGCCCCGGGGGGAGCCACTCGACCCAAAGCACCCTCTTCCCCAGGGGGCCGGGAGCAGTGGGAGCCAGGGCACAGCTCACTGCTCAGGGAGAAGGGGAGCCAAGACCCCTGCGGTCCTGCCCTAGGCCCGGGGCTTCCTCCCACCCCAGGTCCCCGCTGCCTCCCGCAACCCAGCCTGGACTCCAGCACACACCGAGTTAATGTTTGCACCCCCTCTCCCTGCCTGTCGCCGCCCCCCCCCCCCACATGAAGCTCCTCAGAAGCAGGGGAGGGGAGCGAAGAGGACGCCTGGTGGTCAGGCTGTCAGCTCTCCCACACAGAGGTGGGCCAGCTGAGGGACCCCGTGTCTGCCTGCCTGAGGGGACACTCCCCCCCCTCCACCTCCACTGCTTTCCGGCAGCTCCCTGTACCCGCGAGCTTCCTGTTTCTCTGACTGACAGAGGCGGGCTTGCCCCGTCCTCTCTACTTGTGACCCCAAGCTTCAAAGCCTCCCTTGCTCTACCTCCAGGGCTCCCCACAAGCCTTGGCTAAGCGTGGAGACGCTGCCTCTACAATCTAGCTACCACCAGCCTCCAGCCAACGCTGGCTAGGATGCCTCCTGCCAGCACCTGCCCAGGGACCACAGAGATGGGATGGAGAGGCCGGGCTTGGGGCATCTCCCTGAGGCCTGCCCCCCCAGGATCCACCGTGTCCCGTGCACCTCCCCACACCCCAACTCAGCTGTCGACAGAATGTAATTTATTGGGGCACTCCCCACCCCCCCACCCGCAGCTTCCCCCCCCCACCCAACCCCACTCACCCAACCCCACTCACTCCCAGCTCTCTTCTTCACATACGTATGTTTATATAATTATATATATATTTTTTTGCCCAGCTCTGGGCTGTGTGCTCCTGCCCAGACCTCGGCATTCCCTTTCCACTGTGTGTGTGTGAGATCATGTTGAGAGGACTCTGCTTGGAATTAAAAGGTTGCATTGGGTCCCTAAATCAACTTGGTTTTTTGTTTTGTTTTTTTTTAGTGGTTTTCTTTTTTTTTTTTTCCCTTTGGTGGGGGGAAGGGGCAGTACTGGGATTTGAACTCAGGGCCACTGGCCTACTACACAGATGTGCTGCCAGTTAAGTCATGCCCCTATCCCGTCTTGCCATCATTATTTTTTAAGTAGAGTTTTGCTCCCACCACCCACCCGCACCCGCCCCCCGGCCTGGACTGTGATCCTCTTGTTTTAATATCCTGTATAGCTGGATGACAGGTGTAAGACACCACAATGAACTCTTGGTTAAGATAGATGCAATTATCTTTTTTTTCCTATTCTAGTCCTGGGGCTTGAATTTAGAGCCTGTATGGTTTCCTTGAGCTTTTTAGCTCAAAGCTAGTACTCTACTGCTTGAGCCACAGCTCTACTTCAGGTTTTTGTTTGTTGTTTTTTTTTTTGCTGGAGATAAGCATCTCATGGGGCTGGGAATACGACCTAGTGGTAATGTGCTCACCTCCTATACATGAAGCCCTGGGTTTGATTCCTCAGCACCACATATATAGAAAAAGCCAGAAGTGGCGCTGTGGCTCCAGTGGTAGAGCGCTAGCCTTGAGCCAAAAAGAAGCCAGGGACAGTGCTCAGGCCCTGAGTTCAAGCCCCAGGACTGGCAAAAAAAAACAAAACAAAAAGGATCTCATGGACTTTCCTGCCCAGCTGGTTTTGAACTGTGACCTTCAGACCTTGGCCTCCTGCTTAATGAGTTGCAGGTGTGAGCCAATCCATGCTGGTGGTCTCAGACTCACACTACCTTTTTTACCTGGACTAGCCTGGAGTTCTCATCCTCTTGATCTTCACCTCCTGGTTACTGTCTCTTTAGGAGCAAACTAATTAAGAGCATAAGACCCTGAATTCAAGCTCCAATATCTGCACACACACAAAAATGTTTTGTGGTTTTTTTTTTGTTGTTGTTGTTGTTGTTCCCCCAGTGTCATGGATGGGGGGTGGGGAGGGAGCCTCTTCAGGGACTCTGTGATGGTGGCTGGGCGGTGGCAGGTAGGAACAAAACCTTTGTGCCTGGGGGCTGGGAAGAGCAGGCCTCTACCCTTTCCAAGGCCTTCTGCTCACCCTGGCCTCCAGTTCGCAGGCATTTGACCTGGGTGTACCTCCACGGGGCCCAGGGTGCAACTTGCTCTCTGGGGAGGCCAAACACCCCAAAACATCACCACTAGGTGAGAGTGTTGTGAGCTGCCTGTCAAGGATCAGGCAGGGAAGGAAAACTGGCAGAGGAAAAGCAGCAAGAGCAGAGGTCGGGTAGAAACCCAGGGAAGGAGGTGGTGATTTGGTCAAGCAAGACCTCCCGAGAGGAAAAGCTGTGGAGCTTCTGGTCTGCAGGGAGGATGCAGATTTGATAGGGGAATCTGAAGACTATGGGGGGGGGGGGAGGCTGATAAGGGAGGAACACACTGGTTATCACCTGACGGGAACAGACTGAGTGGGTGGAGGCAAAAGTATGTGTGCCTTACACAGACCAGGTGAATTGGAATTACTTCCCAAGGCAGGAACCTAGGACAGGAGCTGCGGTGAGACCCAAGGCCACCAGGATCGTCCAGCCCTTGGGCTTAAAGGAATGCAAAATGGATAATAATCACTTACATTTAAGCAAGTATTTTATAAGAGCTTCCTTGCATATTTTAAGTTATTATGTAAGAGTCCTCTATCATTACAATAAATCTGAGGCACACAGAATTTTACCTCTGTCTCTCCCTCTCCTCTCTCCGTCTCTCCCTCCCCCCTCCCCCTCTCTCCCCCCCCCCCCCCCCTCTCTCCCCTCTCCCCCTTCCCCCTAGGCTTGAACTCTGGACCCAGGTACTCACTGTCTGAGCTTTTTTTTTTTGGCCAGTCCTGGGCCTTGGACTCAGGGCTTGAGCACTGTCCCTGGCTTCTTTTTGCTCAAGGCTAGCACCCTGCCACTTGAGCCACAGTGCCACTTCTGGCTGTTTTCTATATATGTGGTGCTGGGGAATCGAACCCAGGGCTTCATGTATATAAGGCAAGCACTCTTGCCACTAGGCCATATTCCCAGCCCTGTGCTCTACCACTTGAGTCACAGCTTTAACTTCCCCTTTTTTGAGGTTAATTGGAAATAAGGGACTTCCCTGCCTGGGTTGGCCTCTGAACCACGATCCTCAATCTCAGCCTCTTGAATAGTAGCTAGGATTATAGGACTGGTGCCCAGTCCACCCCTCCCCCCTGCCACTCTCCACTCCTCTCCCACCCCCCACTACTGGCTTGGAATTCTGGGTCATTCTGCCTCAGCCTCCTGAGTATTGGGATTACAGGCATGCACCACCATGTCATGTCCGACAGGTCATTTTAGTCCTTTCAGAAAATAAGAAGTTTGTGGAATAGAGACAGTTCACATATGACCAATAAGCTGGGAATGGGGGCCCAGCCTCCTATTTGCTGATTTTGTGGTTGTTGCTGGGGATCAAACTCAATACCTTGTTCATGTTGGGCAAATGCTCTCACACCAAACTCTCTAGACCCTTCCCAGTATGTAGAGCTGCTTTCTGAAGGGAGGCAGGACAGGACAGGCAAGGAGGAGCAAAACTGGGCTTCACTTGTGACTGTGCTAGGCATTAGGGACACAGCAATGTCCGAGCCAGGGAGTCTCCTCTTCACTGAAAGCTTCCAGGCTGATGGGAGAAATGTGAGCATCGCTGAGCTCCAATGGGTGCTAGGAACCATGAGGGGGTGTCAGGGTGGGGGGTGCAGTTTGATACTAAGTCCAAAAGGGTTTTTAAGTTCTAGGGAATTTAGAGCTGCTCAAAGCAGGGCTCTTGGGGCTGGGAATATGGCCGAGTGGCAAAAGTGCTCGCCTCATATACATGAAGCCCTGGGTTCGATTCCTCAGAACCACATATATAGAAAACAGCTGGAAGTGGCACTGTGGCTCAAGTGGCAGAGTGCTAACCTTGAGCAAAAAGAAGCCAGGGACAGGGCTAGAAGTCACCAACACTTTTTTTTTTTCACCGAACACATAGAGTGTGATATTAATTTGTTTTGGTTTTGTCCTGATACCAGGGTTTGAACTAAGGGCTTTCTTGCTCATGGCTGGTACTCTACCACTTGAGACATGCCTCTAACCTGGCTGCTTACTAGCTAATTAGACACTTTACCGCTCCAGCTGGCCTCAGACTATTGTCTCTGGGTGGACACTTCCTGAGTAGCTAGCACTACAGGTGAGAGACACTGGCTGGTTTTTAGTTGATTTTTTTGCTTGTTTGTTTTGAAGCAAGGTCTCTATAGCATAGGCTAGCCTTGAACTAGCAATCTTCCTGCATTTGCCTCATAAGTACTTGGATTATAGTCATACACTATCACTCCAGCTCTTAGGCGTGTGTGTGTGCATGTGTGCACGCGCATGCCCACTATTTTATTATTATTTATTTTTGGCAGTACTGGGGTTTGAACTTTTAGGGCTTTGTGCACGCTAGGCAAGCACTTTCTCAATCACTTTAGCCACATCTCTAGCCCTTTTTGCTTTGGGCACCCATTCAGTCTGTTGCAGTCAGGTAATACGAGTACATTACGTCTCAAGTTTTGCCTAGGACCCTAACCACAACGCTCTAGACCAGGCCCCTGATTAAGATTTTAAAAGTACAAGTAAAGGGCACGAATTCCTCGTACCCTCTCATGATTCCCTGGAGTTACCTGGAAAAGGAGAAAAGTTGGATCTGTCCAGATTTCTTCCCTTATCAGAACCTGACGAGTGTGACCTGAGACCACACTGAAGCTCAGGTCTCCTACCCTTCAGGTGCTTCTATACGCGTGCTTGTTCCTTTGTAAGGCTTCAGAGATGTTCCTTGCACAGAGAGACCAGGTTTCTGTTCGGATTTTGTTGTGGTTAAATGTGGCTAGAAAGGCACGAGGGACCCCCTAGAACAGGCTGTGCAACAGAAACACAACGGCACCAAATACACTGCTGATTATTTTCTAGCAGTGCTTTGAAAAAGCACAAAGCAACAAGTGACATTAACTTTAGAGATGCACTGAGAGGCTCGGTTGTTCTGATGTTGTATATTTCAGCATGTCATCAGCACAATCCATGACCAGGGAGGAAACTGTGGGCCTCCCTTCTTCCCCCACCATATCCAGCTGGGGGAGAGGGAGGGGGAGCCCTTGACCTTCGACCTCAGTTAGGGGCACCCTCGGGCTGTGGGGTTGGGGCAGGGCTTGGGGGAGCAGAGACTTAAGAATCCACACCTTTGACTCAAAAGAAATCCGAATTCCGTATTGAAGACCGGATCGGGGTGTCCCTCCCCCGAGCACCGCGTGGCTCCCACAGGCGCCCCGGGGCGAGTTTCGGTGCGGTCCGCGGGTACGCGCGCCGAGCGACCCTGGCCCACCGCCCGGGGGCGGGTCCGGGGGCGGGGCGCAGGGTTAGGTCCCGCCCCGAGCCACGCCCACACGCAGACTCCACCCAGCGGCCCCGCCCCCTCCGGGTCGCCTCCTCCGCCCGCGAGAGTCGCCGACGCCGCTGCCGCCGCCGCCGCCGCCGCCCGGAGCCGGGCCAGGAGCCGGGCCGGGCCGCCATCATGCTGAGCCGGCTCGGGGCGCTGCTGCAGGAGGCCGTGGGGGCGGTGAGCCCGGGGCTGGCCGGGCCGGAAGGGCGGGCGCGGGGCCTGGGGGCGGGCGGGCGGGCGGGCGCACACCCCTCGGGCGGGGACCCTTCCCGGGCCCAGGCGCCGCTTCCGGGCCGCCGGGCCGCCGGGTCGCGCTCCTCCCGTCCCGCGCGCGCGCGCGCGCCCCCCGCTGGGAACGCCGGTTCCCGGGTCGCGCCTCACTCCGGACCGCCCCACTTCCCCGCTCCGGCTTCCGCTTCCACGCCGCTTCCTGTTTATGTTTCCGGCGCCCCGGAGCCTCCACGGGCTTCTAACTCTTCTTTCCCAAAGCGATCCCGGTCGCCCGGCCGTCAGCCGGTGATTCCCCCCTCCTCGGTCCCTCACCTGGCTCCGGGAACCGCCGGCCCTTCCCCACCGAGCGCCCGGACGGCTCCGCTAGGCCCCTCCCGGCCTGCGGGAGGCCAGCGCGGCCCGGAGCGCGTCGCACACCGCCCTCACCCAGCCCACCTTGAGTTTGGGAGAGGCCAGCCCGCTCCCCCCCCCCCCCCATCAGCATTGACTTGTCACCTTGTCAGTTTGTGTTTGGGCCCATTTGGGAGGTGGGGAGCCGTGAGAGAGAGCAGGTCCGCCCCAGCAGCCCGCTGCGGTTCACCTCCATTCAGCAAGATCACAGTACAGTCTAGATGGAGATCCCCCCTCTCTTTAATGCAACCTCAGAAAGAAGCTGGCACTGAGGTTAATTATTTGGTCTCGGTTTTAATCCACCCTCTAATGGATGAGTTTAGCTTATCAATTGTCTCTGGGGAAAGGACCTTGATTTCACTCCTTTTCAACACCTCCCAATCAAAGCTCTTAATGACATCCGCCTCTGCCTTAGGCAAACTTGTGAAGAAGGAGAAATTCTCCACTTTCCCAGCTGGGAAAGGAGTGGAGAGCCTTAGGCATCCCAGTGGGGATGAGGTTCCCCCCCAAACAAATTTTCCTTTCTCCCTCCCTATCCCCAATCAAAACATGTAGAGTGTGATTTGATCATCTAATGAATCCATACCTCTTGAGACCACTTGCATGGAGGGTAGAGAGATGGACAGGCCAGGTATGATGCTATAATATAAGCCTGGGGGACTAAATTTCTTGTTTCCAATGCAGGAAGCTCAGGCATCCAGGCCTGAGGAGATGTTGGGAGTGGAGATTCTTTTAAGCCAGGATTTTTTTACTCCAAGACAGCATATAGAAGATGTCCTGGAAGTTTGATTGGCTGTGTGTGATTTCTTCCAGACTGGAATCCCTGTTTTTCAGCTCCACTCTCTTGTCTGGGAGCTAGAGCTTTCTCCACATGCACCAACTGGCATGTGACTCAAGAAGAGCGATCCTTTTACCCGGTGCAGGGGGCTCACACCCATAATCCTAGCTACTCAGGAGGCTGAGATTTGAGGATCCAGGTTCAAAGCCAGCTTGGGCAGTCAAATCCTCATCTCCAACTAATAAGCAATAAGCCAGAAGTTGAGGTGTGGCTCGTGGTAGAGTGCCAGTCTTGAGAGAAAAAGTCCAGCAAGAGCTTGAATCCCAGTACTGGTGCACGCACTTGCACTCATGCTCTCTCGAGTGTGAGCGCGTGCTCTCTCTCGCTCTCTCACACACACACACACAGAAGAGTGCTTCCTGCCTTCTCTATCTAGACGGAATAGAAATCTTTGTGGCTATCTTTTTAAAATCTTTGTTGGTTTTGGGACTTGAACTCACGGCCAGGACACTGTCCCTGAGCTGTTTTTGCCCAAGGCTATTGCTCTACCACCTTGAGCCACATCTCCACTTCCTTTTGGGGGTGGGTAATTGGCGAGAAGAGCCCCCTGCCAGGCTGGATTTGAATCTCCATCCTCAGATTTCAGCCTCTTGAATAGCTAGAATTACAGGAGTGAGCCAGCAGCAGCACCTGGCTCTTCTCTCTCTCTCTCTCTCTCTCTCTCTCTCTCTCTCTCTCTCTCTCTTGCTCTCTCTCTTGTTATTATAAAGGTGATGTACAGAGAGAGGGGCTACATTTTCATAAGTCAGGTAATGAGTACATTTCTTTGTGGACAATGTCATTCCTTCCTTCATTCCAGGTTTTCCATTCTATCCCCACCTACCCGTTGTACAGTTCATTTTCAACATAGTGTCTAGTGAGTACCACTGCCTTGATGGCTATTTCTAAAAAAAATTATTCTATCTTTAAAAAGAAATCATTAGGTGTAGATTCTTTGGTCTGGTGTTAAAGCAGCTGGTCGTAGATTCAGGTAGAGATTTCAGCCCTCCTTCTCTCCACCAGTCTGCACTGGCTGACCTGCTTTGTCTTGGGCCTCCCAGTCTTGAACATTCTCCTTGGTTGAAGCCCAGCTGAAAGTTTTTGGATGCTGTAACTGAAATCTGAGACTTTCATCACAGACACTGAGATCACTGATGCTGGTGAAGGGTCCTAGGGCTTCCTAAGAGAAGGCAGCGCGGGCGCAGAGAGCCCGGGCTTTGCTGAGTTAGTTGGCAAGCGTGTACACAGTCCTGCTCAGCAGCAGGTAGGAGGCAGAACTGACCCTCAAGGAGGTCACCGTGTTGGGGAAGCCTGGCAGTAAGAACGCCATAAAGAATGTGACAAGGCAGGAGTATCTGGAAGGACCTTGGGTGCAGTCATTGCAGAAAGGGTCACTGTACCTACAACTATCTGTGAAAGAAGTCAAGATGAGGGCTGGGAATGTGGCCTCGTGGTATGGTGCTTGCCTACCATGCATGAAGCCCTGGGTTCGATTCCTCAGCACCACACACACAGAAGAATCCAAAATGGGCGCTGTGGCTCAAGTGGTAGAGTGCTAGCCTTGAGCAAGAAAAAAAAAAAAAAAGCCAGGGATAGTGCTCAGGCCCTGAGTTCAAGCCCCAGGACTGGCAGAAAAAAAAACAAAAAAAGTCAAGATCACCAGCAACCAAGGTGGGAGTGCGTTTCTCACCCTCTCAGATGCAGGGCTGTCCACCCTCCCCTTACCATGGCCTTCTAAGCATTCGCCCTGCCTTTATCTCCTCTTTTCCATGACACTGCCGCTGGATCTTTCCCCCACACTGCTCACAACATGCCGTTGACCTGCTTCTGTAGAAAGTATCTGGGCTTTGTGGCTTGGCCTCGGACACCCACAAGGGCATTGCCGCTCTTTCCTCAGATGCCCTTTGCCCAGGTTCTTCTGCAGGGAATGACCTCCTACACGGTTGAAATGGGACCCGGTTCAACTTTGACCTCAGGGGGGACCTCAGAAAAGCTTTCTTGGTTGCTGTCTGTTGGAAATGACCTCTCTTTTCTGAGAGATCCCGTCTACCTCTCCTGGGAACGCGCACTACCTTGTAGGTGATTCAGTGTCATTTCATGTTCTTTGCTTGGCACATTTTCTGAGGACCGACGCTTCGTTAGTCATCCTTGGATTTGCTTGCCTATCTAGCAAATCATCCTACACCCAGTAGGTGCTCACAAGTTATTTACTGAATGAATAACGCGATGAACAGATGGCGAGCTCTGTGGCACTGTAAAGCACGTGCCTGGGAGAGGGCTCCGGAGCAGCCGGCCCTTGGCTGGAGCCCACCAGGGGTTCTCAGGAGCTAGACAAATGTAGAGGTCCATGGGGACCCCAGGACAGCGTGGCCTGAGGGGAAAAAAAAACTACAGGTGGAATTGAGTGCTTCTGGGATAGGGACCGTGTATGGTGTATTTTGTTTTTCTCTTGCAAACATTTACTCTGTCAGGAAAGAGGATTGACCTTGTTTGGGAAAGTTTTCAGGGGAAATGGTGGTTATTGGTTCAAGGCCACTTCCAGTGAGTGGGGAGATGGAGAAAGCATTTGTGGAAGAGGGGGAGGGGTGGACTTGCTCAGGTCTGCATCAGAACTCCCCAGGGTGACAAAAGAAGTGGGGGGGCCGGGCAGACCCCGCTAAGAAGAGGTGTCAGAGGCACAGCTAGAAGCCTGAGACCAGAGACTAAATGCACGTTATAAGCAAGGCATTTCCTTTATAATTCTCTCGCGTTACTTCTTGGCTGAATAGAGCCCGCCTTGGCCTGGATGACTGATTTTTGAAGCGTGCCTGTCTGTCCCGCAGTTGCAGCCCGGTGGGGCCACACGGAAACGTGTGGTGTGGTGTCTGTGTCCCCTCCCAGGGTGCTTAGCTGCTCTGGGACCGGAGCCGAAGGATGGGGAGGGGCGGTGGGGGAGTGGGTAAGGCGCGAGGACAGTGCTGCTGTAGCCTGGAGTGATGAGTGGGCGCTCAGCCTCCCAGGCCTGGTGCCCGCTGATGTGACCCAGTGCAAGCCCCTGAGCCTGTGTCCCCGGGAGCGCCGGTGGCAGCAGCCCGTGGTCGCGGGGGCCCTCGCTGAGGCTGCGTCTCTGCTCTCTCTGCAGCGGGAGCCCAGCATCGACCTCCTGCAGGCCTTCGTGGAACACTGGAAGGGCATCACACACTATTACGTCGAGAGCACAGGTAAGGCCTGTTCCTCCGCAGCCCCGAAGGGAGCTCCCAGGAGGGAGCCGGGAGGAAAGCAGGGGCAGAGGGTCACCAGACATCCACTGCCTGGAGTTGGGGCTGACCATTGGAGACAGGGGAACAGATGGATGGAAGGAGGCTGGAGAACTCTGATCACTTGTGGTCCTCATGGATTCGTTGTTGGTCCAACCCTGACCTTTCCAGAAGAGGAAGGATGGGGGCGGGGGGCACATGGAGTTTGAGGATCTCACTGGCTGTAAGGCAGAAGTGGCCTGAAGGACATTTGCCTTATAGAAGTCTGAGGTCAGAGGAGAATGAAAACCAAGGTCTAGCGCATGTCTGGTTCCTTCTTTCTAGGCTGACATCTCTGAGGGTCAAAGCCTTGGTCCTGTCTGGCCCCACTGTAACCACTCAGTGAGAGGCAGGCTCTCATCAGATACTTTGTAGTCAGTTCACCCTTCTTAGTGGCTATGAATTGGTTGCTAGGTCTGGAAATCCTGCATCCCTAGCTTTCCATCTCTGCTAGTTCAGGGTTTGGTTCCAGCCTAGCCTTTCTTAAAGGCCTCCTTTTGAGTCTTAGCCACCCAGTGAAATTACAGAGTGCCTTTGGGCATGATAACCCTTCAAGGGTTCTGTTAGATAACATTTCTCAGGTTTGGCACCGTGGACATTTGCACTACATCATTGTCGTTAAGGGGGTGGGGGGGGGGGCGGGAACTGTCCTGCCTGTGCATGCTCATTAAGGGCCAGCAACTCTTGCCTCTGCCTACTAGATACTAGTGTTGCCTCCCCCAGTGACAGGCAGTAATGTCTCCAGACTTTGCTAAATGTTACCTACAGTACAAAATTGCTCCACAGTTGGAAGCCACCCCTTTAGGCTAAAGATCTGTTGCGGGAGAGCCCCAGTCCACATGAGAGTCAGACAAGGCCCAGAACAGGCTCTGACTGAGGTGGGGGCTTCAGCCCTTGAGCTTCCAGAATGCTTGTTAGACTAGAGGCATTGCGAGGGGATGGGGCTAGCTGCCTTGCCTTAAAGGAAAGCTAGGGGGTGCTCCAAGGCCAGGCCCCGGCTCGGTGGAGCTTTTTTAGCACTACACCCTCTGAGACTGCCTCCCTCCACCCTACCAGTGGCTCCTCCTCCTCAGAGTGCTAGGACAGGTATGACTGGTGTGCAGTCTGCTCTCTGCTTTGTGAGCAACACTACGCTGCCTTCTGTGAATAGAAAGAGGGTATAAACAGGCCCTGGAAGGGGCTAGAATACAGCCACCAAGTCCTGTGAAAGATTCCCCCGGCCCTTAGCTACCAGCCTGTGCCTGGATCAGTCAGGCAGCTTTCAAGACTTTCTGTTCTGTGTGCTTATTACCATGTGTCCCTGTTTCCAGTTTGGAAGAAAATGATGTCGGTGCCTTCGGATACATCCTGAGGCAAGCAGAGGGCTGTGTCCTGAGCCTGGTCCAAAGGGACTTCTGTCTTTCCAAATATATTAGTGTCAGTTGTAAACTTCCATTTCCTGGGGGCCCCCAACCCCTCCCCACAACTCTCCCTTCCGGACTTGGCAGGAGGAAGGTGCTGTTGGCTTGTTGTGGGCAGGTTTTGTTTTGTTTTGTTTGTTTTTGTCAGTATTGGGCCTGGGTACCATCCCTTAGTTTTTGCAGTCGAGGCTGGTGCTCTGTCACTTGAACCACAGCTCCACTTCCGGTTTTTGAGTGGTTAATTGGAGACAAGAGTCTCACGGGGACTTTTCTACCCGGGCTGGCTTTGAACCATGCTCCTCAGCTCTCAGCCTCCCGAGTAGCTAGGATGACAGGCCTGAGCCACTGGTGCCCAACAAGAAGGTACTGTTTTTAACTCTGAGTACTCCTGCTGTATCATGGATCTCACCTAGATGAGAACACCCCAGCCAAGAAAACAGACATTCCCTGGCGGCTGAAGCAGATGCTGGACATCCTAGTGTATGAGGAGAGGCAGCAGGCGGCCGCGGGCGAGGCGGGGCCCTGTCTGGAGTACCTGCTGCAGCACAAGATCCTGGAGACCCTGTGCACCCTGGGCAAGGCCGAGGTAAGCATGCCCCGCAGCCCCCCGCCAGGCCCCCGGTCCGAGTGTCCCGCCGCCCGGCGTTCTGACATGAGGGTGGGAGGCCAGGCGGGTTGGGCACTGGGGCTCCCATCACGGCGTGCTAGGCTGCGTTCTAGATGCTGGACATCAAGGGCGGGATAATCCCCGTTATCCATGGAGGACTGGTTCCAGCACCCCACTTCTCTCAGATACCAAAATCAGTAGGGTCCCGGAACCCATCCCCATGGGGCCCGAGGGATGCTCTCAGCACCGTGTGTGTGTGTGTGTGTGTGTGTGTGTGTGTGTGTGTGTGTGTGTGTATGTATGTTCATGTGTGTGTCCGTCCAGACCTTTGCACATGCTAGGCAAATATTCTATCACCAAGGTACCTCCCCAGCCCTTCCTCATGTATCTTTAAATGATCTCCAGATGACTTACAATGCCTAGTACTACGTAATCGCTATGAAAATAGTTGTTGCCCTGCATTGATTAGGAAATAATAAGAAAAAGTCTGTACATGTCCAGTGCAGATTTGATGTTTCTGGTTCAAATACTTTTCTTTTTCTTCTTCTGGCTTGAACTCAGGTGCTGTCTCTGAGCTGCTTTTTGCTCAAGGCTATCAAGTATTCTATCACTTGAGCCACAGCTTCACTTCTGGCTTTTGTAGTTTTTTGTTTTGTTTTGTTTTTTTGCCAGTCCTGGGGCTTGAACTCAGGGCCTGAGTACTGTCCCTGGCTTCTTTTTGCTCAAGGCTAGCACTCTTACCACTTGAGCCATAGCACCACTTTTGGCTTTTTCTATATATGTGGTACTGAGGAATCGAACCCAGGGCTTCATGTATACGAGGTGAGCACTCTACCACTAGGCCATATTCCCAGCCCCTTGGGTAGTTTTTTGAAGAGTCTCACTGAGCTGTGATCCTCAGATCTCGGCCTCCTGAGTAGCTAGGCTGACAGGTGTAAGCCACTTTGGATCTGAGGTTGGGTGAACCTACTGAAGCAGGACCCGCAGATACAGAGAACCTGAGCTGTGGCCGAGGACGTCCTCAGCCCGGTAGCTCCCTGGGGAAGAGTGTTCTGGCAGCCGGGCGTGGCCGGGCCTCTGATGGGGGCTCCGTTCCTGACCCAGTACCCCCCAGGCATGCGGCAGCAGGTGTTCCAGTTCTTCAGCAAGGTCCTGGCCCAGGTGCAGCACCCCCTGCTGCACTACCTCAGCGTCCACAGGCCTGTGCAGGTGAGGCTCAGCCGCCCAAGGGGGGTCCGGGCATAGGGTCCCCCTCCTCTCCATCCTGCTTCCGCTTCTGTCCTGCTTCCCTAACAGAAACTTCTCCGACTTGGTGGGACAGTCCCTGGGTCCCTCACCGAGAAGGAGGAGGTTCAGTTCACCAGCGTCCTCTGCTCCAAGATCCAGCAAGACCCGGAGCTGCTCACCTATATCCTGGAGGTAAGCATGTCTTCAGCGGGCAGGCGGACCCAGCGCCCAGGGGGACGCCCCTGCGTCCTTGACACACGGGAGAACCGGCGCCCAGCAGGGACTCCAGGCCAAGGCCCTGTCTGTGCACCTTGCACTTGTGTTTTAGTTGTAGTAAACACACATAACAATGCATAACATCTTTTTTTGATTATGTGTTAGTACTGGGGCTTGAACTCGGGGCCTCACACTCTTGTTTGGCTTTTTTTACTCAAGGCTGGCTCTTTACTATCTGAGCCACAACTCCACTTCTGGAGATGAGTCCCACAGACTTTCCTGCCCAGGCTGGCTTTGAGCCACAGACCTCAGATCTCAGCCTCCCAACTATAGCTAGGGTTACTGGTGAGCCACTAAGCACTCAAACATCTCAGTGTCCCCCTGCACTTTTAAGGAAAGACTCTGAGACATGGAATGGTGTTTGCTGTGACCTGGCCTCCTTCGACTTTCTTTTCAGGGTAAAAAGATTATAAGCAAGAAGAAAGCTGGGGTTCCAGACCCAAGCGGCCACAGGGACAAGGGCTGTTCCCACAGCAGTGTTCCTGACGGACGTCCCCAACTAGATGGGGTGCCTCATGGAGCCCAGGCCCTGAACAGCCACCTGCCTGTTGAGACGGAGGGGCCAGATGGTGGCACTGGGGACAGCAACTTAATCACCTCCCTGCTCGGGCTGTGTAGGAGCAAGGTGCGCTGCAGAGAGGGCCAGGGTGGGCGCGCCAAAGGGTGGGGGAAACTGGGGGGGGGGGAGTGTGACATGGGGTATTGGTGCTGGTCCCTCAAGTTGTCTTCCCACCCTTCAGAAGAGCCGGGTGGCTCTGAAGGCCCAGGAGAACCTGCTGCTTCTGGTGAACGTGGCCTCCCCAGCAGCTGCCGCCTACCTGGCGCAGAGCACCCCCTGTTGCGTGGCAATCGCGGAGCACCTGTGCCAGCTCTACCGGTCCCTGCCTGCCTTCCTGGACCCTGCAGACATCGCCACTCTGGAAGGCATCAGCTGGAGGTGGGTCGTGGGCCTGATCGCGGTGTGGGATGGGGACTCCCATTAGCGTCCTCCTTCCCGAGTTCCCGCCAATCCCCAAGGACTTTCTTAGCCCCCTGAAAGCATTGTTTTTGTTTCCGACTACAAAGCCCAAATAACTGACCCCAGCCACCAAAGGTTCCAGATGTAAGAGAGGGGGACCAGCTCCCAGATATCCTTAAGGAAGACGGGGCGACTTGTGACACCCTGGTTCCTTTCCTTCAGGCTACCCAGTGCCCCATCGGATGAGGCAGCCTTCCCTGGCAGGGAGGCTCTGGCCGCCTTCCTGGGCTGGTTTGATTATTGCGACCACCTTATCACAGAGGCACAGGCGGTAAGCAAGGGTGGGCGTGGCCAGGGCGCTCTCGGGGCTCCCTTGCTGTCTTTTTGTTGTTGTTGTTGTTGCCAGTCCTGGGCCTTGGACTCAGGGCTTGAGCACTGTCCCTGGCTTCTTTTTGCTCAAGGCTAGCACTCTGCCACTTGAGCCACAGCGCCACTTCTGGCCATTTTCTGTATATGTGGTGCTGAGGAATCGAACCCAGGGCCTCATGAATATGAGGCAGGCACTCTAGCCACTAGGCCATATCCCCAGCCCTGCCTTGCTGTCTTGTCTTGAAGACAGACCGCTGCAGCAGGTGCATGGGAACCTGGGCCAGGAGCCACCGGGCCCCTCTGGCGTGTCTGGTGCTACAAGAACACAGTGGTTCTTTACGGTGGCTGGGATAGGCGTAAACGCATTGCACTCCGGCTCTGGCTCCCAGGTGGTTGCAGATGCTTTGGCCAGAGCCGTGGTTGAGAAGCTGTTCGTGGGGACTCTGCAAGCCCAGCTCCTGCACGTGTAAGTGTCTTGTCTAGCTCCCTGTTCGTAGCCCTGGTCTGCATTCGGCTCGCTAACTCCCAACACCACTCGAGTCTCTTCCCAGCCCACAGGCTAGGGGCCAGCTTGATCAGTCATGTCTGTGGACTCTGCTGGTTAGTCTTAGGCCGGCCTTTCCCCAGCCACTTGGGCTCAATGATGTTCTCAGCAGGAGTGGGGAGGGGGTGTGTGACCTGAGATGAAAGGACAGCCGTAAAGGGTTCTGCCCCCCTGCATGTGTTTGCTCTGCGTGCCTCCTCACTCTGTCTGCTTGGCTTGGCACATCGCTCGCCTGGCTAAGGTGCCCTCTCTCCACAGATCGGAGCAGAGCATCCTGACCTCCACTGCCCTGCTAACGGCCATGCTGCACCAGCTCTGCTCGCCGGGGCTGCTTCAGGAGACGGTGGCCTTCCTCCTAGGTACCGACTGTCAGCCTGCAGCTACGGAAGAGGGCCCTCGTACCCTGTGTGCCCACCTCATTGCGCACTGTGACCATCTCTCTGATGAGGTGAGGCAGGAAGGCCCTCATCTCTGCTTGCCTGCTGCCCCCCAACGTCTCCTGAGCACTTCTTCACACTTCAGCTAGCTTGCCCGGGTGACTCCACCTAGGAGGCCTGGCTCTCTCAAAGCACGTGGCACAAACAGCCAAACTTGTTCTTGGCATAGTAATATTCTATGATCTCATGCTTTTCATGGCCCTGTGTATTCTGCAAACTGCTTTCCCATTCATTTGTCTTGGAGACTGCAGCGTTCGGTGAGATAGAGGAAGTGGAAAGTTCAGTTTTTTAAGTGTGGAAAGGGACTCACAGAGAAGCCAGTGGGACCATCCAGACTTCCTGCATCCCAGGCCCCCCCCCCCACCCCTTTCCACCCCTTGAAAGTCCCCGGCCAATGAGCTGGCACTAGGCTCAAGGGGACTCGTAGTTCCTAGGCCCCAGGAGCTGGGAGGGGAACTGCTGGCACAGATCCTCTGACCCCTTTCGCCCCAGATCAGCATTGCTACACTACGGCTATTTGAAGAGCTACTCCAGAAGCCCCACGAGCAGATTGTCCGTGGTTTGGTCCTGTGCAACCTCGAGGGCCGCCTCTACGTGGCTCGGAGCTCACCCGAGCCCGAGAGCTATGAGGACACCTTGTGAGTATCACCCAGGGGGGAGGCTGGGGCCTCCCTGGACTCGCGCCCAGGCCCACCCATCCATTCGTGTGTGCATGCCGGTCCCCCTGGCTGCAGAGACCTGGAGGAGGACCCCTACTTCACAGATGGCTTCCTGGATTCTGGCCTTCAGCCCTCTGCCAAACCTCACCCAGCTCCCACCACCAGTTCTGACGGCAAAACAGCAGTAACTGAGATCGTCAACAGGTGAGGAGAAGGTCAGGCATTTGCGTGCTGTCTTCGGGGGTCCAGTGAGCAGGGGGCGGTGGGCGGAGCCTAGGAAGCACCTCTACACTGAGGCTTCTGTCCCTCAGCTTCCTCTGCCTGGTCCCTGAGGAGGCCAAGACCTCGGCCTTCCTAGAAGAGACTGGGTACGACACATACGTCCACGATGCCTACGGACTGGTAAGTGGCCACTCCCGTGTGCCCTTCCTTGTTGTTGCAAGCTCTGCCCACGTGGCCCACCTCTCTGGGAATCCCAGAGAGTCACTTCCTCCCCTGCCTCTCCCCAACTCTGCTTCAGTTCCAGGAATGCAGCTCCCGCGTGGCCCCCTGGGGCTGGCCCCCCGGCCCTGCACCCTTGGACCCCCATGAGCCAGAACGGCCCTTCTTTGAGGGTCACTTCCTCCAAGTGCTGTTTGACCGCATGGCCCGGATTTTGGACCAGGTAGCCCACAGACTGGGCCCCAGGTTGGGTCACCCCAGCCTTCTCCCCGAGCCCCCCACCCTTCACCTTTCCCCGGGCGGGAAGCCCCGTCTCGCCTCTGCTCCACACGCCCTAACACGCTCTGGCCCTCAGCCCCAGGGAATCCATGACACACGCACCACGTGACTCCCCCACCCCCGCACACATTCCCACCAGCCAGGCGCCCGGGGAGGGGAGTGCAGGAACGCCTCCCACCCCTCACCAGGGCCATCTTGTTCCCCACAGCCATACAGCCTGAACCTGCAAGTGACCTCCGTCCTGTCCCGGCTCGCCCTCTTCCCTCACCCCCATATCCACGAGTACCTCCTGGATCCCTACATCAACCTGGCCCCCGGCTGCAGGAGCTTGTTCTCCGTGCTGGTCAGGGTGAGGAGCCCGGGGGGCCCGGGAGGGGCGGGGGTCAAGGCTGGGGGGCACCCTTGCCAGAGCCGGGGACAGCACAGGTCTCCCACCCCCACCTCCCGTGGCAGGGCCGAGCCCGGAAAGCCCGCGAGCTCTCCATCTCCGTCCTCTCTGCTTCCTGCTGTAGGTGATTGGGGACTTGA
Source organism: Perognathus longimembris pacificus (assembly GCF_023159225.1). Classification (NCBI taxonomy): domain Eukaryota; kingdom Metazoa; phylum Chordata; class Mammalia; order Rodentia; family Heteromyidae; genus Perognathus; species Perognathus longimembris. Next base: position 8,686,522 of record NC_063181.1, on the reverse strand, counting down.
TGCAAAGAATTCATAGGGTACCCCAGTTTCCGGGCAAACTGCTCCTGGTACGAAAGCAGCTCATGGGCCAGGTTCCTGGGGAACAGTAAGTAATTGAGGGGAGCAGGAGGTGTGTCTGGCCGCTGGGTGGAGCCTTGTGGACATCAGCCCACTGGCGGCCGTGTTTCTCTGCTGTCTCCTCAGGCTGGACCACCAGACCCTCCTTCAGGGTGTGGTAGTGCTGGAGGAATTCTGCAAGGAGCTGGCTGCCATCGCGTTCGTCAAGTTCCCCCCCCATGGTCCTCACCTGAACCTCTCCCCACCCCCGGAAGGGCAAGTCTGAGCCAGGAGCAGGACGGGCGGGGAGACTCTCGTCTGCACCTCTGCCCCAGAGCGGCCTCCTGCCTGGCCCTGCTGTCCTCCGGACTGGGGGCCATGGCTGAGCTGACTCCGGAGACCTCGGCCTGTCCCCACGCAGACCGGGCCTTCGGGGAGGTGTCGAGAAACAAGAGAGCCGCTGCCCGGAGCCAGGGTGCCCTTGAGGGCTTCTTGGCGCAGCCGGGTGATGGCTGAGGAGCCGCAGCCCCTGTCCCTCGTCTTGCGTGACCATCCCCTTGCACTGGCACGTGCGGGCAGGGCCCAGGCCTGTGCCAGTCCAGGGCAACGGGATGAAGTGTGGGCTCCAGGCCAGAGACAGACAGAGAGAAAGAGACAGAGACAGACAGAGAGAGAGAGAGAGGCCACAAACGTCTGTGCCACACTAGGTACCTGGGAAGCTGCTGACATTTTGGCAGGCTTCTCTCCTGCCTTCTTGGCTTAAATGGCGGCAGAGGGGAGGTGAGTGAGGGGGATGCAGACGGAGCCCTCCCCCACCCCACCCACCCCACCCCCGCCCTTCCTACTCTGCCCTCCTGGAGACTTGCAAAATTCCCAACCGCCGCATGGCAAATGCCCAAAGCATGCTCCGCGCCCAGGCGGGGGCAGCTGCTAATGAGAACCTTGGCGCAGCTGCAGCCAGGGCGGGCGAGGGCCTGGGAGCCGGGTGCCAGGCTCCAGCTCCAGCTGGTTCCTCTCTGGCGCCTTCTGAACCCGTCCCGGCAGGTCCACAACACCTGGGCAGAGAGGTCACAGGCCAGCAGAGGTGGACTCCCCAGGGTTCCCAATGGAGCGCCCTCCTGGGAGGGCAGAAGCTCTTGGGGTACAGATGAGGCAGGACCCCCCCTCCCCCAACTGCAGACCCCTGAGGCCCGGTGAGGAGGAGCCAGGACACGGGAGGCCTGTTGTGGGGTTGTTCTCCCTGCGTGCCCTCCTCGGCTGGGGCTGCCACCCCACCCAGCCCGAATCTGTCCGGACCTGCAAGCGCACTGGGCGGCGCCAGGCATTACCTCACAGCGAGACTGCAGTTGCTGGCTTGGCTCCTGGGCAAGGAGGAGCAGGCCAGAGCCCCTTTTGCTTCCTTTTCCTGCCCAGGCCGCCTCTCGAAGCTGGGCACAGGTTGCCAAAAGGTGACATGAAAGAGGAGGAAACTCAATGACCTCTACCTCTCCCACATTCCTCCCAGCGGGGGAGGACTTCACGCTGCTCTGAAGCACACACGTGTGCGCGTGCACGCATCCGGGTGCTGGTGGGAGACGGGAGCCCATCTCAAGTGGATAAACGGAATCGGGACTCGCAAGTTCTTGGACTCGGCAGGGGTGTCTGGGCATCACAGACCCTCACCTCTGCCTCAAAGCACTTTGGCGTTTGTGTGGTGTCGTCCCCCACAGCACAGCAATAAATGTGTGGTTGTGTGGACACAGTGGCTCTGCCTGAGGTTTCTCCACTACTCAGAAAGTAAGCTTTCTCTGCTACTTTAGACTCATCCTCCATCCCAAGAAACTGAATGTCCAGACCTAGAAAGAAGAGAGGGCTGTGGCATTAAACCCTGTGCTCCTCTTCCACACCCGGGAGCCAGACTCCTGGCTCACCTGAGACAGCCCATCCGCCCTGGAGCCACCTTGAAGGGCAACGCTCCGTGGTGATGTGTGCAAGTCTTTTTCCTGTGCTTGTGCTGTGTGACTGTTAGCTGAGAACAGTGGGCCCGCTACTTCATCGTGCCCATGGATGAGTAGGAGGGGGCACTCAGCAGTAAGGCACCTGCTTAGCATGGGCAACAACCTGGGTTCCACCCCAAGCACCATAAAACAATGCGTGGCCAGGCGCTGGTGGCTCACGCCTGTAACCCAGCTGCTCAGAAGGCCGAGATCAGAGGGTCAGGGTTCAGAGCCACCCCAGGCAAGACCAGTCTCTTATCTCCGATGAACCACCAGAAAACAAAGTAGAGCTATGGCCCAAAGTGATAGAGTGCTAGCCTTGAGCAAAGAACTCGGAGACAGCGCCAGGGCCCTTGGTTCAAGCCCCAGGAGCGTCAAGGTGAACAAACATGTCTGGAGAGAGGAAAGGGTACTATGAGGGCTGCCGGAGTCAGGCAGGCTGAGAACTTGGAGAGGGTCCCTCCGACGGCCCCTTTTCACCTGGGAACACAATTCACCTAGGGGGCTTTGAAGAATGCCAGTGCCCATCTCCCTCCAGCAGTTGGGTCAACACAGGTCGGGCAGCGTGATCCCATATCTCTAGGTGATTCAAATATGTTCCCAGTGTCGAGAACTACCAGGCTGCACAAAGGTGCAAGGCCTATGTGCCTCTGATCATATAAAATACTTATCGAAATAAGCCCTAACAGGCTAAATAGCGGTGGTATCAATCTAAGTGTTATGGACTGGGAAGGTGGAGACAATAGTGTGTTTTCTCAGAGAAAGTATGTTCTCAGAGGCCCAAGAACTATCTGCTTTCTCAGGTTGTAGTCTACAGTTCAGTGACACTGAGAGGATGCCCAGTCACCTTAGAAGCTGTCATCAGCAACTCCGTTTTTCCCCTCCTTTTTTTTGGGGGGGGGGGTGAGGGTCGTGGGGCTTGGTTGCTGTCCCTGAGCTCTTTAGCTCAAGGCTAGTGCTCTGCTACTTGAGCCACAGCGCCACTTCTGGTTTTCTAGTGGTTAAGTGGAAATAAGAGTCTCAGGGAGGGCTGGGAATGTGGCTTAGTGGTAGAATGCTTGCCTAGCATGCATGAAGCCCTGGGTTCAAATCCTCAGTACCACATAAACAGAAAAGGTGGGAAGAAGAGCTGTGGCTCAAGTGGTAGAGTGCTAGCCTTGAGCAAAAAGAAGCTCAGGGACAGTGCTCAGGGCCCAAGACTGGCCAAAAAAATAAAAAAATAAAAAATAAAAATCCTGTGATTCCACTGGGCTGAAAAAAAAAATTAGGGTGGTGGTGGTGCAATCAGGTTAAAACTAAAATTGTAAAAAGCAGAAGGCAGGACGGGACCAGCATCAGAGCCCCAGGAAGCTCAAGGATTGAGAAATGTGGGCAGAAGGCTACACTTAGTGTTCCCCACCCCTCAGCCCCCAGTGAGGTCCTCCCTGGGGGATGTGGCCCCTTAGGGTCCCATCCAAGCAGGACAGAAGAGCTGGAGGACAGAGCATCTGTACCACTGGGACAGTTGGGGACAGGCCAGGGTGGCTGTGGGCAAGCCCAGGGGACAGCAGGCCTCCAAGACAACCTGCTCCCTGTAGACGTTTAGGCAAGAGATGGCTGTAAGCAACACTTTACTCAGCAAGGAAAACCCTCCGCCAGGTTCTGCGTGCTGGGAAGGCTCGGCATGCAGCCCGTATGAAGAACGTACAGGTAGAGAGAAGGAGGGAAATCCATCTGCGTTTTAGAAAGCTCCTCGCTCCCTTAAGGAAAAGCATGGCGTCCTCAGGGCAATTCGGCCCTTGAGCTCTGGCCCCTTTGCTGGGTGGAAGGCACTGTCCCATCGGATGCAGTGTGGAGAGTCACCTGGAGATGCGACCTGGAGAGTCACCGCTGCGTTCAGCGCGATCATCCCTGACTGCAGTAGCCGCTGCCCGCACCTCCCTATCTGCTCACTGGGACAACAGAGGAGTCCTGCAGTCGCTGTAGGAGCTGTTTTTGTAGATCTTCCTCCATCACTTTCCACCAAAAGTAGTTCTCACTCCGAACCTTTGGGGGCTCTTCTTCGATTCCTGGGTTCCGAAAAGCCACAGTCACCAACACATTCATGCAGATGCCATCTATATTGTCTCTGCCCAGATGTTGTAGTCCAAGTAACCCTTTGGTCTCTATTGCCAAGTTGTGCAGCGTCAGACACTCCTGTAGCAACCGCAGGATGGCCACCTTAATGCCCCCCCTCTGCTCCATGGGGGTAAAGCCACAGGCGGTGATGGGCAAGTGAGGCACCCCCACTGTGCCCACCAACACCCACACTGTCTGGACATTGGTGAAGGTGGCCACAAGCCGCTGGCAGACCAGACTGCAAGGCAGCTCCTGGGGCAGAACAAGAGGATGGCTGGCCTGCTGCAGGTACCGAGCCGCTGACTCGACCACATACAGGACATCGCGGGCTCGCAGTGGAGTGGGCAGGGACAGCCGAGGGAACCAGCCAGCCTGCAGGGACTCGGCATCTGCCTCCTTGGAAGTCTTGAGAGCTCCGCCTACAGGAGGTGGAGGGGGGTGTGAAGAGAAATGCGTGAATCTGCGGCATCTGGGACAGTTAGCATGGAGGGGGGCTTCCGAGCGGTTCCACTCACCAGAGGTCAAACCAGGGGGCAAGGCGGCAGTGGGCCCCTGTGTGCATGCCCCCATTTGGGCTGTACCTGTGGGGCGGGCGAGGAACACAAAGCGGATCCAGGCAGGACCCCGCTCCTCCACAGACAGCAGAGTCACTGGGTCACAGTGCAGTCCGGCCTCCTCCTTCACCTCCCGGCGCATGGCCTCCACGATGGTCTCTCCAGGTTCCATTCTCCCCGCTGGGAGGTACCAGGACCCCCGGCACTCCCTCTTGGCCTCCTGGATCAATAGCACCTCATCCTGAGGGGGGGACAGGAGAGGAATTGTTCACCCCTCCACCACCGGGAGGAGAGCTCCAGGAGAGCAGACCAACAAGCAGCCTGCCCTGCTCTGGAGCCAAGTTTACGAGACTCCCTTCCTGACGGGCACCTTCAGGATGTCCAGCAAGCAAGCAGGTCCCTGTGTGGCCAGAGGCTGCAGCCAGTTCCTCTCTGCCTCCTCCTCTGGGTGCAGCGAGACCTCTGCTGCAGGGAAAGAGCTGAGATCCCTCAGGAGCCCACAGGGCAGGAGACAGGGCATGACACCTGACAGGGACGGCCACCTATGACAGGCCCACCATGTCTGTGTACGTCACGGTGTGGCCCTCATGCCCTATGGGGTCTACAAACTGCTTTTGGGGGTCCCCCCCTCTGAGGTCTGAGCTTTGAAACTGGCTCCCACCCCCACCCGGCTTCCTTGGACCCTTCCCTATTACCCTGGTCCCCTGCGGTTGCTATCTTACTGACTCGCACAGTGAGGAGCACCAACAGGTGCTGAGGGGGCGGGGGAGGGTCAGAGGCCGGACTAACTGGGGGGCCACGGGTCGCCATTCCCGGGACTTCTACGCCGGGGGCACCGTTCTGGGCTCCCAGGAAGGCAGAGGGAGCAGAGTCGTCCCCTGGGGGAGCTCAGGCGTGTGGGGACAGGGGGACCGTGGCAGGGCTCGGGCGCGAATGTCAGAGTGCTTTGCAACACTGGGGGGGGGGGGGGCGTGAGGGGGAGCCACAGGGCGGGCGACCGCGGCCTGCCGTTGGCTGTTGGCTCGCCGGCCCGCCCTGGGCCCGGAGGCGCGCGCCCCAGGCCCGGCGGGTGGAGGCCCGGCGGGTGGAGGCCGGCGGGTGGAGGCTCACCTGCTCGTTGAGGAACACGGCCACTACCACGTAGCAGACGTTCTTCCGCAGCCTCACGGGCACCGGCGGGTGGCCGGCGGGCTCAGAGTCATACCGGTGCACGAGTAGCCCCTGGCCCCCCAGCACGGCCGCCAGAGCCCCCGCCGGGCTTTCCGCGGCCATCGGACGCCCCTGGGAGGCGGCGAGCGGAGACCCTGCGGACCCTGCGGGAAAGCGGGATGGCGCAGGCCCCGCCCCCGCCCCGCCCCTGAGGCCTCCGGCCGGCGCCAACGCGGAAGTGCCCGGCCAGCCCCGGCTGCTGATTGGCTGCGCGTCGCCGAGGCCTGCCCCGTCAATCACCGAGGGGGCGGGGCCATCCCGTGAAGGGGCGGGGCCGCGGCCGCGGGGACTCGCCCGGGCTTTTACGCTCTTCTCCGTTCTCTGGCTCCCGGGACGAGTCGGGCCGCCCGGTGACCAAGTCCCCCAAGGGCTCACCGGTCCGCACAGGTTCTGAGGGTGACGTCATTTCGACGGCAGGGCGCGTCGCGTCGGTGGCGTCACTGCCCGGTGACGTCACAGAGGCCTAGGCCGGTCACTCCGACCTGCTGTTTGCCATCAGTCATAAACAAAATCGGGAAGTGCCGGAGGCGATCGCTTCTCAAGTGAATGACCGACTGCATTAAAATGCACCTAATGTCACTAAGTAGCCGTGAGTGTGTGTGTGTGTGTGTGTGTGTGTGTGTGTGCGCGCGCCCCCCCCCCCCCGCACTGGGGTTTGAACTTGGGGGGGGGGTCTCACACTCTTGCCTGGCTCCCTCCACCTCCAGGTTGGAGCTCTGCTGCTTGAGCACCTCCATTCCTCCCTTTTTGCTGGTTAATGGGAGCTAAAAGTGGACGTTTCTGCCACAGCTGGTTCAAACCTCCATCCTCAGATCTCAACCTCCAGAACAGCTGGAATTACGGGCAGGAGTTACCAGAACCTCGCTTTCCCATGGACTTCTATCTCAGAGATTCTGAGCTGTTTGGAGAGATGGATGTTGACCTAGGGGATAGGCTGTGTGCTAAATGGCTGGTTCGAGTAGGAGGAGGAACCTCCCAGGAGGGAGGTTCAGGGCTGATGAGAAGGTGGGCAGGGCAGGGGATGGGAGGATGGGTTTGGAGTTGAGAGATGGGGGCCTGGAATCAGTGGCAGTAGCAGGCATCAGAGTCTCCCTGCCCACTACATTTCCTGTCACATTTCAAGGCCTCTCTGCTACAGACTGAAGCCTGAGAGGGCAGAAGTGGTGCCCTCCCACCCAGCATGCAGGGCCTGGAGGATGGGAAACAGGGTGTGGGTTTTGTCTGGCCAGCTCCTGCTTCTCTCTGAGCCTGACCTTTCCTCTTCAGAGCTTCCTTTAACCTTTTCTCAGGACAGCAAGGCAGCGCCAGCTGGGAGGAATCTTTGAAGCAAGCCAAGTCTGGACTCACCCTGTCCAAGCTGTCCCTTTCCCCTCCCTCCTGCTGCCTCTGTGCCTGCCTTTAGGGGGACAGTGGCTTGGTAGTCCTGATCAGGCCCTAGACTTCAAGCTAGACATCCAGCCAACTGCTGTCTGGCTTGTTCTGTGCCCCTGGGTAAGTTATGACCCCAGTTTCTCATCTGTAATGTAGGGTCACAACAGCCTTCCTTTTACAGAGTTGTTCGGGAGCCAAGATATGAGGGGAGGAGCTGTATAAATTGTCCAACACTGGGCATGGTTGCCAACCCTCCAGCCTGAGCCTGCTTGGCCACAGTAACTTGTTGCTACCACACGAAGATCTCCCCTTAGGAAAGGTGCCCACAGGGCTGCCATGGATCTAGACTTCACTCTTGGTAATCTGAGGCACATTGGACTGGCCTCCTTGGGCTCTTCTCACATGCTGGTGTTGAGCAAGGACCCTGGGACATACCATTGAGCCACACTATTTTGAGTCACTCGCTGAATGCCGCTGGCCCCAACCCCCATGGAAACATTCTTCTCTCCTCCAAACCACGGAGGTCGAGGTCGAGGTGGTTGGCAGCTTGTCAGCCTCTTTGCTGTGTGAGAGTGTATTTCTATCCCTCAGTTTTCCCATCTGTGAAGTGGGGGCAGCGTCGGTCCTAGACTCCTTTCTGCCTCCCGGGGATGATTTGAGAAGGTGAGGTCATGTCTAGGCTGGGCTCTGAGAGCTTCAGAGGCGTCCTAAGATAAACACCAGACAACCTAACTGCCTGGACTAAACCGCAGCTCCTTTCCCCATGACCACTGGGGAAAAGCATTCTTCTGTCAAGTAGGCCTAATCGACCCCACCATGGAGCCACAATTGAGGCAACAGAACACAAAATGCCTCTCATAAAGCGCGTGCAGAAGGTCCTCAAGGAGTCTACCTGGCCCTTCCCAGAGTGCTGAGGGAAACGGCAAAGAGGTTGTTCGGTGTGTGCTGGCTGGCACTTGGCGATTGAACTCAGGGCCTGGGGCTGTCCCTTTGCTTTTTGTGCTCAAGGGTGGCACTCTACCACCTGAGCCCATCTTCATTTCCAGCTTTTTGCTGGTTTAACGGAGATAAGGGTCTCATGAACTTTCCTGCTTGGGCTGGCTTCAAACCGTGGTCCTCAGATCTCAGCCTCCTGAGTAGCTAGGATTACAGACAGAGTCGCGGGCACCTGGCTTAGACTGAGTTTCTTAAAGCCTTTGGGGAGAAGGAACAACAGTCAGCCAAGACAGAAAGGGAAAATTGAGGGAGAGGAGATTGAATCAGAAACATGCAAGCATGTCCTAGGATGAAAAAATACTTCTGGACTGGGTGCTGCCCACTATCATGTTGTGCACAACTCTTGCAGCACCCACAGAGCAAAGCCTGAGCCATCTTGGAGTATGCATATATATGCTCACTTGTATATGTGAGCGCTTGAGTGGGAAACCCTGGGGTAGGCGGCTTCTGGGACACAAGAACAGAGAAGGACAAGCAGGGTAGGGAAGGCTGTCTGTGATGCTAGGGCAATGTACAGAGCAGTGAATCCTGCCCATTGGCAAAGTAGGTTAAGGGCCTGAGCTATAGCCAGGAGGAAGAGAGCATCCTGCTGCAAAAGGGCCCTGCTACTAAGCTCCTCTGTGACCTTAGCCATGTCTCCCATCTAGGCATGTCAAATGAAAGTGTTGGAATAGAAAATGAGACATGAACACTGGGTGCTGGTGCCTCATACCCGTAACCCTAGCTACTCAGGAGGCTGAGATCTGAGGATCACAGTTCAAAACCAGGCTGGGCAGGAAAGTTAAGAGATTCTTATCTCCAAATAGCCTCTAGAAAACTGGAAGCAGGGCTTCAGTTCAAAGTAGTAGAATGCTAACCTTAAGCAAAAGAGCTCAGGGACAGGGCCCAGGCCCTGAGTTCAAGCCCCAAAAATAAAAGAAGAAAGGAAATGGAACATCAACAGGGAAATTCCCAATGATAAAGGCACCATGTTTCTGTAACTCTAGGAGAGGCTGAGTGAAGGGTAATTGGGAATCTTCAATGCTGTATTTATGACTTGCCTATAAATCTAAAATTATTCCAAAATAAAAAAAATGTGAGAATTGTGTAAGAAAAATGGAACAGTAGCTCTAGGACGTGCCTACCTAAGCTCACTGCCGGCTTTTTGGCTCATGACACTGTAGTATATGAGCCAGAGAAAAGGGCAGGAGGTGGCGAGCGGCCGACCCTGGCAGTAGAGGCCCAGGGGCCTCCACGAGAAACAGTGCTGCCGACAGCCAGCCTGGGTTCCAGGGTTCGTCCCCACCAGGGCTGGCTCCATTCTTGACCTAGTCCTGGAACAAATGGACACCCATCTACCTATTGTTAATAAAGGACCCAACCAAAAATGCCCTCAAGGGAGCTGTGGGCCTCCACGGGAGGGGAGACTAGGGCAGAGGAAATGGGGTCTTTGGGGGGTGGGGAAGAAAGGCCATCCCAATGGAAAAAATTCAAAGCCACCTCTTGACCAGGGAGGATCTTATATTTGGGGTCCTGGGGTGCCATTGGGACATAGCTGTAGAAGGTGAAGTGCAGGTAGAAGTATGTCATTTACCGAGTGCTACTTGGAACCTAACCGCTATAAAGCGCATGAATTAGGACGGAGAAGAAGGCCAGCCTATCTAAATTCCATGAAGTGCTAAGACCTTAATATAAATGCGGTGGTTTAAGTCAGACAATGTGGTTCAAATCCCAGTTCTGCCCCTGAAATTACTGTGCGGCCTTGGGTGACTTATTTAATCCCAGATGGCCTGTAACTTCCGTAAAATGGAAATAACTCATATCTACCTCAAAATAATCATAAGGGGTTGAGCTCATTTCCATGTAGGAGATTAAATAAAGTAAATAATATGATAAAACATATGTTCTCTTTTTTTAGCCCTAAGAAAAAGTGAAAATAAACTTAATGAAAAAGTCTGATATATATATATATATATATATATATATATAAAATTTATTTATTTTTGCCAGTCCTGGGGCTTGAACTCAGGGCCTGGGTGATGTCCCTGGCTTCTTTTGGCTCAAGGCTAGCACTCTTATCTCTTGAGCCACAGCGCCACTTCTGGCCTTTTCTGTTTATGTGGTACTGAGAACTCAAACCCAGGGCTTCGTGCATGCTAGGCAAGCACCCTACCGCTTCATTCCCCATTCCCAGCCCCCTGATATATATATTTTTAAACAAATGATGGTTATTTAAACCATGGAATAGCCACTTAATAGAAGGAACTTGAACTCAGGACCTGGGCACCTTGGTACTCTACCACTTGAGCCACAGCTCCACTTTCAACCACTAGAAAATGAGAAGTGGCTCTGTGGCTCAAGTGGTAGAGGGCTAGCCTTGAGCAAAAAGCACAGTGACAGCGTGTAGGCCCTGAGTTCAAGATCCACGACCGACAATACTGATAATAAATACTAAGAGAGGTTGAGTTGGGGGGGAGGGGGCAAGTAGAGATGACCTTGCGGGTAACTTTCTTATTTTCTAATTGCTCTGAACAGATTTTATGTTTATAATAAAAAAAATTTATTTAATTAAAAAACATTCCCCGAACCACAGCAGGAATAGTCAGGTATGACAAAAGCGGGCGCATGGGTGGGGCTGAGATACACGGGAAGGGGGTGGAGGGCAGAGCCACACCAGACGGGCCAGGGGGTGGGGAAGGGAGAGGAGGGAACGGGTGGTTAGGCAGTGAAACTCGGTCCTCGGGGCCAGGCCACCAAGGGCAGTCAGCTGGCGAGGGTTCCCTTAGCTCTTGCTCAAGGTCAGAGCAGATAAGCAAGACAGGGTGGGCTGGAATTTGCTGAGAGCGGTGCGGTTCTGAAATCTCCACAGGCTGATGCCCCACAGAGAGGCCACTCTGGGCCGGGCCCTGGAATTCTGTCTTGCCCACTGTTACACGCTGGAGCATCCTCAAGGGGCAGCCCCTGCAAGGCTTCAGGGGTGCAGCCTCTAGAAGAGCAGGCAGTGGTATGGGAGGTTCCTGTCACCTGGCCCCCAGACCTTAACTACCCTCTCCACTTGCCTGTGCTCCTGGCTGCTGTGTGTGCCCTTCCTCCTTAGGCCACATGTCTGGCAGGGGCAGGGCGAAGCCCACCGGCAGCAGCCACACACAGACTTCCATGGAGAGCTCCAAGGAGGCAGGCAGGGGCAGGAGCGGGGGTGAGCGGCCCCTCTCACGTTATTCCCTCCAGCCAAAGCTGGGCCATCCCTGCTGCTAGCTCTTCTCCACGCGTCTCACCCCTCTGTAAGGGCAGGATTTGGGTGGCCTCTGGTCTAGCAGGCCTTCAGTGCAAACAGCTACCCGGAACCCAACGAGGATGTGGGTGGTATAAAAGCTCAGGGCACGGGTAGGACAATGGGGGGATGAGGCAGCACAAGGAAGTATTGCTGAAGCCAGAGCGATTCCCAAAGTCACCCAAGAAAGAGCGCTGTGTGTCTCCCGGGTTGGAGCACAGGAGTTGAAGGACATCTATTACCCCTACTACGAGCATGGTACCACAGGGGGAGGTGGGGTGTCGAGCAGGTGCCAGCCTGCAAAGGGCAGGTAGGAGCTTTGGTGGCACTCTAGTTGTTGGCTTTAGGGCCAAGGAATGGGGGGTGCCCTGTGTGTGCCTGGAGTGGTATTGATGGGTTTGACCAGTGTGCCTGGGTCTCCTGGTGCCATTCCCTCCCGAAGCTATGCTTGGGCTGGGCACCTGGTCGACCTGCCGCTGTGTCTCTCTCACGGCCTGGGGGCCCCTTTCTTCGCCTCCTGCAGGGCTCCCACGGCCATCTTCACGGCTTGGAACACAGCCCAGTCCATCTAGGAAGAGGAGAAAAGACAGGGGTCTCAGTCCTATACTGCTCTGCGGGGACACGGGCGCCCCCACCCCCTGCTCACAGCTGGCCCGTCCTGCCACACTGCCAGCTGTGGGCACACCGGGGGAGGGGCGCTCACCTGGGCATAGAGCTGGCGGTGGGCAGGGGGCAGGCTGGGTCCCTGGTGGCAGAGCTGAGCAGAAAGGGCGGAGGTCTCCGGGGACAGGAAGTGCTGGGTGACGCTGATTGTACTCACCAGGCCCTGCACCTACACGGGAGAGGAAGGGATCCGAAGGTCAGCGGAGGGTCAGCATTCCAAGCCCTCCTCTCCTCCCGCTGTCCCTGATGACCCCTTCAACGGAGGGGCGAGTTAGCTCCCCTCAGAGAGCAGAGACCCCAGATAACGCATGAGACACCCCCAAGGGCATGACGTAAACCTCCATGAACCCGTCAGGTTCGCCAGGACTCGATTGAATCTCTGGCCCAATCTCCTTTGGGCTTGAGGACATGGGGACCCTTCCGCTTCCTCCCCCCCCCGCGCCCCCCTCCTCAGGCTCTCAGGAGACCCCCAGAGCTCCGCCCACCAGGAAAGCACCTGGTGAGGCGCCCCGGCGGGGACCAGCACGGCCTCTCCGGGGGCCTGCAGCACCGTCCAGCAGCTCACGCCCCACTCCTCTCGCAGGCGCCTGCGCAGCCCTGCATCCAGGTAGCAGCTACCTGGGGCGCCGGGCTCCAAGGTCCTTGCTCCGGTGGGGCACACCTCAAAGAAGAGAAGGGTAGATGAGTCAGGATGGGGGAGGGTGTGTGTACGTGGTGGAAGTGGTCAAGTCTGGAAGGGCAGGAAGGGCCGGGCAGGGGCAGGGAGAGAAAGGGGCTGGGGGGTGGGGGGTGGGGTTAAGGGGCTAGGGCAGCTCAGGCTAGCAGAACAAAACATTCAGCTGGAGAGAGCGTAGAGGAAAGGATGAAAGGTGGCCCAAATCCTGGCTTTCCTAACTTCCGTGGTCCTGGCCTGTCCCCTGCTCCTTCTCTCCCTGAGACCTAGGAATCCCCACTAGGAAACTGTCTGAGAAGAGCCTGTCTCGGGGGCTCAAGTGGAGAGGCACCCCTCAGATTCTTCTAAGAGCCTGGATCCAGGAAAGGCCAGGCCACACAGCCGTTCTGGTTCCCAGTGAGCAGAGGGCCTGTCCTGTCCAGGCCAAGGCCCCTGCAACACGTTACAGAGACTGTCGCCACCCCAGGCAGAGCCAGAGCTCCTCAGACAGGCAGGGACTTGCGGAGGCCAGATAGGAGGTGCCCGGGGAGCAGCTGCAGAGGGAAATGCCAGCATCATGCTCCAACTGGCCACCAGTGCCATCCACCCCCTTTCAGGTAGAACGCTGCCATTGTCCCCGGGCTTAGAGCTAGGAGACTGGGCCAAGGGACAGGGGAAGACCAGTGAACTAGACAACCCAAAGGGAGTCCCAGTCAGGTGCCAAGGTTGCTTTGCTTACAGAGACTTAAGTTCTTCCTGGGCAGTGTTTCCCAGGCCACCCAGTGAGAAAGTGCCCCTCGGACGTCCCCGTGAGTCACTCTGTGGAGCAGCCCCACCTAGACCAGACCAGGCTACCTGTTGATGACAGTGTGTCTGCCTGTTCCCTGCTGCCTGGCCCAGCATCTCCAAGTGTGTGCACGTGCCTCCCACCCAACTCTAAGCCTCTTCTACTTCCCCTGCCCCTACCCTGGCCCCTCTCTCCCTTCACCGGCCTCGTTTAGCCTTCCTCCTCCTCCTCCTTCTCCTCCTCCTCCTCCTCCTCTTCCTCCTCCTCCTCCTCCTCCTCCTCCTCCTCCTCCTCCTCCTCCTCCTCCTCCCCCTCCTCTTTTGTGCCAGTACTACGGTTTGAACTCAGGGCCTGGGCGGTGTCCTTTAATTTTTTCTGCTCAAGGATGGTGCACTCTACCACTTCAGCCACAGCTCCACTTCCAACTTTCTGGTGATTCATTTGGAGATTAATAAATAGAGTCTCACAGACTTTCCTGCCCGGACTGGGTGCAAATCGTGATTCTTGGACCTCAGCCTCCTGAGTAGGTAGGATGGATGACAGGCACGAGGCAGCGGGCTCCTGTGGCCCTGTCCCTCGCTAACTCGTCCCATTAAGGCTCTCCTCATAGAGGCAGCAATGGAAAAGGGCGGGGCAGGGATTTTTTTTGGTTTTCTGATGGCTTCTCTCCTCCAAAACCCAGGAAAAGGGAGCTGCCTCGCCCAGGAGAGTGTGGGGTAGTCACCCGGGGTTGGAAGCGACTGTGTGCTAGCATTGAGACTCAGTTTCCTGGTCTGCAAGATGGGAAAGCAACCAACTATCCTTGCCTGAGTGGGGAGTAGTCTCTTAACTGAGATAGTGCACCTACAGCCCCTACCCCGACGCCCAATGCATGTAGCCACTGCGCTCTCCTCAGGTCGGCACCCCTGCCTTTGTTGTTGTTGTTGTTGTTAGTCATAAGTCTTGAACTCAGGGCCTGGGCGCTGTCTCTCAACTTTTTCACTCAAGGCTAGCGCTCTACCACTTTGAGCCACAGCGCTACTTCCGGTTTTCTGGTGGTTCATTGGAGATAAGCGTCTCATGGACTTTCCTGCCGGGGCTGGCTTTGAACCCTCAGATCTCAGCCTCCCGAGTAGCTCGCGGACTCCCCGCCTGCCTCCTCTAGCGCCTGTCCTCAGGAAGGGTGGGGACACGAGGGCTCACTGAGAGGGGCACTGGGCAGGCAGGACAAGTTTCGGGGCTGGGCAGGGGCACAGGGTGGGCTGCGAGCTCCCTTCTCACCATCTGGAGAAAGCGGCGGATGCGCTGGGCGTCCTGTGCCCGGAACACGTGCCACACGGCGCTGACCGGGCTGCCTGGGGACCAGAGCCCCTCCGCATCCACGCCCGAGAGGAAATCTGCGGGGGGGCCAAGAAGGCTCAGAGGCGGGGGTGGGGGTGGGGATGGGGGGAGGGGGGAGGCCTACCGCGCTACCCTGCCTTTCCCCGGCCTCCAGCCATGGACCCACCTTTCTGCACCCGATGCCAGGCGGGCGGTGGCGGCTCCGCGTGCACCAGGATGCTGACCAGGTCAGCCACTTCCACACACAGGTTCTTGGTCCCCAGGTGTCCACGGTGTGGGCTCACGCCTGCGTGGGGAAGAGACGGTGAGACGCTCCTGGTGCCTGGGCGCGGATACCCATGTGCTCCCGGATGGCGGGAACCCGGTGGCGGTGGGGGGGGGGGGAGGCATGGGAAGGAGGAGTGGGAAGGCACTCACCATAGGCCGCGCAGAGCTGGGGCTCCAGCGGACAGAGAGCGAGGCCCGGAGGGAGGTAGGAAGCCAGGTTGAGTTTCCCGTGGGCAGCACAGTACTCTGGGAGTGGCAGGCTGGAGGCCAGGCTCTCTACCCTGTGGGCAGGGGGCAAGGGTCAGGCCTATCAGGTCCCACCCAGGTCTCGGACACCCGTTCTGAGCTGCGCCCTGTCTCCCCACATGGCAGGGCTAACTCCTAGAGGGCAAGGCGGGAGCACCGAGGGTCACACAGCAGAGGACGGGAATAAAGGAGGAAGAAGAGTGGCCGAGGGGCAGGCTGGGGGCTGGGGGTGGTGCTGGCCTTGGGTACTGGATGTACCTGCTGGCATCCTCCTCGCCCAGGGTTCGGTGCAGCAGCAGAACAGAGCCCTCTTCTGACTTCGTCCGAGCTAGGGAAACAGACAGGTGTCACCGGCCTGAGAAGGAGCAGCCTTGGCCCGGAGGCTCCGGCCTCAGCCCCGCTGCCTCCGGTAGTCCCCAGGGCCCTGCTGGGGTGCCTTTGGTACCTAGCCCCTGGGGCTCCTCCCAGCTCCCTCTCCATCCGGGATACTTACTCTCGGGCTGGGAGAATCCTTCCCAGAATGCTGTGCTGCTTAGGCTTGTAGGCTTGGGAGGCCCCAGGGCGGCCACCGCCCGCACCTGACCTCCAAGCGTCCCCAGAGTGTCCATCTGCCACAGGGTCCCTCGCAGTGTCGGGTGGATCCCTGATACCAGCACGGGCTGGTGCGGGAGGGAGGGGAAGGACACGGAGGGTTGGAGGGGAACCCTGCACCGCTGCAGAACAGCTTGGAGAACCATCCCTGCTTCACCCCCCACACCCCCCCACCCCCAAGTGGCCAGGGCCATGAAGGGCTGGGGACCTAGGCCCGGCAGAGCAGGTGACGCCAGAAATACTGGAAGAGAAGAGACAGACTGGCTCACCTGGCCCTGCCGCCAGTGCTCCTGGAAGAGGTGAAAGCCACGCCACCGAGGCCGGGGCTCCTGCAGCCACAGCAAGGCCCCCGAAGGAGGCAGCCGGGGCCGCACCGGTGACAAAGGCAGGCTCAGGCCCTTGCGCAGGCCCGGCCCCGGGCGAAGGCTCGGCCCCAGGGCTTTCTCTTGGATCTTCCGTTCCACCACCTGCGCGATGATGTTGTCTAGGATGTTGGTGATTCGGTCGTCCTGTGGGGAGGGAGGGATGGAGGGGCAGGAAGGCTCAGGACCTGCCTGGCCTCGAGGCGGAGGACAGCCCAGCCTCTGGTTCCCAGGGCCCCTCCCTCTGCACCCTTGCTCACACTGGGCAAGGCTGGAGTGACAGGGGCAAAGGCCATGTGGATCCGCTCATGCCCCAGGCAGAGTTTAACAGCAGTAGAGGCCAACAGTTCACAGAGAGAGGGACAAGGCAGGGGTGCTTGGCTGGCACCATTCTCCGCGGGGGTCTCGGTGGAGTCTGGGGTCTCTGTGAGAGAGGAAAATGGTGAGGGGCTTCCCACTTGGCTTCTTCACCTTTTCCTTGAAAGGCGGCCACCCATCTCCCCACCAAGTCTGCTCTCCTCCCTAGCACTCCGACTCCATGCTGCATGAAGTCTCTCTTCTTACCACTGCAGTTTCCTCTGTAGCTGAGCCGCTCAGAGGGGGGATCTGGCTGGGGAGGGGCTTAGGGGAGTGTTGGCTGAGATCAGCACGGGTGGGGGTGGGCAACCATTGTGTGCTAAGGCCCTGCCATATAGCTTCTGGAGACTTCTACTGCCTCATACAGTCTGAAGAACCCTGGGAGCCACTCACCCTCTTTGATGTCCTTGGTCCTGTTGGAGTCCCCATTGCAGGAAGGTTGTGAAGTTGGAGGTGTTTTCTCTGTGGGCTCCTTCTGTTAAAACCATACCCCCCGCCCCCATCCAACCAGAGATTTTTAACAAATGACAGACACAACTCAACTCAGCCCAACTTGGTATATAAGAACTAAACATGGAGCCTTGTGAGTCCTAAAACTGTTTTGTAAGAGCAAAATGTTAGAGGATATAATTGTTCACGAACTTCTCCAAGTAGAGTCTACAACGAGTGTAAATAAATGTATAGATGATGGGAAAGAAATATGCCAAAAATATCAGTGAGAAAAAAATATCAGTGAGGTAAGAGAGGCTGCTGTTACTGTTTCCTTCTTTGTGCTTTTGTACATTTTCTAATTCTTCTACAGTGTCTGGTACACAACATGTACATAACAAAGGGCACTGCGAATGGATAACTTCTCTCACAAAAAGAGCAGGTATTCCTGAACGCTTTGCACAATGAACTTGAGCGTGTGCTACACATGAGACGCTGGGAAGGAGCTCTGGTGCGGCCCCGAACGAGCCTGTGGCTTGGGAACCCGGCCGTGCCCACAGCAACATGAGGGCATTGTGGCAAATGCTAAGACGGATGTGCAATAAGGGTGTTGTGGCAAGTGCTAAGATGGATGTGCAAAGTTGGACAGGACGCCGGGCAGGCAAGGAGGTGGTGGCGGCGTTGGGCTAGATAAAGTTCGAGTCAGGATTCTGATCCCCAGGGAAAGGGCATATAGCTTGATTCTCTAACCTTCATCATCCCCATCTGAATCATCAACCCCATTGCCCTGCTGAAGAGAAGGGCAAACCCGACCAAAAGCCAGTCAAATGCAGACACCCTGCTCCATCCTGAGGCCTAGCAACTGACCCTTCCTTCCTGGGCCATACCCTGATTCCTACCTGCTGGCCTGCATCCCCAGGGGCCCACACCCAGGCATCGGCTTGGCAGAGACAGTGCCCTCGGATGTCAAACTTGACCCACACCTGGTGCATGATGGAGCTCAGTTCTGCCAGCACTGAAGGAGATGCAGACGAGAAATGGAGTTCAGTGGTAAGGTGCATACCATAACGTGGCCTTACCACCCAAGCAGGCATGCATGTCACCAAGGTCAGGCACAACCAGACAGGAGGCTTGTCTCCCTGGGGACCCACCCAGTGTGCATGCCCCACCCCTCCATGAAGGCCTCACCCTGGCTGGAGACAAACTGGGTTAGCATCAGGGAACAGGCAGCATGCCCAGCCTCCTGGGCACATTCCTGTGTGAACTGCTCTTGAGAGCCTGTAGGGTAGAAAAGGAGAAGCTTCAGGTCCAGGAAGCAAGGACCCAGTCAGGGAGGAAGCCAAATGCATGATGTTTCAATGGGGGGGGGGAGGAGGGCAACAATCCACATAACCTGTGCCTTCCGGGGATATAGTGACAAAGAATCCCTGACTTGCAGAATGCAGAGATTTGCACATACGGATGCCCTGCGGGATCCCAAGATGGTCATGTGGCAGAGAACATGCCAGAATATATCCGATTCTGGAATTACTTTTGGGCCATGGGATGCTCAAGACCTGACGTGATCAAGCTGAGCCAAAGGAGAAGAAAGCTGAGCATCGTGGAAAGAACAGGACGGAAATGAGAAGACCTGAGTCTTCTTGGCCACGATATTTGTTTGCTTTGTGACCTGGGATGAGTCATTTCTAATCCCTCTTGATATTTTCTAATCTGGAAAATGGAGGAAATAACATCCACTTCGCAGCGTTAAACTGTTTCAAGAGATGCGACGTGAGCCAAATAGGAAGCTTACCGCAGGCCCTGGATTTCTTTTAAGGACACGGGTGTGGTCCTCTGATTTGTGGCCTCCTCTCCCCTCCCTCCCCCCTCCTCCCTCAGGCCCCTCTCTCACCAACTTTTTCTCTGGCCCTCCCTGCTCCAGTCATGCGGCCACAGGCCACACACAATCGGTGGCTGCAGCGAGGGCATCTCCAGTGGGTGTTGAAGAGACCATGGTGACATCGGCTGCAACAGGGTGGAATGCCCGGGCCGTCCTCTGTCACAGCTGGCCCCTGGCCTGCTAAACACAGGAGAGAATAGGGTCAGAGGGCTCACAGCCATGGCCTCTTTTTGAGGACTTCATATGAGAAACTTTCAAGCAGAAGGAGAAGCAAAAAGCAGTTTCCACTGCTCACCCGGTCTCTTGGCTGTCCCCCTACTTACTCAGTGGCCCCAGTTCCACCCCCCCCCCCGCTCAGGCCAGCAAGACCTCCTGGGACACTGGTAGGGTCAGCTCCCATTCCTGCCCCACCCCCCAGCCCTACCCCAGGGGTTTCCCCACTGTGCCTGTATTACTAATACAGGCCACTTCCAGCACATTCCTTCACTGATCTCCCTCCTCCCAAGCCCTATTTGCTGCCACAAATGGAAAGGCATGGCGACTGTTCAGGTGGCCTTTCCTCCAAGGGACTTTGTGTGTTAGAACAGGACATCGACGAGGTTGGTCCTGCCCTTCACCAAAGGGGCGGGGGAGAATATTTATTTATTTTTGCTCAAGGCTAATGATCTACCAGTGTAGGCCACAGCTCCACCACGTCTAACTTTCGGTGGTTAATTGGAGATAAGCGTCTCACAGACTTACGTGTCGTGATTGTGGGATCTCGGCCTCCTGAGTAGCTAGGATTACAGGTGGGGGCCACCAGCACCTGGCCAACTCAGGACCAGGGCTCCAGTCTGGAGCTCTCCCGTTTGAGCTAGTTCCAGCTATTTGCTAGTCCACTGGAGATAAGAGTTTCATGGATTGGTGTGCCTGAGCTGGCCTCAAACCAGGATCCTCACATCTCAGCATCCTGAGTAGCTAGGACTGACTACAGGTGGGAGCCACTGGTGCCAGGCCTGGAGTGAAATTTCTCTAAAAACCGAGGTGCTGGCTAAGTTGGGCTTGGTAGGGCAATAAGGAACCAGTAAGCACTCTTTCAACAAATCCCTGGTCACGTCCCAGGTCAAGTGCGGGGGACTCAGGGCCGCTCATACCTGGGCCCTGCCCTCCACGCACCCACACTCCATGTGAGGAGAAAGATCCACAGATACAGCGATGACTCCAGTGCCTGAGTCTGGAAGGAGGAGGGTGGGCGTGGTGGGGGGAGCCTCGCAAGTTGCCTCAAAGGATGAGTAAGTTCTCATCTACCAGGTCGGAAGGGAGGAGCAGGGCATTCCAGATCCAGGGAACAGCCAGGGCCAGGGCCCCAGGGGACAGACAAGCAGGGGTGATCCGGGAAGGGCAGGACGGGTGGGGTGTGTGTGTGTGTGTGTGTGTGTGTGTGTGTGTGTGTGTGTGTGTGTGTCTCCCAGGCAGGCTGGAGACTGAAGAAACCCTAGGGAAGCTGGCCTTTTGGGGACAAGGAGCCAACAGTGCCCTCCACTCAGGGAGTTCACAGGGCTGTGTGTTGACAAAGACCTTGCTGCTAGGAAGGGCTACCGAGAGAGCCTAGAGCCAAGGGCCCAGTGGAATGCTGTCCATTCTCTAACCCCACTGCAAACTCTACTAGCCTCCTCAGTCTCCTGAGCCTCGCTGGCCCCTCAGCCTTCTCTGGCCTCGACCCTTCTGGAGCTTCCTGACCTCCAGGGCTCTTGCAAGCATGTACTCATCCCTGTTTTCCCCACAAGTCATAAAGCTCCCAGACAATTGGGCCAGTCCAAGTTTTCCACTTCCCAGCAACCCTCACCCAGAGGCCAGAAACCTCAGCGTTGACTAAGAGCCCGGCCCCAGCCGAGTCAGGAATAGGGACAGAGGAGGGCGGAGCAGCTGGGAGGTGGGGTAGCCTGGGAACCACAGCGAGGGTAGGGTGCAGGGAGGGACACCCGGGCCTCACAAAAGGAAGTCCTCTCACCTTCCCGCTGCGCCCAGGCCAGGGCCTCGCGCTCCCTCCGCAGCAGGCGACACAGTCGGTCCCCCAAACCATTCAGCAGGTGCTTGGCAAGGCCCTGGCTGAGCTGGGCCTTGGGGCCAGACCCTCCTCCCTCCTCTGAGCTGGTTGGGGAGTCCTCCTCTTGTGATGGTTCCCCTCCCGGAGGCAATCTGGAGACAGAACAGAGAGGCTGAGGAGGAAGCCCCTTGGGGAACGTTGGCTGGGGGAACCCAGGGAGACTGCTCACCTCCAAGTCTGCTCCTGTTCCGAGTGGTCGGACGACCCTCCCACCTCTCCAGCTGCCACCGTGCAGCTCTGGCACTGAGCGATGTCTGTCGAGAGAGCCAGACAAGATGGGTCCTGAAGGCTGGCCCTGCCACCCCGGGGTCCTGAGGAGATAAGGCAGCTTGCTCAGGAGGCTGGGGTTCAGGGCCTGTGTCAACCCCAACCCCACCCCATCCACATAGGGTCACCAGCCCCCCGGCCTGTGGGGCCTAATTCAGAACCCAAGAAAGTGGCCCCGGCAGCTAGCAGGTTCCTATCCCAGGCGGAGTGAGACTGTCTGGCGGCTGTGCAAGCTGAGGGAAGGGGTGGTCTAGCGTGTCCAGTCCAAGGCTTTGGGGAACTGAGGGGACGGTCCTCACACAAGTGCAGAGCCAGTGTAGACTTCGGCTAACTCCACTGAGCTTCAGGGATCCTACTGTCTGTGTGAGAACTTGGGGCAGCAAAGCGAGGAGGCTGGAGAGTTTTACAACAGAGCACAGGCGCAGAAACACAGGATGACAAAGGGGTTAACAGCTTCCCAGAGAAGATGGGGGATTGTGAGGGCCCAAACTGGCTGATGCCAGGCAGGAGGGCACATACACACAGCCCCGATGCAGGCCAGGAGTCCCAGGAGGCCAAGAATGAAATGATCCAAGAAGAACCAAAAAGAAGAACCAAGGTTGGCACCAGCCGTGCCAGAACCCTTCGCGAAGGACACAGCATGGCAGAAGAGTGTGTGCCCAAGGCCCTAACAATAGTAATGTCCAAACTGAGCCTCCACAATCCAGGTGGCCAAGAGAGGCACAGCAGAGGTCCTTCCAGACAGGTGAAGGGGCACAAGTAACGGTGCCACCAATTCTTCCATGCCTTCGATGGGTTATGAGAGCATTTAATCCTTGTGGTATCGTCTTTGATATAAGTACCCTCTTTCTCCTCATTTCAAGGATGAAAGCACTGAGGCCCAGAGCGCTGAAGTAACTTATTCAAGGTCACACAGCTACTGATCACCAAAGTCAGGAAGCAGACATTCTGACTCCAGAGCCACGATCTGATCCGTGTCTTTGCCTGACACCAACACACCACGGCTCGGCAGGAGGTGCACTGAGGAACCCCGGGAAGCCATCTTGATTCAGGTAGGCAACTCGACGACTGGGTGTGACTCAGTCCTGCAAGGTTTGTGGCCCTGCTGCCCTCCCCTGGCCTGACACCCCCGCCCCAGGCAGGACCCTTACCTCTCTGCTCCTTCTGCTCATCTGTCTCCGCCCTGCTTCCTGTGGATGTGCCCATCATCTCTTGCCACGCCCTGGTTCCCTTCCCCGCGGTGCTTGAGAAAGGGTGGGGTTGCCGCTTGGGAGCTGGGGTACCCATGGACCCGTGGATGTCGGGACTGCCGGCTCGCTTGCGGGCCCGGAGCTGGGCAGTTGAGCTCTCCTCATTTTCCGGGCAGCCCTCTGGGCACCCAAACTGCTCCGAGTGTCGTGTGAGCCACGTCTTCTTCAGCTTGGTGTGGTAACTTGGGGGGCAGGCCCCGGAACCAGCGGTCTTGTTCACCTCCCCACTGGGTTCACTGGGCCCGCTGGACCCCCCCTCCAGGCCCTCCTGGCACTTCCCACAAGGACCCACGTCTGCCTCTCTAGTGGTCAGATGGGACGAGCAACAACTCCCCTGGGGGGTGGGAGGCCCAGGGGAGGGGCACCTAGGTGTGGCTGGTGGCCCCAGCTGACACCCAAGGCTACCACTGCCAGGCACAGCCCAGACATTGCCAAGAGAATGAACCAGGCCTGGAGGACAAGCGGGCCAGGGGGTCTGGGGAACACTGTCAGGGTGCCCCAAGAAAAGTGGACACAGATTCTGCTGCCTGCCAGCTCCTGTCTCCCCATCCCTCCGGTGGAGTGAAGAGCCATCTGCCTCCCCGGCTCTCTGGAGATGCCCACCGGGGGCTAAGCCCAGCAACCCAGACTCTGACGCCACCAGGGGCTCCTTTGCCAGCCTGAGAGTACTCGGATCCTTGTAGTAGAGGCCCTGTGGGAGGAGAGAGAGGTAAAACAAGACAGCTTTAGTTCCCAGGGCCTCAAAGAACAGGCAAGGCAGACTCCAAGGAAATACAGCTACGGAAGCACTGAAGAGCCCACAGACCCGGTGATCGATGGTCCCTCCTCGCGCGCCCCTCCCCCACTGTTCTGGGCATCCTCTCCCAGGATTTATTCTACTGTATTGTGACCCAGCAGCTCAAGAGTTAATGCCTGGCACAGCCAAAAGCTATTCAGGACCAATGTGGATTACTTGGTGCTCCAGGCCATACTAGTCTTGTTTGTGTTTTTGTTTTAAACAGAGTCTCATTATGTAACCCAGGCTGGATTTGAACTCTCACTCCTCTTGTGTAGGCCTTCCAAGGGCTGGGACTATAAATGTGAACCACCACCACACCTGAATTTTTATATTGAATTTAAACTATGTTAAGATCTCAATCTGGCTTGGCGCTGGTGGCTCATGCCTACCATGGTAGCTCCTAAGAGGCTATGATGTGAGGATCCTGGTTCCAAGCCAGTAGAGGCAGAGAAAAACCAAGAGGCTCTCATCCCACTTAAGCGCTAGAAAGCCTGTGGGGGAGGAGCTTTAGGCAGGCCATGCGGGTTGCCTACACACCCACTCCCAGAGAGAGAGAGCCAGCCTGCTCCTCCTCCAGACTCAGACCCCAGCCAAGGGCAGCGTTTCCAAGGCTGGTCCTGGGTAGACAGTAGGTGAGCAGAGACTCTGGGAGAAAAGTTTAGGCCCAAGGGTAGAGGTTAAGAAAGACCAGTGAGTGAGACGAAGCTGCCAGAAGGGCAGAGCGCTTAAGAAAGCACTTCGGGGCTTGGAGCTGCCAGGCTCCTCTACCTGGGCGTGGACTTGGGCTTCCATCAGAAAAGGGCAGAGTGGTATCGTCCAGTTATTCAGGGACAACCGAGCCACCTGTACTCACCTTGCTGCCCAAGCTGAAGGCAGAGGGCACCTTGGGCTGGCCTCCAGAGTACACCCAGGGATGTGGGGTCAGGGGCCAGTCACAAGGACGCTCTGGGGGCAGGCCAGACACCAGGTAGGGTGGCAAGTAGGTGGGCACCCAGAAAGGGGCTCGCTCCAGGATCTTGCTCTCCAGCAGGAAAGGGCAGTGCAAGGGCCGGAAGGCCACAGGGTCACTCTTGGGATGGCCGCTCCCGTGCTCAGAAACCAGGGGGCCATAGCGAGGGGGGCACGCTGGCCCGCAGAAGGCCAGCGGATGGGCCAGCATGGCCTCCTTCCAGCGCAGTCCTTCCTTGCTGCCCAGCCAGTTGACCTTCCTCTCCCCATTCCTGGGGCCCTCGCCCTCCACCAATGAGAGCGTGTCCTTGGGGCCCGGAGGAAAGCCAGGGGGGAGCCAGGAGTCTGGGTTGCTCAGGACGCCCCTCCAGAAGGGAGTGGGCTCTCCCAAGCACAGTGCCCCATGGCGCAGGCCATTCTGCAGTGGGGTCCCGGGCTCCTGCCCTACGATGCTGTTCCCAGTGGTTGTCTTCTCCCAGGCTGGGGTGTCCTTCAGGAAGCTGGGCATACTCTCCATCACTCTCCTGCCCTCATGAGGGTCTCCTGCAGGGGTCCCTGGAGCATAACAACCAAAGCATGAGCTCCTTGGGCACAGGCCGCAAGC
This sequence comes from Perognathus longimembris pacificus, assembly GCF_023159225.1. Lineage (NCBI taxonomy): Eukaryota > Metazoa > Chordata > Mammalia > Rodentia > Heteromyidae > Perognathus > Perognathus longimembris. The sequence continues at coordinate 8,661,547 of NC_063181.1, read as the reverse complement.
CCTTCGCTGCCGGCAGGCACAGTGGGCACCGCCCTGACAACAGTGAAGTGGCTCAAACCAGTAAAGCAGGTGGTAGGCCACGGCGGCAGACAGCAGAATCCTGCCCGGCCAGGATGCTCCCCAAGTCCTGGTCCCCACTTGCCTCTAAACTTCAGAAGTGGGTATTATCTCTAGGATGACACATTCAGGCCTCACGGAACGAGAAACCTGCCCACAAACTATGGAGAAGGACGGGGCACCAGAACCTAAAAGATGAGCTCAGAGGAAGACGCTGGAGCAGAAGGACCACTGATCTTGGTCCTGACCTGCTGTGGTCACCTGCTGTGGTCGTGGGCACAGTCATGTTACTAGTAGATGCCTTGGTGTCCCCCGTGTAAAACGAGCTTGAGTCTCAGACGACTCCTCGCAAACCACAGTCAGTGTTTGGGGGGTTGTTGCTGACCCACCCCACTCCCAGTCCCAGACAGGCTGTCAGGAGTGGGGTGTCGGGGTCAGGTGGGCTGGAGTCACTCGAGAAGGCAGCTGGCCCGGGCTGTGCGCTAACCTTCTCCCTACACCTGGGCAGTCGGACTCCGCTACCCCCACCCCCCAGATTCTAGTTTCTGGGCGTCTCAGCAGAATCTCAGGACAAGGGGTCGGAGCAAGGCTCTCTGAAGACCCCAAAGGGAGGAATAAACCAGCGGGATTAAGGGACGTCAGCTTGGATGGGTTGAGCTCGCCTATCCCAGCCGGGCTGTTCCAGGGCGCCAGGGCTCACGGAAGCCGGTTGTCGGCGGAAAGGAGGCGGAGAAAGCAGGCCGGGCCCCAGAGAGACGCAAGGGAGGGAAAATTGAACGTGCGTGCGAGGGACCGGGATGACAGGTGGCACCAGAGCGACAGCACCCTCGGAGTGGTCCGCTCGCGGGCGGGGAAGCCCCGGGAGAGGGGTGCGGGAACCCGGGCAGGCGATGCCCCCAGACACCGGCGGGAGCGGGAGCTCCCACGAGATCCAGCCCGGGACGCGCATCTTCCCTTTGGCACGTTAGGGCGCGTGGTCCAGCCCGGAGCGGCTCGGGGAGCTCACTCCCTGCGCGCGCCCCGCTCCGAGGGCCCCCACCGGGCGCCCCGCTCTCGGCGCTTACCTGGGCTTCACGGGCCGGGCGCGGCACGGGCGGCAGCGGTCCTGCTGGCCGGCGCCGGGTGCCTGCTCCCCATGGGCCGGCTCCGGGGCCCCGCGGCCGGCGGGCGAGGACGCGTTCTCGCGCGCTCTGCTCAGCGCGCTCGCGCTGTCTTTTCCCCCGGGCGTCGGGGGCGCTCTAGGGCCGCAGGTTGGAGGGGTCGGATTCCGGGATTTGCAGGATGCGGCACACGGCGCGGATGGGCCGCACCAGCTTCTGGGCCGAGGCTGTGGGTTGCGCCATGGGACGCGGAGACTCCGTGCTGCGCCTTGGGGAGGACCGGGCCGGGGCTAAGGAGCCGGTGTCCCCGGAGGGAGAGAGGAAGCCGGGCCGGGGGGAACGCGCGCCCCGGGTCGGAGATGGCCGAGTGGGGGGGAAAGGCCGAGAGGCCGGGGGAGGGGGTTGTGCCTGGAAGCGGGGCCGATCCGGTGCGGTGACCCGGGAGAGGGGCACGGGCGCGAGGCAGAGCACCGCGCAGCGCGGCTAATGGAGGGAGAGCGCAGCGGAGAGCGCAGCAGGACCTCCGATCGCCATCGCCAGACGCGCAACTGAGAGTAGGGAAGCTGCTCCGCCGGTTTCCTCCTCCAGCACCCTGCGGGAAACAGGAGCCCGTGATTCGGCGGCCCCGCCTGGGCCTGCCCCCTCCTGAGCCCCGGGGGCTTCCGCCAACGCCCCGGCGATGCCACCGGCTGCGCACGGGGAGAATGAGCCCTTTGTTCCCCCCTCCCCCCCGCGGCACCCGGGCGCCTGCCGAGAGAGGCTCCCCCGGGGCAGCGTGCCAGCTTCCCAGCCGCCCCACCCTCCCGTGGGCCCGGCCCGGAGCCTGGCAGGCGGGCAGCACCCCCACTATAGGTGCCAAGCCCGGGAATTGGAGCAAAGGGCGGGAGGGGCCGGACCGGGCCAAGGTGGGGCGGGGTGCCCCCCGGGGTGCCAGGGCGGGGCGGCTGGGAGGGGGTAGTGCCAGAGCTGGCAGGGGCAGTCGGGTTCTCACGGGTCAGCGATGGCTGCTGTGACCCACGCCAGCCGGGCCGGTGCCTGCTGGACCACTCTCTCCTGGTCCTCTCCAGCCCGGACACGTGGGGCTCACCTCACAAGCCCAGTGTCCGCCCTGGCTCATCCTCATCCTCAGGCTCTCCTGGCCAAGCATCGTGGGCCCTTTGTCCCGCGCCTAAGCCCCCTCTCCTCCCCTCCCCGGGGGTCAGCGGCACAAGGTGTAGTGCTTCAGCTCTGGGAGCAGCCATAGTCTAATCCGTCTCCGGTCTCAGGGCATCCAGAGCAGTGATGGAATCCGAGGAGCTCAATCCAAGCTTCCGCCCAGAATTCGGAGGGTCTGCCCCATCCCCAGTGCGCGCCTCGCACTCCCAGGCCCAACCTGGAGAGGAGCCCAGGGAGTGGCTCGCGGGAAGGGAGCAGCAAGCAGGAGAGGAAATGGGCAAACAGGGCGCCCTCCACCCGAGGAAGCATCCCGGCTCCTCTGCGGGGGTGGTTCCAGAGCACAGACACAAACAGACAGATTCAAACACACACAGACAGATTCAGACACACACAGAAACCCACACGCCCAACGGGCGCTTCCCTTCCCCTCAGGCGCCCACTTCTGGCCCCTCAGTTTCCTTGCTTCCTCATGCCCAACCTGAAACAGAAGTGACCCCTCCTCCCTGTTCCCATCCTGTGAAAGGGATGAGTTCTAGAAGCTTCCCACCTGTCCCAAGTCACATCATCCCTGGAGAGATCAGACATTTCCTCCCAAGAGACTGGAGCAAAGTCAGGGAGCCTTAGACCAGTGGCAGAGAAGAGAAGGGGTCCCGGGAAGAAGGAACCAAAGAGGCTAGCTCTGGGCAGGACTTGGGTCATGTTGGCATAGAGCCCCGGGGCCCCTCGTCCCCCCGCCCCCCACCCCCCCCCCCACGCCAGGCAGGGCAGGCTGGTCGGGGTTGTTTACATGGCTGAGTTATTCACCCTGCCTTCCTTCCCCAGCCCAGAGGGCCAGGGGTGACAATTGTGGAGGGTCTCTAGGGACTGGAGCCCCCAAGGCCCTGGCCTGGTCTCCTGCTCCCAGGTGAGTGGGTGGGACATGCCTCTAGTCCCATCTGTGTCCCTTGGCCTGCTTCAGCAGCCGAGACTTGTGGGAGAGTCGAATCAGGGGAGACTCCTGTGGCTTGAGGCCTACAAGAGGCAAGATCAGGAGCCTGGGCTGCCGGGACTCAGAGGGCCTGTGGCTGTCCTTAGCAAAGGCCATGGGGATTGACCTAGGGGAGCAGAACAGATCCCCCCCCCCCCACAGTTGTCATGTTTGCCTGTCAGATCCCAGCCTCTGGACGAGACCAGTGCCCTCCGGACAGACTCCTGGAATGCCCAGGGGCTGGTGGGGGAAAGGTCAGGAGAAGCACCCCCTCTGCCCCCCCCCCCAGTTCCCCATCCTGCCTCGGAGCCCATGCCACAGGCCAGAGCCCTGGCAGCCGACTATCTGTCCTGAGGATGGAGCAGAGCTAGGGAGACACACGAAAGACACAAACAGAAGGAAAGGCGCCCAGCGCACGTCCACAACGCCAGCCCAGGGACCTAGATGCGCTGACCCGCACCTCAGACCCAGACAGGCCTGGCCCCAGCCCACACCGACCCCTTGCACATGAATACACACATGCTGACACACACACACACACACACACTCCTGCTCACAGACACGGCGCTCCTCACCACCAGCTGCCCTCTCTCTGCCCCGAGCCCCTTACCTGGGCAAGCACAGTGCCCCTCAGGCGGAGCAGCCCCCTGCCCAGGGGTGGGCAGCAGGCAGGGCGGGGGAAGGAGCCCCGGAGAGTCAGGCCAAGCTGCCACTAATCCGGGCGGGGAGAGGGGGGGCACCCACGTCAGAGCGGGGACTGCCGGGTGGAGGGCATCTGAGGACATCCCCTCCCACACACGCGGCCGTCTGGGCACCTAGCCCTGCTTCCCCAGCCCCTCCATCCTTCAGACAGCTGAGGCCGGCCTCCCCCCACCCCCCTCCACCCCCGTGAAGATGCCAGGGGGTGGGGGCCGGGGGACATGGGGAATACCAGGAGAATTCTCCCGGGACCTGGGCGGAAGGCACAGGGAAGGGAAGTATGGAGATTCTTCTGGAGCCAGGAGGAAGCTCCAGGGCTGAGGCTACCCTTTCCTCCCACCCACCCACCCACAGGCTTGCCCCAATTCCTCTTCTGAGGCCCTTCTCTTCCCCCCACCCCCCCCCCCACCCGGCACTAGCCCCCAGGAGGCTTTGTGCCCAGCAGCCTCAGCTCTTGCCTCATGACTCCCCATCTTCCTGACCTGGGCTTTAGTCTCCTCATCTGGGGACCACCCCAGCCCCCCTTCAGCCCCTGCTGCTGGCCGGGGTGGGATGGGGGGGATAGGCACAAGAGCCTGAGCAAAGAGGGACAGTGCCCTGCAAGACCACCCATCCAGCCTGCACCAGGGCTATTCAGGATCTAGAAGCTTCATGTCTGTATGTGTGACATGGGAGCCAGAGGGTGTCGGGGTGGGGGTGGGGTGGAAGCCAGGACAGTGTGGAGCCAGAGGGACCAAAGAGGCAAGGGGCTAGAAGAACCACCTAGAGAAGCCTGGAGAGATGGCTGGAGGCAAGATGGAAGCAAGAGGAAGAAGGGTGGGAAGGAGGGCCAGCGGCTGCTGGAACTGGGAGAAAATAGAGGAACCCCTGGAGGCAGGTCTGGGGGAGGGGGAGGGAGAGGTGTGTGGTTCTAGGGGCCACTGGGTGGCTTCAGGCGCCCCCTCAGCTCAAATCCCCAGAGGGTCAGGGTCCACAGGTAGGTAGGAGTCCAGCCAGATGAGCTAAAGGATGGGCCCAGGACCCCATTCAGAACGCCGCAGTCCCTGGAGGAGGTGCATCAGGGATGTTCTCAGAAAGATGGTGCAGTTCTGAGGGAAGTTCACCTGACACCCAGGGGCTCAAACCTCAGGATCAGATATAAGCTTGGTCAGAAATACCTTTGGACTCCCCCTTACTCCTTCCCCTGTGCCCCAGGATGCCTTGGAACCCAGCTGAAGTCAGCCTTTCATCAATCCTTACCACCAAGACACTGACAGCGTCAAGGCTTTCTGCTAAGTCCGCAGAGACGCAGAACACCAAGCTCCTTGCCGTCCCTGCCCTGGAGGGGGCTTCTGGCTCACCGGACCTTACAGGTGTCAGGCTCCCTGCTTGCGTGTGACCGCATGGTCAGTCCAATCCCACCCTGAGGAACTCAGGGGGGCCCGAACTTCAGACAACAAAACCGTGTCACTCAATCACACACTTAGAAAAAAATTGCAGTTCAGTTAAACAACTTGTTGGGAGCTGGGTTATAATAGTAAGTGTGTATGGTGCAAACAGAAGGCCCGGAAGGACAGAGATGCAAACTCTGCTAAGCCAGGCGTGGTGGTATATTCCTGTAATACCAGCATTCCAGAAGGCTGAGGAAGGAAGGCCAAAAGTTCAAGGCCAATCTGGGCTACAGTTAATTTTGAGATTAGCCTGGACTACATAGACCCTACCTAAAAAACAAAACAAAACAAACAACCACCACCACCAGAAGGGAGAGTAACCAAGGGGGATTGTGTGTGAGGTTAGGGTTGTATGCATGTATGGAAATACCATAATGACCCCCTCCCGTGTGTGTGTGTGTGTGTGTGTGTGTGTGTGTGTGTGTGTGTGTATGTGTGTGCCAGTCCTGGGGCTTGAACTCAGGGCCTGGGAGCTGACCTGAGCTCTTTTGCTCAAGGCTAGTGCGCTACCATTTAAGCCACAGCTCCTCTTCCAGCTTTCTGGTGGTTCACTGGAGATAAGTGTCTCACAGACTTTCCTGCCCAGGCTGGCTTCAAACCGTGATCCTCAGATCTCAGCCACCTGAGTAGCTAGGATGACAGGTGTGAGCCATTGGCACCCAGCTTGAAACTCCCCTTCCACAACTAATGTATACTAGTAAAAAGCAAATAAACAAGAAGAGAGCTGGCAAGAACTTCAGAGGAGCAACTGGGGCCAGGCCAGGGGTATGTCTGCAGCGGGCTTTCCTGGATGGGGTGTCCAAGTGGGGTTCAAAGCACAGGCAGGAAGAGGATAAGTTGGGGGGAGGGGAGCAGAGGGGAGGGGAGGGCGTGGCGGGGGCCGCAGCACAGAGGCTGGGGGCTGTGGAGAACACAAAGTGTGAGCAATTCCAAGAAGATACCTAAGTAACACTGCCCAGGCCAAGCCTGCATGCCATCCCCAGTTCCGTGAGATCCTCCGCTCCCTGCACCTACAGTCCTCACCCCAACTCTCCCTGCTCTTGAACTCGGATTTCCTTGCCCACTGCCCCCCCCCCCCCCATCATGCATTCTTTCATTTTGTTCCTTCACGACTCTTCTGCATCTAAGACGGCAACTCTGGGGTAGACTTGCTGTGGGAGGCAGAGTCCCCAGCTGCCCGGGGGGGGGGGCGGGGGGGGGGAGAGCAGGGCGACAGCTCTCTAAGCCCCTGCTTTTCATCTGGAAAGTGGACAGAGCTCCTACCTGACTGGATGGAGGAATCAAGGTCAGACTAGAAGCAAAAGCTTCCAACCTGTCACTCTCCTCTCATCCCCCAGGCAAAAACAAACAAACAAAAAACACACAAACAGCTCATTTAGGTGCACATCTTGCACAGTGATTAAGCACAGGGACTCTGGAGCCAGACTGCCTGGTCTGAAGCCCGATTCTGCTACCTACTGGCTGTGTAACCTTGGGCAAATCCTTTGCCTTCTCTGTGCCTGTTTTTTTCTGTGACACAGAGATTGAAACAATAGTTCCTGGCTCCTGAGATTATTGGGAAAATTGAACTCACATACGCCAGAGGCTCAGTTACAGTACTGCATGCCAGCCACAGCTTAGGTGCCAGCCACTGCTAGTCTTTGCACCTTATAGTAGCTAACAACACACTTGGTACCTGGAGATGTTTTTGAATGGACTATTGAGGACAGACAGCACCGTGATACAAGGGAATACCTTATAGGAAGCACTAAGATACAAGGACATAATCACCCCAGCAGATTACGTGCCTTCCCCCAAATAAACCCCAGATAATCCCCACATCAAGAGTTAATCCTTGCTCGCTCTCTCTCTCTCCCAGGCCACTCAAGTCAGCAGCCCATTTCCCTTCGCAGCTAGCATGCTCACCTCTTGACTTACTCAAAAGCAGGAAGGAAGAGCAGACTCAGGGGTAGGAAAGAGGAACAGCCCAGGGGCACCAGCTACCCAGGGATCAGAGGAGGGGAAGGAGTGGAGCCAGTTCAGGCCCGGAGCCCGAAGATGGGGCAGGCCACAGATCAGCGACCACAAGTAGCAGGGAGAGCCACCAGCGGCCCTCCCAGAGTCCTGCATCATCCCTCCAGCCTGACCGCCAGTAGCCAAGCCCCAGCAGGGCGAGGCTCTGGCCTGACTCCCAGCTCCACCCGCCTTGACCTGGAAGCCGGGGGCAGCCCAGCTCCTGGCACCTGCTGCCCTCTTGTGGTCACTTCTCAGAATACAAGCTCACCCTGATGGGACCCAAGTGTTTAGAGAAACCAGCGTGCCCATTCACCGGATCCTGGGGAGCCATCAGAGAGCTAGGGACTTATCCCCCTCCTCAACACATACCTGAGCCCTTCCACACCTTTGCTCTCACTGGCTGTCTACAGTTACCTTTTCCTGGCAGCTCCTATCCAGGCTCCTGCTGTCTTTTTATGTTTTGGTTGGTTGTGGGGCTTGAACTCAGGGCCTAGGCATGGTCTCTGAGTTCTTTTGCTCAAGGTTAGCACTCTGTCACTTTGAGCCACAGCTCCACTTCCAGTTTTCTGGTGGTTCATTGGAGATAAGAGTCTCATGGACTTTTCCTGCCCAGGCTGGCTTTGAACCACGATCTTCATATCTCAGCCTCCTGAGTAGCTGGGATTACAGGCCTGAGCCACTGGTGCCGGGCCATCTTTGGGCTCTGAGACTTTCTACCTTTGTCTTCAGCCCAATCAGTGGCTGTCTCTCCAAGTCCTTCCTCTAGGCCCTTCCACCTGGCCTACAAGTGCGCTGTCTTGATGGAGGGGGCAGTGAGAGAAATCAGGAGACGCAGACGGATTTCATGTATTTATTTATCAAAACGTTCACAAGCCTGACCTCATTCATCAACACAAAACACACAGCCAGAACATGCACACCAGGCCTTAGAAAAGGCTGTCAAGTACTCTGAAGGACAGGAGGGAATGATCACAGCTGGGCAGACTTTTGGTTTCATGTGCAGGTGTTGGGGGCCTCTGGTCCCACATCTAGGAAGGCAGAGGGCTGAGGAAGGTAATGGACAGGACCCTGGGCTTGGCCTGCTTTGGTGCATGGTGGGTGCATCTCCACGCAAGCCCTGTAGCATCACCTTGGTCCTTTGTGGAAGTCAGAGGGGGTAGAGACCAGGCACTTGGTGCGTGAAGGCCAAAGATTCCCTGATGATGGTCCCTGGCACCTTGCGGGCACAAGGTAAGAGAGCCTACTCTGCAGAACCTAGCTGTCCATGTCGGAGGGTATGGTCTTTTTCCGACTCCGAGCCTTCAGGGAGCGTGAGGTGCCCTGGGGGAGAGAGCAGATACTGTAATTGGTGAGCGGCGTGCGCAGACGCACCGGTGCGGCCCTCCTGCTCGCTGGCCTCGCCACTGACCTCTCGTACTGGCGGCTTCCTCCTGACCACACGCAGGCTCTGGCTGCGGCTCAGTGGCTTCTCTCGGAGCCGGGTAGGTGGCTGGGGGACTGCCTCTGTGTCTGACCAGCACCCATCCTCTGTGTCACTGTCCTGCAGACCCCCTGCCCGGTACCCTGAGGGGGGCAGCCAGGGGAGGCATAGTGGGTCACTTACACGAGGCCCAGCCAGGCCTTCCTCCAGCCCTCTCAGGATGGTATGGGGTCCCCCTCACTGCTCACCAATGGGGGGCCTCCTGTGGGGTAACTGTTCTTCCAGGTAGAGGGGGTCCTGATAGGTGGGGGCGGAGGTGTCAGGGATGGAGCGCAGGTCTTGCATGGAGAAGCTCTGCAGCCTGCCAGCCAGGGCACCTTGACTCTGGGAAGGAGAGGAGGATGTTGCAAAGAAGCCCACGGCCAGCCGACAACGGATTGCCGGGACACTGATCGCCAAGCCTTCCGCCTGGCCCTCCAGCCCTAACCCCGAACGGAGCCGGACTCAGAGGTGCCAGGGGAGAGCAGGGGCTTCTGAGGACCGGGGCCCGGGCACCTTGGTGGCAGCCTGCACAGCGGCTGTGGCCGCAATGTTGAGGCCCCGCTTCCCAAAGCTGAGCACCGTCTCGTAGCTGCGCTCCTTGGCCTGCACAATGTACATGTCGATTTCCTGCAAACACGAGGGCAGAGAGCTCAGGCACCTCTCCTTCACAGCCCGAGAAGCCGCTGGCTGTCACCTCCCAACCTACCCACCCCACCTAGTGTCTGGCAGCCAGAGATGTCGATGGGCAGCCATGTTTCCCTTCCCCAGCCCCACACCAGCTCCCGGCTGGCACCGCACCCATCTCAAGGTCATTCCCAAGTGCCCGTGTGCTCATCCCTGCTGATGAGGAGGGCCACGGCCTGACGGGACCCCACAGCAGCAGGTCTGCGATGAGAGCGAGGTGTCCCTGAACCTACGGTGAGGGTCTGCCTCACACCCACCTCTACACCTCCCAGACCCCCTCTTCCCCAAGTACCTTCTCGTGGCGAGACAGGGATGGGTGGACAAACTTCCGGTACAGCAGGCTGGCCCCCTTGGTATAGGGAGAGAGAAGCCACAGCACAAAGGCCATCTTGATCTCATAGTAGAAAGGGAACCTGTGGGAAGAGAGGAGACAGATGCAGGTGAGAGAGGAGACAGGCCGACAGGGGGTCACCCCTGCCCCACCCTTCACAGACCCCCCCTGGGCCCAGACCAGGAAATAAAGACGTCCGTGAAGGTCTCCGCCGCCATGAAGATTGCAAAGACAATCCAGTACATCATCCACCGAACCTGTGGGGCAGAGAGCACCGAGGTCAGCTCAGAGGTCCCAACACCCATCCCATTGCCCAACCCAGAGATTCCAGAAAGCCTGTCTCACGACATTGCTGCATGCCCTCGGCCGGGCCAGACAGCAGGCTGGGAGAAACTGCCGCTTATTCCGAGGTACTTCACCCACAGGATTCTCCACAGGTGTGCCAGCGGCCTGCCCTCCTTCCACCCCCCCACCCTGCCCCACTCCACCCCCCATAAACAGGGCCTGTTCTCTGTCACCACTCCACTCACGGTTTGCAACACCACCAGGCCGGTGGAGTCGGGGTAGGGAAGGTCACTTCAGGCCCTTCCCCACCTCACCAAGCCCTTCCCCCCTCCCCCATCCTCCCTGTCACGGAGCCCCAACTCAGGAAAGCCTTCCTGCCCACTACCAGCAGCACTCACATATTCCCGAATGTTCTTGGTTTTCACAGCCTTGTAGGAAGCATAAGCAGGATACAGCATCCCAAACAGCAGCCTGGAAGAGAAAGCCAATGGGAAGGGCTGTGAGGGACATGGTGCCCGGCCCACCCCCCACCCCCATTGGGGTGCAAGGTGGCAGTGTCTGCCTTGTTTTTCCCGCTTGGCTTGCACAACCCGAGGTGCCTGAGTCAGAGCCCTGAAGGCCACCTCCCCACCCGGCTGTTTACAAACATCCCAGGCCTGTCCAGGCCTGCTCAGGTGGCCCAGGCCATGGCGGGAGGGAGAGGGTAGCCAGTCCACAAGGAGGGTCCCCTCGCCTGGGCACACACTGAGGCCCAGGGCCACCAGCCCCGGCCCCGCGGGGCTGTGGACGGCGGATGTGGCCGCCAGGTGCTGGGGGTGGGGAGGGTCACGTGTGCACAGGTGGGAGCCGCGCACGGGGCTACGCCGCCCACCACGTGCCCACCACCTGGGGTAGTAGATCGAGGGCCCGCACCCCGTGCCAGGCTGCAGAGCGTGCGTGCTTGTAGGGGGTGGGGGGGTGCATGGGGGGGTGCGTGTGCGTGTGCGTGTGCGCGTGCGCGTGCCGGCGGGAGAGGCTGAGCTCGCGGGGCTGGCGCCCGGCCGTTAACCCTGGGGGGCGGTGGGGGGGCTCCCCACCCACCAGCGTCCGCGGCTCCCACCCCGGGGGCAGGACGGCGACGGGGGGGGGGTCCGGGGGGGCCGCGAGCGGCCGTACTCACACCACCAGGCGACAGATCATCCAGGACACCATGCTGACAGCCTCGGGGCCCGGGGTGACGGCCGGCCGGGGGAGGCTCGCGCGGGGGCTGGGGCCCGGCGGGCCGGCCCCGGGGTGGGGGGTGTGGGGGGGGGCTGTCCGGTCCCCCCGACTGCGGCCCCGCGGCGCGGGGGAGCCTGGACGGCCGGGACCGCGACGCGGGGCGGCGGCCCGGCGCGGGGTGGGGGGTGGGGGGAAGCCGGCCGGCTCCTCGCCCCGCGGGTCGGAGCCAGGCGTCCCGGCCCGGGTCCTGGCCCGGCCTCCCTGGGCTGGCTCCCGGCCGCCGGGGGTGGGGGTGGACGGCCGCGGCCTCGGCTCCGGCGGATCGCTGCGGTCCGGTCGCGTCCGGCCGCCGGCCCGGGCCTCCGGGGCGGGGTTTGCAACTCACTTGAAAGTTGCACGGAACCCGGAGCTGCCCAACCCCGGAGCGGCCCCGCGGAGCGCAGGCGCAGTGCGGCCGACGGAGGGGGGCGGGCCGGGCCGGAGGCCCCGCCCCTTAAAGGGGCCGCCGCGGAAAGCGGGAGCGGGACGGCGAAGCCCGGAGCTCCGGAGTCCTCCCCGGGGTCCCTTCCCGTCGCCTCTCTCTCCCGCCCTCGGTGAAGTGGGAAGGGCCTGAAAGCCGAGGGTCGCTGCAGCCTGGAGGCCCGGGCATTTATTGGGTTTCACTATGGTTAATGATGGGAGCCAGCCAGCGAAAGGAGGCTTCTTGGGGATAAATAAACACAGGGTTGATTACATGGCCTGCATTATTATTATTATCAATTTTATTGGTATTGCTGGGTGTGGGAGCCAGCAGTGAAACTGGCCCACTGGAGAAACTCCCTGAGGGCTCGTGTCCATCTTGCCACAACCATTCCCCCCCCCCCTTGACCACAACCCCCCTCCCAGCCCAGCCCATTCTGTTTGGGAGGGACAGGAGACATCAAGGGTGGAAGATCCCACCAGAGAAGTTCCAGCCACCACCCATCTGAAGTCACTGACATGGCTCTTTAGACAAAAAAAAAAAGTGTCATGGAAAGAGAGGCCACACAAGAGATGTCCGCTCGGCTGGCTGCCTTCCCAAAAGAACCCCACATCTGACCACAGCTCCAGAAGCCTGTGTTCTGAGCTGGGCAGAGTCATGTCTGTAATCCCAGCTTTGGGGAGGCTGAGGCAGGAGGATCTTGAATTTGAGGCCAGTTTGGGCCATGTAGCAAAACCATGTCTCAAAATACTGTCTATCCTCTTGCTGTCCCCACTGGCTGGGCAGACCTCTCTCTCTCTCGTCCACGGTGGGCCTGCCAGGCTGGGCCAGTGTCATGGAGATTCCCGGCCCCACTGACTGTGTGTGGGAAATGGGAAGAAGGGGAAAGCAGAGGTCTGTTGTGGCGGCAGAGGCCCTTGGCCCTTCTTGGCTTGTGCAGTGTGAATGGATCCTGGCTCCTGTGGCCTTTGGTCTGAGCTGTTGACACAGTCACCCAGTTACACCGGGTTCCTAAGCAGCCGTGTGGACACCCGGATGAGCCCCGAAGCGTCCAAGCAGCCATGTAGCAGAAAGAGGGGCATTCAGCGCTGAGGAGAAACACGGCCCACGCTCGGAGCAGGTCTCCCCAGCAGGGGACAGCTGCTGTTTATCTTCTGACTGGTCAGCAGAATAGCAGCGCTTCTGGGGAGAGATGGCTCGGCTCCCCTAGCAACCTCCCAAGAACCCGGAGGGTCAGCGTCTGCTGCCCGTTTGAAAAACCCAGCAAAAGACTCCCTGATGAGGAGGATGGGGAGCCCAGGAGTGGAGTTAGAGGAGGGAGAAATCCAGACTGGTGGTACCGAGTAGGATGTGGCCAGGCTAGGCCAGCTGGACATCTGGAGGATGAGGTGGGCTGGGGGGAGGGGGCTCTGAGACTGCAGATGGGTGAGGAACCCTCCCTCGGAGAACAGCTCTTCCCGCAAATCACCTGTCTCCCCCTCCCAGAGCCGCCTTGTATCCTATACATTCCTGCGGACCCACTCACATCATAATAATGTGGCAGACACTGCCAAGAGCCTCACCTGCCGGAAAGTATACTTAATGCGTGTAAATCTCCTGATAAATGGCCCTCTTGGGTAGTTATCATGCTGATGCCCACTTTATGGATGAGGAGACTGAGTCACAGACAAAATAACATGGCCAGGTGTTAGCCAGCTCATTTACTAAACTGGTTGAATCAGGATTCTAAACAGTAGGTTTTTCTTATCTGCTTTGCAGATAAGGCTCAGGGACGTCCATTGGAATCCCATGCCAAAGGAAAGGGACGGAACTCACATTCACACGTGCGCGGGCCGGTCAGCAGAGCCCAGCGTGTACTCTGCTACTGGGTTTCCTGTCCCCCTGCTGTCCCTGAGCTCCTGGAGCTTTCAGGAGCTTTTAGGAGCATCCACCTGCTGACCACAGTAAATCACATACACACACTCTTCCAGGACAGATCAAAGAAGGATCTATCATGTGACCGTGCAGTGACACAGAGTGACATGTGAGAGAACCAAGAGAAGGCTTCACCTCCCAACTGTTACTTCTCTCTCTCTCTCTCTCATAGTTATTTTTGGTGTTGACAATGAGGCTTGAACTCAGGGCCTTAGGCACTGTCCCTTAGCTTTTTCCACTCAAGACTAGCACTCTACCCCTTGAATCACAGCTCCATGTCTGGCTTTTAAGTTAAAAAAATATATTGCTATTATAGGTAGGGCTGGGAATGTGGCTTAGTGTTAGAGGGCTTGCCTAGCATGCATAAAGTCCTGGGTTCGATTCTTCAGCACCACATAAACAGGAAAAGCTGGAAGTGGCTCTGTGGCTCAAGTGGTGGAGTGCTAGCCTTGAGCAAAAAGAAGCCAGGCACAGTGCTCAGGCCCTGAGTTCAAGCCCCAGGACTGACAAAACAAAAAACAAAAAAAAAGTCAAGATCACCAGCAACCAAGGTGGGAGTGCGTTTCTCACCCTCTCAGATGCAGTCGAGGCAGATTCTAGGGTAGGGGAATGACGAGATGGAAAGAAGTTTCTGGAAGGTTAGCCTGGAAAAATGTGGGTTGATGGGGAGGTGTGTGAAGGACCTGAGATAATAGTGACAAAGGCAGGTTTGGACAGAGCAAAAGGAAAACACGACGTACTCCATTGGAAAATCTTGGGGGACAAAGAATGGAGAAGAGTGTTGGGAGTTGGTGAGATACAGAGAGAAGGAGCACCGAGGTATTGGCCAGGACGCCAGGGTGTCACGCCTGGGTGGAGGGTGGAGTCAGCGCCGGACAATGGCCCAGCAGAGGCGCTGGAGCAGGGGTGGGTGGCAAGAGGAGGGAACCCAGGGATGCCTAGCGGACATGTCGGTTGGAGGCAGCCTAGCAAGTCTTAGTGAGTCTCATGTCTGCAATCTCCAGGAAGGAACGTGGGGCTGTGATTCAAGCCCAGGTGGAGGAGACTCACCACACAAGCCCAGCACTGAGTGTCATCACTGTGAACTCCTAACCCCAGCACCAGCTGACCTCTGACCTCGGGGGGGTGTCCACAAAGAAAAACCAGGAGAAAGAGAGTCTGAAAGCTGATGTGCCCCCTACCCCCATGGACAGCAGGAACAGATAGCACAACTCCTTGGCGACACCTGACAGTGTGGTGTAGCTTTTTATTTGAAGCAGATGAGTCATAGCATTGCCCCCAAGTGCCCCGGGGAACCTAGCCACAAGGAGTCCCGATGGGGTGGACACACCCTGGCTACTGCCAGCCTGGCCTTTCTGAGGTGCAGTTCCCATAGAGGGTCAGCAGAGGGCAGCAGAGGCCTGGCTCCCAGGTATCCCTCCCTCGGGCTCCCTGGCCCCTCTGTAGTCAATCTCCACAGAAAGGCAGTGCTCCTGGGGTTGACTCTGTGGAGTGCAAGGGTGCTAGCACCGCTCCCCCCCCCCCCCAAGATTCTCAAAGCCCATCTCATCCCTGGCATATACATGAGCGGTTCAGGTGCTCACAGGGCCAGGCTCTTACACTCGCTCAAGGAGCAAACGCAGATGGGGGCCACTCCTCAAAGATGGGGTACAGCAGGGATCTATCTCAGCCTGAGAAATACTAATACTGGGGAAATACAGATACTGAGGGAAAGGCCGAAAGGAAGGCTTTCATCGGGGTGGTCTCCTATCTCCAGTGAACTGGGATTCGACTCACTGACTCGACCCAGAAGACACACCCATTGGAAAGGGCACAAGGGGCAGCCATAGTGGTTACTGCTATTGTCACAGCACGGTGCGTGTGTGTGTGTGTGTGTGTGTAGCAACCCACCCTCACAGGCTCATCACCATTCCTGTCTTCTCAGCCACGCAGTAGGCACCCTGGGGTGGGCAGAAGGGGGACATTACTTGTAGGCCCCACGAAGAAGAGGAACAAAGGTAATAAAGAAAAAGTTCCCTCCAAAGAGCAACAAGTCTGCACAAGTGCCAGAGATGTTTGTCTATGGAAATGGCCGTGTACACAGGTGTGTGCAGCTGGGTAACTGAGAGTGTCCTTAGCATCCACGCGTGCATGCACTTGGGTGGGTGTGCCCAGAAGTGAGACAGCCGGAGGTGGTCACTGTGGAGCTTGGGCAGGAAAACAACCCCTGGAGTGCCCGGAGGAAAGTACCCGAGGGCAGAGGCTAAGCGGAGCCCCCGGAAGGCGTTGGCTCGTCCCCTCCCAACAGCTGCCCCTCGCCACTCACACACAGAGCGAGAGCGAGCAGAGCGAGGGGCGAGTCTGCGGCGAGTGGGGGGGGCAGGCATTCCTCTACGGGACTGGGCGCCGGGTGCCTACACAGACCGGCCACGTGTGACTTCACACCGGTTGTTCACAGAGGCCCGGAGCCAGCCTCCAGCACCACCCCGAGGAACCCCGAGGCCTTGGCACCCCCTCCCCTTAGGCACTGAGATCCACCACGACGTGTCTGTACACCAGCGTTTGTCCCTTGAAGCTGGGGGCGAGGAGCAGCTGGGCGTCGCCGGCAGGCATGTAGCAGAAGGCCCGAGGGGCCTGCACCGCCAGCTCCTGGAAGCGCACGAACTTCTGCCGCCCCTCATCCCACTGGTAGATCTGCGTGAAGGAGAAGTCGCTGCCCAGGGCCAGGTAGCGGCGGCCACCCACCAGGAAGGGCTGCAGGGCCAGGGAGCCCCGGGAGGGCAGGGCCTGCACCTCGGAGAAGCGGGCGCCCTCCCAGCGCAGGATCTTGGAGTCGCCGATGTAGCGGCTGAGACACAGGTAGCTGTCCCGGCCGGCACGGAAGTGTTTTACAGCCTGGGCATCGGGCACCTGGGCCACCTCTCCCTGCGCCACAAACTGCTTCTGGGTACGACTCCATTGATAAATGACGGGCGCCTGCGAGCTGCTGGACACGATCAGCCGCGGCTTGCCCTCGCCGTCCACGAACTCCAGGTCGGTGTCGCGGTGCCAGGCGTGCAGGGCCTGGTGGGAGTAGAAGCCGTTCTGGTGCCAGCGGTAGAGGCTGGTGGCGCCCGCCTTGGAGCTGTCGGCCACGGCGAAGTACCAGTCGCCGTCGATCCGGAAGGCCTCCAGGTCGTTGGGCTTGCGCACGCGCTGCGGGTCGATGTCCTGCAGCTTGGTGAAGCGCGTGGTGTTGGGATCCCAGTGGTAAATGTAAGAGCCGCCGAACAGCTGCGCCACCACCACGAACAGCTGGCCGTCCACCACCATGGGCTTGCAGTGCACGGCGGAGGGGGCTGCCGGGACCGAGGCGGGCGGGGTCAGGACCCGCCCCACCCATCTCACCCCCTGGGGAAGACCAGTCCCCCAAGCTTGGGCTGGGAGGGAGACTCGGCTACAGGCCTCCGCCCCCAGGAGCCCCATCCACACGGAGAACAGCACTCCCTGCTCTGTTTGCTTTTCTCCTCTGTGTGTGTGCGCACGTGCAGGCCAGTACTAGGGCTTGGACTCAGGACCTGGGCACGGTGTGTTATCTTCTTCCGCTCAAGGCTGGCATACCGTACGTCTTCCGTGCACCCCCACCTCCGGCTTTTGGTGGTGCATTGGACAAGAGAGTCTCATAGACTTCCCTACCCTGGTTGGGTTGGCATTGTACTCCTCAGATCTCAGCCTCCTCTGTAGGATCTCAGGCATGAGCCACCTGCTTCTGATTTCTCCCTCCCTCCCTTTTTTAAATTTAAATTTTATTGTAAAGGTGATATACAGAGGGGTTACAGTTATATAAATAAGGTAATAAGTACATTTTATTTGTGAACAGTGTTAGCCTCTCCCTCATTTTCTCCCACTCCCCCTTCCCTTCCTTTCCCTTTCTTTCCTTCCTTCCTTCCTTCCTTCCTTTTCTTTCTTTCTTTTTCCTGTGTTTCTTTTTTTTTTTTTTTTTTTGCCAGTCCTGGGTTTTGGACTCAGGGCCTGAGCACTGTCCCTGGCTTCTTTTTGCTCAAGGCTAGCACTCTGCCACTTGAGCCACAGCGCCACTTCTGGCCGTTTTCTGTATCTGTGGTGCTGGGGAATCGAACCCAGGGCTTCATGTATACGAGGCAAGCACTCTTGCCACTAAGCCATATTCCCAGCCTTCTTGTATTTCTTTTGTCGGTTGTGGGGCTTGAACTCAGGGCCTATGCACTGTCTCTGAGTCCTTCCACTCAAGGCTAATGCTCTACAACTTTGAGCCACAACTCCACTTCCAGTTTTCTCGTGGTTAATTTGAGATAAGGGTCTCATGGACTTTTCTGCCTGGGTTGGCTTTGAACCACAGTCCTTAGATCTCAGCCTTCTCAGTATCTAGGATTACAGGCGTTAGCCACCTCTCTCTCTTGCTCTCGCTCTGTCTCTCTCGTACTGGGGTTTGAACTCAGGGCCTTGTACTCACTAAGCAGCATGTGACTCTTAAGGCCAACCCCTCATTCCATGCTCCCTGGCCTCACAGTCAGTCCAAACAAGCTGGCACCCTGCATAAAACAGACATCCCTAGGTCCCGTGAAACCACTGTGTGTCTTGTCAGATTCTTATTGTGTGTAGCCACTCTGCTGGCTGTGAACACGCTTTCCTTCTGCCACGCATGCAGAAAAAGACCCTGTTCTTTTGCCCATTTCACACAGAAAGAAGCTGAGGTTCAGAGAGACGCAATGAGTTGCCCGCAGCTATTCCGCGGGCAAGTGGGGAGTGTGAGAACCCCCAGGCATTCTGGGCGCACACCTCGGCGCCCGGCAGTGGTGCCGGAACCCCTTCTCCCCTGGAGCTTCTGCGTTCAAGGCCAGCGCTCTATCACTTTCAGCCACGGCCCCACTTCTGGTTTTTCGGTGGTTACTTGGAGATAAGAGTCTCACGGCCTTTCCTGCCCCAGCTGGCTTTGAACCGTGATCCTCAGATCTCAGCCTCCAGCAGCAGCTCCTGCTCTTACGTCCTTGCTGTCAACATGTGGCCCCCGAGTCACCAAGTGCTAGGCCCCCTACCACTCTTCCTTCCTTTGCAGGCCCCTTTCCTGGTCAGCCTCCGGCCTGGGCAGCCTCCCTTCCAATTTCTAAGAGTTTAAGACTGTGCTTTTTAAAATTTTTTTCTCCCTTAAAGGTTTGATAGAACTCACCAGGGAAACTCTCTGGACTAGAGCTTTCACTGGGGGAAGGTTTTTGTTTTTGTTTTTAAATAGATGAGTTCATTCATCAGGCAATTTGAATGTTCTGTTGCGTCTTGTCTGTGTCTCTCGCCTCCGCCTCTCTCCTGCCCCCTGCTGCTGCCCACCTCTCTCGCCTCCTGCATTTCCCGACTAGACGGCTGCGTTCCAGTACGGGTCCTCCACATGACCTGCCTCGTGCCTCACCCTTCTCTGTGCGTGAGTGATGCTATCTGAAATGCAGAGTGGATCCGTTCACACAGCCTTCTTTGTTTGTGTGCATGTGCCAGTTCTAGTGTTTGAACTCAAGGCCTGGAGCCTACTCAGCTTATTTGTTCAGCCGGTCCTCTACCACTTGAGCCATGCCTTCAGTCTGGCTTCTTACTGGTCATTTTGGAGATAAAGTCTCATAGACTTGTCTGCTCAAGCCAGCTCTGAACTGCAGTTCTCTGGCTATTAGCTTCTTGGGGAGTTGGGGTTACAGGCATGAGCTACCAATGCCAAGGTTGGGTTCTCGTGGCTCTGTGGTCTCATCTGCCACTTCCCACCTGACTCTTACACTGCAGTCTTCTAAGCTGCCAACAGTTCACACACATGCGCTCACACGCCAAGCTATTGCACACCTTCTAGTCAGTGCCAGAATGTCCTTCCCCCTTGCTTTTCCTCCTAACAGAATATCCCTTCAAACTCGGTAGATCCAAAACGGAGCTTAACAGCCCCTCCTATCTCATCCTCGTTTCCCTCTGATTCCTTTCTCTCCCCCATCCTTCAAGAGGGCTCGAACCCAGGACCTTGCTCATGGAAGGCAAGCACTGTACCACTGAACTACATCCCAGCCCAGGAAGCCTTCCCTGACTACTCAGGGCTTTGTGTTCACGGCTTCTTCCTAGCCCTTCTGATGACTCACAGAAAAGTCTGAACAGGCAGAGCCTGCACCCATCTCTCCCGCTTCCCCGAGGAGTTGATGGAGTTGGACGGCCGAGCCTCAGGACACATCTCCCCGAGGGGCCCACACAATGTGAGGGGCACCGGTACCTGGGATTTTATCGTAGTCTCGAAGCTGCCGTTCCACGTAGTCCCACTTGAGCACGGTGCAGGCGCTGGCGCCGGGCTGGGCCAGAGCCAGGTAGAGGTCGCTGGAGTAGAGGAAGGGCTCGGCTGACACGGCCGGGAAGGGCAGGGTCTGATAGAGCACGAAATCTGCAGGGACAAGAGGTGATGCTTCTGCTGGGTGGCGGCCTCGGTCTGGCTACTTACTGAATCTGGGTGTGAGGGGAAGCGGGGAGGCCACTCAGCCAGTGCCAGGGGCAACGCCTACCGGTGGTGATACAGTCGAACTCGCGCAGGGGCAGGTCCTGCACCTTGTGCTCCTGGAAGCGGGGCGGGCTGGCGCAGTAGATGGGAGCCACCGTGGTGTTGGTGTGCGCCAGCCACTCCACCAGCCACTTCACCTTGCAGTCACAGTTGAGCGCGTTGCCTCGCAAGTCTCTGCATGGGGAGGGTGGGGGCGGGGGGGGGCACAGATTGGGGCGTGCTCTCAGCTGTTTGCCCCGCGGCGCCCCCCCCCGCCCCCGCCCACCATGAAATCTAGGCTTTCGGAAGTAGGTCCTGCTGCGCGTTGCGCGTGTACAGCTTTGGGCTGAGAGGCAGCCCCGCGCACGCAGGTGTGGCTGGCGGAGTACGGGTCGGGTCCAGGTGAGCACAGGCCCGTCTCGTCTTTGGCTGGATGCCTTTTGCCTCTGGTGGCAGAGGCGGGCAGCTCGAAGCTGGCACGAGTGGCTCCCCTGTCTGTCAGCCGAGCTACTCAGGAGGGTGAGATCTGAAGATGGAGGTTTGAAGCCAGCCCGGGCAGAAAAGTTCATGAGACTCCCATCTCCAGCTAACCAGCAAGAAGGTGGATTTGGGGGTGTGGCTCAATGGTAGTGAGCACTGATCTTGAGCAAAACAAGGTAAGCAAGATCGTGAGGCCATCCTAGCTACTCAAGAGGCTGAGATCGCAGGACCATGGTTCAAAGCCAGCGCAGGCAGGAAAGTCTGTGAGACTCTTATCTCCAAGTAATCACAAAGAGAGCTGGAAGCGCAGCTGTGGCTCAAGTAGTAGAGTGCTAGCCTTGAGCAAAAAAGCTTAGGGAGCAATGTCCAGGCCCTGAGTTCAAACCCCAGGACTGGAAAAAAAAAATGGAGACAGTTTCTACAGCTATACATCATACTCCTGTTCCTCCAACCCTACCAGGATCCAGAACAATTACTTTCTTGTATAAATAATGATACATAAGTATGGCTATGCCATAGGACTTTAATGTGGACTCAAGTCAAATCCACGTTTAAAAGGCGTATTTGTTTTTGTGGAGCTCTTTGTTGATATCAGGGATTGGACTGGAGTCTTGCACTTGCTGGCAGCTGCTCTACACCTGAGCCGCACTCCAGCCTTTTCTTTTTGCCTTAGTTATTTTGGGGCTAGGTCTTGGGATTGTCCGTGGACAGTGACCCTCATAGCTCTGCCTCCTGGGTATCTGGGATGACCGGCTCGAGCCACCACACCTGGCTTAATTGATTGAGACAGGACTTTGCTAACTTTTTGCCCAGCCTGGCCTCTAACCTTGATCCTTTTATCTTCCTTCCAAGTAAGTCACCAGGGCCAGACCCCTCTCCCCCCAAGAAAAATCATGATTCTGAAACACATGCATATATGAGATTCATTTGAAGAGGGCCCACGGTGCCTTGAGGAATCTCAATTTGGAAAGCTACCACCTACATCTATCATGATCTCCCTTCTCAGAGGCCCTATGATCACACCTCCCCCCTCCCCCCCCCCCCCCGCCCTTCTCTCCAGGGATGTGCTGTCCGTGACACCATTGGGAGAGGCGGGATTCAGGCCTTACAAGTCACTCAGGATGTCCAGGGGCCGGAAGATGTCTCTGGGCAGTGTCTGCAGGTTGTTGTTGGCCAGTGAGCTGCAAGAGAGATCCTGGGGTCACGTGAAGATCAGGGCTGAGGCCAAAGGTCAGAGGACAGGTGGGGCTTCTGGCCGCTGAGTGTGTGGGCATCAGGTACTCACAGGTGTGTGAGGGACTTGAGCCCTCTGAATGTAAACTTGGACAGTGCCCAGATGTCATTGTTCTCAATGAAGCTGGAGGAAATGAGAAGCTGTCTCAGTCGCCACGTGAGATCTAAGACACCCCCCACCCCCAGACAGAGATTTCCCTACACCCCAGTCCTGACCCCAGCCCAGAAGCCCCAGGCAGGCTTCCGTGGAGTGCCGACACTAAGCCCACAGTGGCACACTGCCTTAGGTAGGATGTCACAGGCATGGATGAAACGACCCTTGGCTACGTCTTGAAGCCAGACAATTCAAGGGCTCCCCTGCTTTACCACCTTCCCCAGCCTCCTCATTCCACCACCCCTCAGCCCACCCAGGCCTCAGCTTCCTCCTCCCTCCCTCCCTCCGTCCCTCCCTCCTTCCCCATGGCCTCTTGCCCTCCACACACAGGTACTGCAGGTGGGACAGTCCTGTAAAGGCATTGTCTCCAATTAGTGTGAACTTGTTGGAGTTGAGTAACCTGGGGAGACAAAGGTGGAATTAGATCTTCCAGGGGTGTCCCTGCTGCCCCAGGCCGCTGCCTCACCCCGGAGCTTCTCCATTACCCGGCTTGTGTCTCTCTCTACACCTAGCAGAGAGCCCCTGAGCCACCTGGGCAATAAGGCCACACAAGACCTTGGTCCAATGCCAGGAGCTCCCACACTCTTTGCTTGCTTCTAAACCTGGGGGGGGGGGGGCGGGCGGCGCAGAGTTCTGCTAAGCTGGCTCCTCTCCCTGTCTCTCCACTCCAACCGTCGCGGGCAGCTGCCCACAGACAGTTTCCTCCTGTAGCCTCCAGGCCTTTCTTTAAGCTTGGGGTCACCTGTCTCTAAGACCCCCAGCACCCCCCCCCGGCCCCACCCAAAGTCCACCCTCTGACATTGGCTCAAACTGTTCCGTGCAGTTCCCTTGGATCACTTGGGAGCCAAGGCCAGGCCCCAGAGCGTATGCTTTTGGCTTCTGCGTGCAGACCCCTTGCTTCCCAGATGCCAGGCTGCCCCAGCTTCCTCGGCCTTGGGAACTCCGTCCACTCTCCTCACTACCCTGCCTGTGACCCTCCCACCCCACCCGCCTCCTCCCAGGCCATCCGTACAAGAACTGCAGCAACGGCAGGTGAGAGAAGGCTCCGTCCTGGATCTCGGAAAAGGCGGCGTTCACCAGGGTCCTGCCGTGGAGAAGGGGATCGCTGCTGTGGGGAGCGTGTGGGCCCCGTGCCAGGGTGCATGGGACGATGGCCGCTGTCCGCACTGGCCCCGCCCCCACCCTGCACCTGTCCTTCCCCGTTCCCCTCCCCCACGGCCTGCAGAAGCCCCGCTGGCCCCGGGTTCACCTTCCCTGGGGCAAAGAGAAGGTTCCATTACCTATACCATCATCACCATCCAAACACCCACCCCGGGCTGCTGACGATGTGGGATGGGGCACTGGGATGAAGGAGGGAGTGGGCACCCGGCTCTTAAGGGCCTGGCAGCCTTTCTAGTCCTGCGGGGGTGGGGGGGTGAGGGAGGGAGGGCTGGGGCCAGTTGCTGCAAGGGGGGCTGGCCCAGCCGGGAGCAGAGCAGCTGGCTCCGTGCTACGCATCTGCCCCCGTGCCAGGGTGCCAGGGTACTGTGAGCGCAGTCTCCCTTCCACCCCTCCCCCCGGCCACCGTCCCTCCCGCTTTCTGGGCTGGGTGTAACACCACAGGCTCCTGGAAACTTCCCCTGGTGACAGGCAGGCCTGGGGTCCCCACCCAGGCCAACAGTGTCACCCAGGCTGCTGCCGCCGCCGCCGCTGCTGCTGCTGCTGCTGCTGGAGAGATGATTCATTCTTGGCCTAAACTCTGACTTTGCCCAGCTCTGTGGCTGATGACCTGCAGGACTGCAGAGCTCTCTGCTGCCACCCCCCACCCCCAGCCTTGAGTCCCCAGCCCTGAGGGATCCCAGAAACTGCAGCTGCTCCCCACTCTGCCAAGGTGGGGGCTCTCTTCCTCTCCTCCCCCCCCCCCCCCCCCCCCCGCCGCCAAGGGCAGGGGCACACTCACAGGGAGATGACCTCTGAGGGCAGATTCCTGGGCACTGCCTTGGAATCCACACAGAAGGCGGTGTCCCTGGTGCAGGAGCAGCTGGGCGGGCACGGGGGCGTCTTGGGGGGCCTCTTAGCACAGCCGGGCAGCACGAGGCAGCAACCCAGCATGGTCAGCGCCAGCAGCCCCCACTGGGAGCCCCGCCTGGCCCGCAGCCCTGCCATGCCGCCTGCGGGTTCTTCCTCTAGCCTCAGGCTGTGCCACCCGGCTGGGGTGGCCACCCCTGGTCTGCCACCCGCCCTCAGCCGCCTCGTGCCCGCTGGCGTCGGCTGCGGGTCCCCTCCCCTGCTCGCTCCCGCGAGCGGCGCACAGAGCCCGGCCCCCCGCAGTCCACGGCGGCGGCGGCGGCGGCTGCCCGGGCTGGAGGATGCGGACTGCAGCGCGGCGCGCGCGGGGACGGGCGGGCGGCGGCGCGCGGAGGCGGAGCGGGGAGCGGAGAGGCCCACGCCCACCCGAGAGCCCAAGCCATCCCGGGCTGCTTGCGTGCGCCTGGCCGCAGGGAGCCCCGCGCGTGCGTGCGTGCGTGCGTGTGAGCACACACAAGCGCGGCTGTGCGCGCACCTGTCGGTACCCATGGGCACGTGGGTCCGTGCGCCCCCCCCCCCCCTCCGCGCCTGTCTTGGATGTGAGGGGGCATAGAGTTCAGGAGCATGGCTCAAGTGACATGGCGAGGTGGCGAGTTCAAGGCTGCTCTTCTCTCTTCATGAACAGTAAAAGTACCTTTGTGACTAGGGACAGAAAAGGGACAGGAAGGAGGAGGCCTGGAATTCTGGGACTTTCTTACAGAACAGCACAACAACAACATGGGTACTTCCCAGGACCAGATCAAGACTAGCTCAAACCATCATAGTCACGTCCATGTCAAAACACATGTGACTTAGGTTGTATGGGAGGACTGTTTTAAACAAGCACATGTGTTTAGATGCCCTAGTAAACACCCAAGGAGGGGATTTCACCAACCAGGAAACCGAGGCTTCAAGGAAGAGGGAGGCAGCAGGCTTGCTCAGCTATCTCTAACATGTGCTGTGCAGTTGGTGGAGGGAACACTCCGGCCCTTAGGAGGGATTCCATTCTCCTGGGGCCCTAGGGCCTGAAGCTCAATGTCAAGTTCAGCCATTCCTCTTCACTGAGAGGTCTCCAAAGAGTGGCTGAGGGAGCCCAGAGGTTCTTGACGGCCTCCCGTGGACTCTTGGAAGTCAAAATGCTTTTCATGGGAAGGACGGACGCATGCATAGTCTGCAGGCTGGATTTGTGGCACCGCGGTGGAGTGTCTGCCTCGCATGTTGGAGTCCCTGAGTCCAAGCTCCAACAACAACAACAACAACAACACACACACACACACACACACACACACACAGACACGCTAGTATTAACCAGTCTTTTTCTACTTCTGTGCTCAGAAAATAATCTGACATTTTTCAAGGTGATATAGTTTCTCTTTCATTTAAAAAAAGCCTGTGACTGATACCCTTAGGAGAGGAACACGAAGGCAGAATGCCTACATGCATCTGCTCGTACAAAATGATATTTACTGAAATGAACTCCAAGAAATGGAAAGAATGGGTTTTTTTTCTTTTTAGCTATTTTCATTTTCTTTTTGTCCTGTTTGCTTATTTATGTCTTTGGGAGTATAAGGGGAGGAGTAGAAATGGAGGGACAGTAGGTGAACAAATGCAGCAGTGGTACTCCCTGGACACTACGTTGAAAATGAACTAACTATACAACTCGTGAGTAGGGATGGGAGGGAAAAACTGGGAGACAGGGAAGGAAGAGGTGACAATGTCCACACAGAAATGTACTGTTTACCTGACTTACATAACTGTAACCCCACTGTACACACCTTTGTAATAAAAAGAAAAAAATTTAAAAAGCAATAAAAATTAAAAATACATGTGATTGTATTATATGGTAGGTTGGAATGGCTATTTTAAATAAGCGCAGATTTTAAAATTTCTTAGTGAACACCAATTTATAAATATGAATAGAGTTCACCCACACAAACGGAAGCTTTTTAGGTATTCTCAATGTTTATTGAGCCAATTAAGAGGTCCTTCCAGGTGTGGGGACACCCACTATAATCCCAGCTACACGAGAGGATCAGGAGTTTGAACCCTACATAGTGAGACCTTGTCTCAAAAACAAGAACAAACGAAGGTCTTTAAACCAAAACATTTGAGTAGTGCTGTTCTACTTTATGTCACCTGGGGGTAAGGCAGGGAGAGGGGTTCTCTCCCAAGAGCTTATGGGTAGAGGGGAGGGGAGCCCGGAAGTCGGTGCTGGGCTCCCAGTTCCGTGCTCCGTCCCTAACAGTCCAGGGAACCCAGGCTGATGACCCTAAGATGCTGGCCCGGCTGTCCACAGCCTTGGCCAGCAGGGGCATCTGCTCTGTGCTTAAGTCTACATTCTCCAAGCCAGGGATGCCCCTGGCCTGCGATATCCACGCACCTCTGTCGGTCCAGCTGCCTGGACGTGCTTCCCTCTCCTTGCCAGCTTGAAGGGGGTGGGGAGGGTGACTGGGCAACCGTCCCTACCCGTCCCTGGCACAGCTCTGCCCGGCACACAAAGGGCAAGTGAATCGCGTCCCAGCCCACGCAGCTGAGGGGCTGGGAGGAGAAGAGGGAGAGGCACGCAGAAGGGGAGCCACCGTGGGGCTTCCGTCATCCAGGGTTCTCACCGAGGGTAACCCGGAGCCACACGGAAAGGGGCATTTGGGTCCTCCGCTGAGCTAGTGGGAGGCCGGGGGTGGGGTGGGATGAAGTAGGTGATGACTGGATTTTCACACCCGTGATGTCATTGAGGCCTCACCTCTTAGTGAGGCAGACAAGACAGGAAGCTGTGTTTCTACTTTACAGATGGCCATAGGAAAGCCCAGAAAAGCAGAACGACCTACTCCAGGTCTTCAAGCTGCTGTTGGCAGGCACTAGGGAGCACTTCCATGGGCGGTGTGCCTGCTGCTTGCTCTGTGACAGGTTCACAGAAATGCAAGGAAAGCACACTCTTTTCCCTCCCAGGATGGCGGCCTGCTTGGGGAGACACAGTGACAAGCCTCCCTTGTGGCTGATAAAAACAGCATGGCAGGTGAGGTGCAGCAGGCATGGCCTTGCACTCAAAGTCAGAAGCTTGCAGCCCAGGATTGGCCTGGGGGCCCAGATGGAGGGCTGTAGATGCCCAACTAAAGGGTCTACCCTCTCTCCTCGAAGGAGCTCAAGATCTCTACCAGGTGGGGTCAATACGTGAAAGCCACTTAGGGAACCTAGCCCAGTGCCCCAACAGACAAAAACAAGTTTGTTTGGTTTTTGTTGTTGTTGTTGGTGGTGGTCATGGAGCTTGAACTTGGGGCCTAGGCACTGTCCTAAGTTTTTCTGCTCAAGGCTACAATTCTACCACTTGTTCCACAGCTCCTTGTCTTTTCTTGGTGTGGTTAATTGAAGATGTGTGTGTGTGTGTGTGTGTGTTTAATTGAAGATAAGAGTCACAAGGACTTTGCTGCTTGGGCTGGCTTTGAACCCTGATCCTCAGATCTCACATTACAGCTAGGATTACAGGTATGAGCCATCAGTGCCCCACAAAAACAATAATAGATTTTTTTTTTTTAAGCTGGAAAGCCTAAGAGCAGCCTCCAGGGGAAACTGAAGACCTGAGAGAGAACAAAAGTCCTCTCCCCATACAGAGCACGTGCTCAGATCAAGCCCCATCGCCGGGCATGGCGGCCCCCTGAGATGCCCACAGGGACCCCGAGGTGCCTGCCGTTTTCTTTGCCTCTCCCTCTGGCCAACTGCCCACTTGGCTTAGGCCCAGTGCATGTGAGTCAGCCATCAATCCTAAGGTTTCCAGGACAACGGGGGGGGGGGGGGAGGAGCAGAAGGGGGGCAGTTGAGGCGGGCTGTCTCCTACATCTGGCACCTGAACACAGCTGAAGCCAAGCAGAGAGGAACAGCAAAGAGGATGTGGACCCCTCCCCTTACCACAGCCCTCCTCTTCTTCCACT
Source organism: Perognathus longimembris pacificus (assembly GCF_023159225.1). Lineage (NCBI taxonomy): Eukaryota > Metazoa > Chordata > Mammalia > Rodentia > Heteromyidae > Perognathus > Perognathus longimembris. Next base: position 8,633,488 of record NC_063181.1, on the reverse strand, counting down.
CATCCTAGGAAACAGACTCCAGGCTGGAGCCCTAGGCAAATATTTAAATGGGGCAGTTAAGAGGGCAAGGAAAGCCGGGGGAGCAAACATTTCCTTCCTGGGCTCCTTTCCTGAGCTTCTCAGGGGCTCTTAGCTCAGATGTACAATGCTGTGGTCGAGGCCCTCCAGCTGGTGAGGGAGTCCTTGTGGGGACAGGGGAACCTGCCAGGCCTTGAGAGGAGGGGCCAGCGCGTGATCAAAGGGCCGGGACAAGGTGTGAGGGAGCCTGGGGCAAGGGGCAGGAAGTGCAATGATGTTTTTTGAGTTAAAGTACAGCTGGCTCTCTGTAGACATAGGTTTTACAGCCACCAAAAGTAGATGGAAAATATTCATGGAAAAAATTTGCACTTCTACTGAATAGGTACTTTTTTTCTTCTCATTATTCCCTGAACAATATGGTATTACAACTAGTTACAAAGCATTTCTATTGTATTGGTGTCACCTAGAACTGATTTAAAGTCCAAGGGAGGCTGTATATAGCTTCTGGGCAGATAGTATGTGCCATTTCACATAAAGGACTTGAGCACTTGCTGGTTTGGTATCTATGGCGAGTCCTGTACCAAATCTGGCAGACACTAGGAGGACAGGAGAGTTGGGCCAAGAAAGGAAGGAAGGTTTGGGGCTCAGACTTAAACATCCATGAAAAGTATGTGTGTGTGTGTGTGTGTGTGTGTGAGAGAGAGAGAGAGAGAGAGAGAGAGAGAGAGAGAGAGTGTGTGTGTGTACTAAGGTTTGAACTTGAACTGGATGCTGTCCCTTAGCTTTTCCCACTGAAGGCTAGTACTTTACCACTGGAGCTACACTTCCATTTCCTGCTTTTTGCTGGCTAACCAGAGAAAAAGGTCTCACAGACTTTCTTACTCTGTTTTGAACTACAATCCTCAGATCTTTGCCTCCTGAACAGTTAAGATGATGGATGCGAACCCCTGGTACTTGGCTTCATGAAAGATTTGAGGTGAAGAGATTTTAGAGACCACCTAGCCAGCAAGGAAAGGATGCAGGTGGTGGGTTTGACTTGGTCCTTCAAGCACAGAGATGGCGTTGGGAAATCAAGGTAGGCCGAGAAAGGGGAGAAGGAAATCTAGAAAATGGAGGGGATTGGAGTGTATAGGAGCACTCTCAGAGCACAGTTAGGGTTCAAGAATATCTAAAGGAGCCTAGAAGGGTAAGATGGGAGGAGGCAGGGCGCAAATGGGGTGAAGGATGGGAAGTTTGGGATCACACCCAGCCCTGTGAAGGACTGTCCTGACATAGGAAAGGGGCATCAGAGGCTGGGTGTAGCTCAGGGGTACAGCATGGTGAATGTTTGATGTGTGTTTGATCACACACATACACACACACATACACACACACACAAAATGGTGTCAGGCATGGAATCTTTCATCAGAGCCATCAGCTTATAGACAAGCCCAGAACAAAGAACAAACCAGTACCCAGGAGTAAAGAGTTTCCTACAGGTGACAGAGTTTCCAGAATTAGGGGACGAGTGGCTGAGGACAAGTCTGAGGTCAGGCACAGGTCAAGAGGAAACTGACCATCTGTCAGGAATGCACAATGCTCTCAATAGAGACCCCCAACTGCTATTCCAGCCCTTCCTCCTCAGCAGAGCCCCCTGAGTCTACAGGCACTGCCTCCTGAGCCCCCTTTTGTGAAGCTCATGCCTATGCTTGAGGAAACTATGTTGGGAAATAGGATGGCCAGACCCTTGGCGGCTGCTTTCGGTCTGGCAGAAGAAGGAAAGCCACAGGGCTATAGGGGCAGGTGCCAGCAAGAGCAGCCAGCCAGGAGACACCCACGGAGAGAAGAGCAGGTGGCCTGAGGGCAAGTTTGCTCAGCTCACCCAGCTTTGCTCTTGCTGGGACCAAGAGAACTCATGTGCCTTGGCCAAGGGCCCTTGGGGGCTCTTGCAGCTGGCTTATCAGGGACTTGACTCTGGAGGGCCTAAAGCAAATAGGCTTCAAAGCCAAGGGCTCTCAGACAGGAGATCAGATCCTTTACCTCTGGCCCTCTCCCTATGAACACATATAAGACCCTGGTCATATCTAAGAGATGAGAGGAGAAAGCCAGCAGCAAGATGGACGTAGGCAGCAAAGAGGTCTTGATGGAGAGTCCACCAGTGAGTGTGTGTGCATGCGTGTGTGCATGCGTGTGCGTGTGTGCACAAGTGTGCATGTGTGCACAAGTGTACTGGTGCTGGATTCGCTATTCTCTCTGAGCTTGTTTCCTTATCCAGATTCATTTACTCAACTAGCTCAGGACAATGCTAAGTTAGGATCGGGATACCAAGCTTACTAGGACAGAGTTCCTGGCAGACATAGATGTGACAGGCAATTCCAGGGACCCGTGGAAAGGACTGTGGAGAGGGCTGAGGGTGGAGTCCTAAGAACTTTCAAGGTCACAGGAAGCATCCCAGAAAAGATGACGCATGCTTGGCAAGAAGAAGGGCTGTATAGAGGCGAGGTAGCCCAGATCTTTTGAGGAACAGAGGTTGGCCGTAGCTGGGGTGCCAAGGGTCTTAGGAAGACAGAAGACGAGATAGGTAAGACAGGCACTTTGGGACTCTCCAACCCAGATTTCTTTCTAAGCTTCCAAGCATCTTGTTGGAATCCAGACTGCCTCCTCCAAGAAGCTTTCTCTGATCTTTTCATTCCTCTCTACGTGTCTAAAGCACTGGCTGTCCACCTTAAAAGGATGTGTGTGTGTGTGGAGGGGGTGTCCAGCTTGTGTGGGGAGAGGAGGGGACCGTCTTCATGATCGCACATTTCTTCCCCTCTTACCCCATCTTGTCAGGACTACTCAGCAGGCTCTCGGGGGCAGTTCCGTATCCCCTGCTGCCCAGTGCACCTCAAACGCCTTCTCATCGTCGTGGTGGTGGTGGTCCTGGTCGTGGTGGTGATTGTGGGGGCCCTGCTCATGGGTCTTCACATGAGCCAGAAACATACTGAGATGGTGAGCAGGTCTGGGACAGGCACCCCAGAAAGAAGAGCTGGGTGAGGTGGGCAGAGAGGAAACCGAGCAAGAGGATGGGAGAGGGCAGGCAAGGGCAATGTTTGGCGGTACCCAAGGCAGGAATGGGTGGCCTGGTTTAGGCCTTTGCACCAGGTCTCTAGTGTGATAACTAAGTTTCCTGATGCCGTTCACCTCCCTCGGCCCTCAAGAATGAAGGAATTGCATCTGAATAAAAGAGACCAGGAGTGGGTGGGCATGGGGACCACAGAGGAATGCCAGGTAGCACTATGCCCCTCACCCCAGGTTCTTGAGATGAGCATTGGGGCACCAGAAACCCAGAAACACCTGGCCCTGGGTGAACCCATGGACACCACTGCCACGTTCTCCATTGGCTCCACCGGCGTCGTTGTGTATGATTACCAGCGGGTGGGTATGCTTGGCACTCTTGCCTTGGGTGACCCATGATGGTGTCTTCCCTGAAGTGACCACATCTCAGACTCTACTGTGCTTCCTGAGCCCAACCTCGGGGGAGGGAGCAGGGCAGGGACTTTCCTCAATGGCCTCTAATGGTATTCTATGCCCAGCTCCTGACTGCCTATAAGCCAGCCCCAGGAACCTGCTGCTACATCATGAAGATGGCTCCAGAGAGTATCCCCAGTCTTGAAGCTCTCACCCGGAAATTCCAGACCTTGCAGGTGTGTGTGGGCAGAGGGAGTGGGCTATCTCGCTCCCAGGGTAGTGGGGAGGGGATTAGAACTGATGGTTATTTGTCACTTGGCCAGGAAACTGAGGCTCTGGGAGGTTACCTGAGGGCCTCACGATAGGGGCTGCAGGAGAGGCAGAAATGTGGTTTCCAACAGGGCACACCAGCTGCTCATGTCTATAATCCTAGTTACTCAGGAGGCATAGAGCTGAGGATCCTGGTTTGAAGCCAGGCTGGGTAGACAAATTCTTGGGACGCTGATCTTCAATTAACCAGCCCCCCGCCCCCAAAAAAAAAGCTAGAAGTGGAGGCATGGCTCAAATGGTAGAGTGCTAAGCTGAGAGAAAGCAAGAGGCCCCGAGTTCAAGCCCAAGTCCTGACACACAGGGACACCAAAGCAAGGCAGCAGTTAGGTTTCCAACTCCAGTGCATGACTCTTCCCAGGCCAAGCCTGCATCCACCGCTAAGCTGGGCCAGGAGGAAGGACGGGATGCAGGCTCTGCATCTCCAGGAGACAGGACCTTCCTGGGCCTTGCCATGAGCACCCTGTGCGGAGAGCTCCCTCTCTTCTACATCTAGGACTCCTCAGGTGAGCAGCTGTGGCCGGCGTGCCTAGGTGGGAGGCTTGAGTGGAAGGCTCATGAGCTTGGGCCACCTGCCACATGAGCCCACCAGGCACTGGGGGTCCTTTGAAGAGGGTGTTTTGGGGACCTGAGGAAAGGGATGACTGACAGACCACGCCCAGACAGATGGACGGCTCCCATCCCTCTCCCTCACATCATAAAAACAACACCCCTTTTACTTCACAGGGTCTGTGGAAGCCTCCACGGGGACAGGAAAGTTCAGGAGCCAAAGGCAGGGAGCAGATCCTGCCCAAATCCCCGGAGCAGGGAGAGGGTGGGCGCCGGCCGGGGAGAGGTGGCTTCTATGGGCCAAGGGACCCCCCCACCCCCACCACAAAAGAATAAAGCAGTCTGAAAAACACACACGCGCGCGCACACACAAAGGCTGGGATGTCTACCGTGGACACCAGCTCAGTCCGCTCCTGGCGAGGGTCGGCTGGGGAAGGGAAGAGTCTTGCGGGGGCAAATGGGCACTTGGCCTTGTCTTCCCCCCCCCACACCCCGCCCGTCCCAGAGCGCCGGGGGTTCGGTCCAGCCCGGCTGGGGGAGGAGGGGGGCAGCAGGGAGGGGGCCTGGGAGCCATCCACGGGCGCCAGGCGCCCTCCAGTGGTGTGTCCGGAGAGAGACCACGGCGGAGACCGGGAGAGGGACCGCCAGACCCGGAGAGACCGAGCGAGAGAGGGGAGAGCGGGGTCCGAGGGGGAAGGCGGGCCCCCAGGCCGGGATCCGCCGGCGGACCGAGGGGCGGGGCGGCCGAGGCGTCGGGGCCGACTTGACAGCGTGTCCCGCGCCGGGAGGGGCTCCGGCCCGCACGGGGTCCGCACCCCGAGATCGGCGCCCGGGCTCCGGCTCCCGAACCCCTCCCGAGCCGGCGGCGCGGTCGTCGCCCTCCCCACCCGGCTGGCACCCTTCCCGGCCCGGCCGAACACCGTCCCGACCCCCGCGGGGGGGGGGAGTGGGGGGGGCCGAGCTGGGCGAGAACCCGCCTCCAGCGGGCTCATTTCCCTACAAGGGTGTGGGGTGGGGGTGCCCGGCGGGGAGAGCCCGGGCGCGGAGGCCGGAGGGCGCGGACGGCGGGGCGCAGGGCGCGCGCAGCCGGGCCGAGCGGGGCGGGAGACAGGAAGCGCGCAGGGGAGAGGTCGGCGCGCGGGGGGAGCGCGGGCCGCGGGCGCCGGGAGCGCCTCCCCCTCGCCGCCAGCGCTCCGCTTCCCCGTCGCCCGCTCCCGCGTCCGGGCGCCGCCGCCGCCGCCGCCGCCCGCCCGCCCGCCAGCATGCCCGGCGTGGCCCGCCCGCCGCTGCCGCGGCCGCTCGGGCTGCTGCTGCTGCTGCTGCTGCTGCTGCTGCTCCCGCGCCCCGGCCGGCCGCTGGACTTGGCCGATTACACTTACGATGTGGGCGAAGAGGATGCCCCCGAGCCCCTCAACTACAAAGACCCCTGCAAGGCGGGTAAGCGTCCCCCCCCCCCACCCACCCCGGCCGCCCGGGCTCCGGCGGGGAAGCGGGGCGCGCCGAGCCCCCGGGGCGCGGGGCAGGCCGGGCGCGAGGCGCGGGGCCGGGCCAGGGGCTGGGGTTGGGGGAGGACAGTCCAGTGTGGGAAGCCGGGAGCTGCCTGGTTGGCAAGGCAGTGGGGAACAAAAGAACGAGGGGGAGCGGGAGGGGAAGTTTGGGGGAGTTCGGGACCGAAGTTTCGCTGCCGTTGGTGGAAGCCACCGCCGCCGCTTCTCGCCTTCCCAGCGGATTCCTGGAGAAATCTCCCCGGGGTCCGCCGAGACAGACAGACGAGCCCGCAGCAAGGAGGCTTTTTACTGTGTGCAGGAAACTTTCCTGGCCGGACTCTGTGTGAGTGTGTGGTGTGTGTGTGTGTGTGTGTGTGTGCGCGCGCGCGCGCGCGTGAGTGTTTCGACTCCTCATCCCTCCTGCTCCGTGGAACACCCGGGTTTGCCAGCCTGTCTGCCTGGGCTGCCCTGGGGCTGCACCTCTGGCCAGGTTGGTACCAGGACACTCGCAGCTCCGAGGGATAGGTCTGCCCCACACCACCCAGACGAAGGGGAAGAAAGTTTTCCAAGGGATCCCCTGGGGTCGAATTCTGTGGGTATCCCCACCCCCACCCCCGCCCCTGGCCGGCCCCAGCAGCTCTCTAGGACTCATCAGACAGCTGTCAAAGTCAGAGAAGTCGGCCCAGGACGGGGATTTTGCTCTACCCCTGGCTCCCGAAGAGCCCTACCCGGGGCCAGCTGGGCTGGCAAAGAAGACTCGGGAGGGAGAACTCAGACATTTTCACAGCAGTCCTCTTACCCCACAGACACCCGAGGCAATAGCCAAGGTCAGGGCCCCCAACTGTGTGTATTCTTTGTCCAAGAGGATTTGCTCCTGCTCCAACCAGAAGGATCTGGATTCTGGAGTGGCCAGATGGCAAAGCATGGGAGCCAGTAGCCTGAACGGACGATTCTGAGCAAGGCGGCTTGGGACACACAAGGGACAAGATATCAGAACCTTTCCCTGACTTCCTGCCGCTGACTTCATCCTGTTTCCAAATAGCCAGCTCCAGAGGAAGGATCACGGTTCCTCAAAGTGGACACAGGGGCTGATTGCTATAGCCCTGGCCTTGGAGACCAATTAGGGACTCTGTTTGCCTTTGCCCCTGTTCTTTTGGTCACAGGCAGGAATAGGAGACCCTTCTAGTGGGGGAAGGACAAGGCAACCAACACCCCCCACCCCCCACCCCCAGCCCTTTCTCCACACTACTAGGACTGTGGACAAAACACATTCCCATTTCTCACTGGTTGTGGGTGGGGTGGGCAGGAGGCAGAGGAGGTAGGGCATGCCCCCACCTTGGGAAAGCTACCCAGCATCTTTGAACTTCAATGTTCTCTCCCATAATGCATCTCTCCATCAAGCTGGCGGTCAGGGACTAAATCTGAGAACATACCCAAGACACTTGCTAGTGCTTAGCGCACAGAAAGCACTGGATAAATGTTGGCTCCCTGTGCATTGTGTTCCAGCTCATCCTCCCTCCCTCCTTCCCTCCCTCCCTCCCTCCCTCCTTCACTTCCTTTTTTTTTTTTTTAATTTAAGAAAACCATCCTGGCTCCATCCTTGAGCCTGTCACTTTGATCGCTGGTATATCTCAGGCCTGGGCTTGCTGTTGTTGGAGGTGCAGGTGCACAGGCCCCTGTCCTTGGGGAGCTTACAGTCCAGCAGAGCCCAAGAGAACACTACAGCTCATGGCTGTGAAGTGTCGCACTGGCGGGTGGGGTGCCCCATGCCCTCTCCACAGGCCTGGCAATGGGCAAGCATGGCGGAGCGAAGAGACCACAGGGAGCCAGGGAGATTTGCATCCTGGTGTCTTTGTAGAGAGGACCTGGAGCAGAGACATGGCCCCATCATGGGGAGGGAGCCATGCTGATGTTGAAAATGGGAATGATTTGAGGAGCTGCAAGAGGCTGAGGGCTCTATCCCAGTTCCTGTTTCATGCTAGGGTGGAGCTGGCTGAGTTGGAACTTCAAACAAGGGATCTGGAGAAGGCTCTCCACCAGGGTGAAGTCAGGCTGGTGGGGAGCTGGGCCAGGCCTGGGGGTGGCCGAGACGGCCTGTGAGTCTGACTAGGTCAGATCAGGTCTCCTGATTGGGTGTGACTGATGCACAAGCCCTGTGGCCCACCCCTGGAGGAGATTCGGATCTGCCTTCCTGGACTTGCTTGAGTGTGTGTGTGTGTGTGTGCGCGCGCACGTGCACCCACGCGCCAAAGCCATGGGAAAGCCTTGGCTTTCGTTTCGGTGTCGTCTTCTGCCTGGCTGTGCCCTGACCTCCAGATGCTGGCGGTGACCTTGGCAGGCGCCTGCCTCTTCCTTTGGATGTGGCTGCTTCTCACCCCGCAGCCTTCCCTCTCCAGTTCTCTTTCTCCTCCTCTTCCTGCACCGAGGGCCAGCAATAGAAACGACTCTCCCTGCTTACCTGTGATCTCTCAGGTCGCCCCACAGATGGCCAAGCCCTGTTATTTTCAAATCACCTCTGAGACTTACTGTCCAATTTTATTTGTTTGTTTATTTATTTATTTTTGGTGGCAGAGTCTCACTGTGTAACACACAGATGGGCCCAACCTCATGAGTGGCTCAGCCTCCTGAGTGCTGGGATTATAGGTATGTACCACCATACCCAGCTAAGAGCAAATTTAAGACCCTTGATGCCCTGGGGAAAGGGAAGGTTCTGGACTTTGGAGGAAGACCACAACAGTGGACAGCAAGCGGATCTTATCTGTTGGTTTGTTCTGGGCTTTTCTCCCAAGCCCCACTGTAGCCCTTGCCTAGGGAGATTTCAAGGCAGTCCCGATGTCTGGTGTGCTAGGTCTCTCTCTCTGAGATTGCCAGCTTTGCTTGGCTGCCGCAGCTGACTTATCAGTAACCTTGTGACTCTGGGAGAGGTAGACCCTGGAGGCAGGAATGGGGACACGGTTGATTCCGTAAGCAGAGAAGCCCCTGGAACCTGACCCAGAGCTAGAAAGCCCTGAGTCCCTCAGCTCAGGTCTGGTGACGGTCTGGTGAGCGGCATAGCGCAACACCCCCCTCCCCCCCACCATTCTCACACTGGAGGCTCTGAGGCCCAGGTATGGATTTCAAGAAGCCCAGGAGCAGGATGCAGTCTTAGGAGACTGAGCACCATTTCTTCTTTAACCAAACCATACTTCCCCTTCCAGACACGCTGAGTGAGTCACCCACCTACCTCAGCCCCTGCTCCCTGAGTCACCCTGTCTTTTAAGTGTCCTGAGGGAGGGAGAAAATACAGTCTACCTAGCCTCTGCATGGAAAGGGACTAGTGAAAGTCCTAGGGAGAGAGGGACTCTAAGAATTGTCTCCCAGCTGGGTGGGCTCTTGTGGCTCACACCTGTAATCCTGTCTATTCAGGAGGCTGAGATCTGAGGATCACAGTTCAGAGCCAACCTTGGCAGACAAATCCAAGAGATTCATCTCTAATTAACTAGTAAAAAGCAAGAAGTGGAGATAGGGCTGTAGTGGCAGAACACCATGCTTTAGTAAAAAAGCTAAGCAAGGTCAAGAGGCCCTGAGTTCAACACCAGGAAGGAAGGAAGGAAGGAAGGAAGGAAGGAAGGAAGGAAGGAAGGAAGGAAGGAAGGAAGGAAGGAAGAAGAATTCTGTTCATCTAGAGATTTGAGGAGAACATATGGGGGAGGGAGTACAATGTGTCATTGGTCAGACCACTAAGACCAGTGAGGAAGGATAGGGGAGGCTCAGTCTGTCACCTTTCTCCGTCTCCTTCTCCCTCTCTCTTATGTACACACACATCCTGTCCATTTCTAGAGTCACCCTTCTGAGAACTTTGGGGAGCATGGCTTGTGAGATGCAGCACACAGCTGCAGATTTTCCAAGTGTTTGAGAACACCAGAACTTGCTCAGGGAAGTGGCTGATGGGTGGTGTTGTGCATTTGTGAGCACAGCCTTGCTTTGGGGCAGGTCTGTTCGCCTATGCGAGCACAAGTCTAAAAACGCAACCATGTGTAGGGGACACATGATCCCGCCCATGGCGTGTGTCAGGTGTGAACTGCCTTCTCTGGAAGCCTGTATTCATGTGTGCTCCAGGCTGCTCAGTACGGGCCTCTGGGGAGGGGGCTTCAGAGTCTAGAGGCTGACCTGGGGACAGAGATTTCCCCCCCAGATCCAGGCACGTGATGGGACCCCCTCTGTTCCTTCTCCTCCTGTGTCCAGCCGGGTGATGGAGCAGCCAGGAGTACTTGTGGCTGGTTTATAGCCACAAAACAAAAGCTTTCGAAGACACCCTGACTTTGGGGCTTCCTGTGGCTCAAAGGGGCATCCAGATGCTCTAGCTTCCTGAAGTCGGGGTCCCAAATGGGCAGCCCCCCTCCCCCGCCCACCCTCCCCCCTGCCCAGTTCCCAGCCACAAGGCTCTTCTGCCCACCCCACCCCCACTCTGTTCCCATGCATTCTTCAGCCATGACATCCCGCCACAGGGCGCCTGCTTCCAGCTGAGCTTGCAGCCAGCCCGGTTCCGCCTTCCACTTGCCCTGCCCGGGTTCCTCTGGCCAGCACAGTTCTGTGGCCTCTGCCTCTGGGTTTCATCTGAGGGGTAGGAGTGAGTGCAGGCGACCCAGGGAAGTATAGAGTTGACTTTGAGCTTCTGGACTGGTGGTGGGGTAGTACTGAGGACTGGTTAGTGGGTGCTTACTGTGCTTCAGACTTAGTGCTCTCGTGGCTTTATTTACTTGCCTGGAATCCTAGAAGATGGATTTGATCAATAAGTCCCCTTTTTATGTAGAATGAAGTTGAAGTGTAGAAGAGTTTAAATCCCTTGAGAGTCTCTCTGACCCCCAAGACATTGTTCCTTGCTGGATCTAATTAATGAGGGTCTGAAAGTTAGCCATATGGGTACAATTCATAACAATGGCCTCCACCACCGGGATTCAACCAACTGTGGATTAAACATATTTGAGAAGAAATTAATAAGTTAATAAATTCTCAATAAAACAGTAAAAATCGGGTCTGTGCTAAGCATGTAGAGACTTTTTCATGTTACTATTTATGGCTTTTTTTGGGGGGGGGACACTATTGAGTTTTGAACTCAGTGCCTCACAGTTGCTAGGCTGGTGCTCTACCACTTGAATCAGGCTTTCCATCTGCTTTTTGCTGTTATTTTGGAGATGGCATCTAGTGAGCTTTTCTACTCAAGTTGGCCTTGAATTTGCAGTCTCCAGATCTCAGCCTTCTGAGTAGCTAGGATTATAGGTCGAGCCATCAGCTCCAAGCTTATTATTTCTTAGACAACACTATATAACAAGTTTACATTGTTTTAGGTACAAAAGTTGGAGATGATTTAAAGAATACAGGATAAAGGAATTGCGTATCTTTAGATTTTGGTGTCAGTGGGGGAGGGAGGGGCCTTGGACCAATTCCTTGGGGAGTCTAGGGCACAGCTGTGTATGGTGGTGGCTTTGGGTGTGGGCTGGAAGCCCAGAGACGCAGTATGTGTGTGTGTGTGTGTAAAGTGGCACAGTGTACAAAGTACAAGAGGTTCATGTGACACATACATACCCATGTGACATTTGGCAGGAAGGACTTTCCCATCTCTTCCCTGGAGCTGGTTTCATATTCATATCTGCCAGAGGCTCCTTGCACACATCAGCTGAGAAAGTGTCTCCCATCGGTCTGTAAGCCCAGGCTCCGAGAGTAGCATCCTAAGGAAGGGATGCTTTCTCATGGTCTGGAAGAGTCCCTGCATCCGTTGTAGGCTGGTGACCTTAGGCAGGTCATTTCCTTCTTGGACCCAAAGTTTCTGACCTTTGAAGTCAGGAGGGCTGGTTGGTTGCTTGTGGTGGGACAGCCCTTGGCAAAAGCATGGAGTGGCATAGGGCTTCCTGGGCGTGTTGTGGGTGGGCCAGGATTAAATGAACTCATAAAGTGCAAGCACTTCATCAACTGGCAAACACCGTGTAAATTTCAACGGACATTTACATAAGGTATCATTATGGCTACTATTACTGGCTTAATGAGTTCTGAACTTGTCTTTGGCTTGTGTGTGTGTTGGAGTTTGTTTTTTTTCCCATATATTTTCTAGGACCATCTATGACTATATGTATTTGTGTGTGTGTGTGTGTGTGTGTGTGTGTGTCTATTTTTGTATAGACACACACACAACATGGTTTCTAGGGTGGTAATGAATCTGACAGCAATGATCCCTAGACTGGGAATGCAGAGTTCCCAGTGATAAATCGAGCCTTCCAGCAACTAGCAGTCTGGTCTCCATGGAGCCAGTGCCCTTGCAGGCCTTAGTTTTCTTAAATGTGAAGTGAAAGATGGTGTAGATGATTGCTAGAGTCACTCAACGTTCTGTTGACCTGTGTCTCCGTGAACGTGTATCTCAGGCCTGAGAACTCGGGCATGGCACTTCATTCTTTCACATCAAACGCCTTCCCCTGCAGAGCTCCGTGCTGGGTCCTCTTTGGCAACTTCCATGGTGCTGCGCGTGACAGCGTGGCGGGGAGGGGTCACCACAGGTCACTGTATGCACTAAGGATGTACGTCTGATTCTATGTGACAAAGTCAGTGTGTATGTGTCCGCTCAATGGGGTCAGCTTGGAAGGAGAGATCTGTGTGTCGAATAGGAAGGAGAAGCAGATGTCACTGGAGGCCACTGGGGTTCTGCCTCCAGCTCAGCCCTGAGTGGAGCTCACATCTGACTTCTTCCAGAGTGACCAGTTCTCTGGCCCAGCCTCCTCATGTTCCAGTCATAGAGAAGACAGGCTGGTCGGCCCATCTCTTTGGAAACATGTCTTACCAGCTCCAGAGGCCCCAGGACTCCCTTCTCCAGAGAGGGGACCCAACAACTGAGAATAGGAATCGCTTGACAACTGTCCAACTTCTTGCTAGTTGAGAAGCTCTCCGTGTATCTTTTGGGTTACCTGCTCCAAATCTCATTAAGAGAGATAAAGATACTTATATTTTATTATACTTCATACCCTCCCCTTGATTTGATGGGATTGACACTTGCCACTCGCACAGTGCCAAGATTGTGGGCCCACAGATAGATTGTGTTCGTCAGCTTTCTGTTACTGTAACAAAAGACTTGAGGTTGATGGTTTAGAAAGAGAAAAGGTGATCAGGGGCTCCCAGACCTGGAGTGTCTGGTTTAAGATGGTGGGAGGAGGGGCATGGTTTGGGGCCTCTGGCAAGGGAGCACATCATGGTGTAGGCACTTGGCAGAAGCACGATTGCTCATTCCATCAACAGGAGAGGAAGGGACAGAGCCTCAGGGCCTCCTTCAAAGCCATGGTCCAGCGACCTGAGGCCCTCCCATAAGCCTCCAACAGCACCTTCCTGGGGATTGAGCCTCTGATACATGGGCCTTGGTGGACACTTTCTCTATCGTAGCTTAGACGCGGTCACCTCTTCCTCTTGTATTTCTTCAGAGCCCTTGTCTCAGCCTGGGGTTGTCCGCACTTGTGTACTCTTATCGCTGAAGGCAAGGACCACAAGGACAGAGATCTCTTCTGTTCTGCTAATCGCTGGCATAGTGCCTGGCCGCAGGAGGCGCTGACTAAGTATTTGCTGAAGAATGATGAAATGCATGACACTGTGTATTCATGGAGCTCTCCTTTGCTGGGATTTTATTTTGTTTTATGTGGTGCTGATGATGGAAGCCAACACCTTGTTCACGACAGGCAAATAAAGTACTCTGCACTGGATATAGCCCCAGACCTATTTTATTTTTATGTTAGTGAGTGCTTATTACTTTTTTGCTGGTACTAGGGTTTGAACCCCGGGTTCACGACTTGCTAAGCAAGCACTTTACTGCTTGAGCCATACCCCCACTCCCCTGCCCCCTTTCTTTGCTTTGCTTTTTTTTTTCTCAGAGTTTCAAGATTTTGTTCCAAATAAGACTTGGAATGCAGTGGGGTTACTGTCACATTCCATTTTACACAGTTTATTTGTTGAGATAAAGTCCCACTCATTTTTTTTTAACCTGGGCTGGCCTTCAATCACAGTCCTCTAGATCCACATCTCTTGAATGGCTGTGATTGCAGGTGTGAACCACCATGCCTCTATTATTTTTTAAGCATTAGGGTTTCAGCCAGATGTGATGGTGCATGCCAGTAATCTCAGTGACATGGGAGGCAGAGATAGGAGAACAGTAAGTTTGAAGCTAGTCTGGGCAAAGTTAGTAAGACCCTCTCAAATCAAGCTCTAAGACTGGGAGTGAGGCTCAGGTTGTAGAGTATCTGCCTAGCAAGTGCGAGCTCATGAATTCAAACTCCAATACTACCAAAGGACAGTAAGACAAAATATAAACAAAAGGGCTGAGAACATGGCTTAAATGGTAGAGTGCTTGCCCCGTATGTGTGAGGCCTTGGGTTCAATCCTTAGTGTCTCTCTCTCTCTCTCACACACACACAGACACACAGACACACACACACACGACAGGTTCTCACTATGTTGTTCAGACTGGCCTCTAGCTCCTGAGCTCAAATGATCCTCCTGCCTCAGCCACCCAAGTAGTTGAAACTATAGGCATGTGTCACCACACCCAACTTTTATTGTTTTTTTTTTTTTTTTCCTTAAAACAAAAAAGCCAGAATGTTCTTCCAGGAGCTTCTAGAAGCTGACGGTAGTATCTGAGGGGTCAGATGGCTGTGGGGACTGGGGCTGTATACCCCAGTTCAGCGCTGGGAGCCTGCTGGCCCCTGTCCTGGTGAAGAGGATTAACTCCGCCTCTCCTTTTTTCTCCAGCTGCCTTTCTTGGGGACATTGCTCTGGACGAGGAAGACTTGAGGACGTTCCAGGCACAGCGCGCTGCTGATCTCAGACAGCGAACGGCCCGCAGGTCATCCATTAGAGCTGCAGGTAACCTGTGTCCCAGAGATGGGTTCCAGACTTGAAGCTCTTCTAGAATAGAGGCCATAAGCTTGAACCTAGCCTAGGGACTTGTCTTAGCTTGGGATGGCTTTATCCCTACCCAGAGGAGTTGGAAATATAGACATTCCTAAGGGCTAAGGTGTTTTCTACTTACAGCCAACAAAATGCTTGCAGAAGGGTTACCTATCCTAACCTGATGCCGGTTGCTTGCACCTGTAGCCCAATCTACTCTGGAAACTAAGATCTAAGGATCGTGTTTGGGAGCCAGCCCAGGCAGACAGATCCCAGGCAGGATTCTTATCTCCAATTAACCAACAAAAGCCAGAAGTGGAAGTGGTGGCTCAAGTGGTAGCAAGCCAGTCTTGAGCAGATAAAGCCAAGGAAGAGCGAAAGGCCCTGAGTTCTAGCCCCTGCCCCGTGCCCAGCTACCTTCAGAGAGATGTGTCAGGCCAGCACCTGTCTTAGAGAGACAGCCTTGCAGAAGGAAAATGACCTGCTCAATATCACATATCTTGCTGGTGAGAGATAGGACTGGGACTCGAGCCCAAGCCTTCTGTCTCGCGAGATGCTCCCTATCTGCTAGTCCCCCTGAGTCTCTGGGTTCTATTTCATAAGCTTTGATGCCATCATCTGGAGTCCATCTTAGGAGCTGTAACCCTTTCCTGACTGTCCTTTGGACACAACTGACCATCTGCAGCCCTAATGCCTTCTGCTCTGCCTGAACAGTTAGCAAGCATCTCTCTTAACTACTCTAGCTGCTGCAAACAATTGATTTCCGTGGCCCATCTTCTACATGGCTCTTCAGGGTCAGGGTGGTTCCTTCTTTCCCTTGGTGTTCCAGGCATCAAGGAACCCATAGGGCATGGATACAGGGAAAGAGAACAGAGGAATGAGGGCCTGGGCTCTCCCCAGCCTCCCCTAAGTCTTGGGTGCTCCGTGCTGATGCTCGGAGCAGGAGCGGAGAGATCACACAGTGCTCTGCTGTTGTCCAAGGCAGGGGTTCTGGTTGAGGTTTGGTTCTGGGCACAGTGTGTGAGGTGATCTCCCAGCCAGCCAGAGGGAGGACTCTCCTGTGGGCAGCTGGGGGAGGGGAGGGCAACTATTCCAGAAGGCAACTGACCTGAGAGCTCAATGGGGGCCTGGTGACAAGGCTTACTGGACCTTAGTGGGGAGTAGACGGCATGGTCCCACAAGAGGCAAAGCTTTGGGCAAAGCTTTGGCCTTGCTCTCCTGTAGCGAATGGCCCGTGCCAGCCTTCCTTACAGCTGCTGTGTCACGTGAACACATACATCTGAGAAACTTTCAGAAAACATAAAGTTCTGTATTACACGGCAGATATCAAGGTTTCTTCGTTGGGAAAGGACAGCTTCCAAATCGCATCTCCCCCGGGTCCTCCAGTTGCTGGGAAATGAGTATATCATCGCCTGCCGTTGCAAACCCAGCCCATTCTTGCCAGTCATGGGAGTGATGTACAGCATAGTTATAGCATAGTTTCATAGTTATTGAACAACGTTGGGGATTTTTTTTATGTTGTCACCAAAAACATTGAGTTTCTCAAGAACTGAGTCAGTACACTTAGAGGAAGTGTGGGCTCAGCCAATTACTATGGTGTATGTATTATGTGTGAGTGTGTGTGTGTATTACTGGGGTTTAACACACTCAGGGCCTCACACTCTGCCATTTGAGCCATACCCCCAGTCTTTCCCCCTCCCCCATCCTTTTTGCTTTAGTTATTTTTCAGATGGTTTCACATGCTTTTGCCTAGGTCTAGCCTCAGACCCTGGTCCTCCTGACTGGTATAGCCTTGCTTTCTCTCTGCTTCTCAAGTAGCTGGGATTACAGGCATGCCCCACTGCACCTGGCTATGATTATATTTTGCATGTGTTTCATTGAAAGACACCTCACTTAATAATACACAGTTGGTTTTCTAATGTTAAACTCATGGCCAACAGCACTGAGCCAGGCCTGAACCAGTTAATTGAATGCATGTATTTCCCTGTCCTCTTCTCCCTGAGAACATATAGCCCTTCAGCACCCTTGGGAGCCATTTGGAACAGTGAAATTATTAGCCCCAAAAGCACCAAAATATAAAAAAGTGGCTCTCAATGCACCGCAAAAGGGGTGCTTGTTTGCAGCCTGACTGTTGAAACAAGCAGGCGTTGTCACCTCATTGAGCCTCTGCTGGCAGCGTGTGCCCTCGTGACAGCCTTTTCACTCCGTGTACATCCACGGAACTACATTTCTGCAAGCTGGCACATTCGCACACATGGGCTCCGCCCCCAGCGGGGCTCCACTGTGCTTCGTTCCTTCTTCTGTCCATTCGCTGGCTGCCAGGGCCTTCTTCCTCTCCCAATTCCAGGAAACTCATCTGTCCCTGGCTGCCCGAGCTGCGGTGGGCAGGTGCAGAGGGAACCCCGGGGGAGATGGAGAGGCAGACCCCGGAACCGGAGCCGGCGGGCAGCAACGTCCCGACCAGAGCGCGTGTGGCCAGACGGGGTCATCCCTTTCGTCATTGGGGGAAACTTCACTGGTGAGTGCCCTCGCGTGCCGCTCTGGGCACCTCCTGCGGCTGACCCCAGCCTTGCCACCCTGGACCCGTCTGCCCACAGGCTCCTGGCTGGGCTGTGACGCTTGGACAGTGGGTGGAGGTGTCCCCCTAAACCTTGTGACAGCCCGGCTTCCTTCCTCCTGGCAGGCAGCCAGCGGGCCGTCTTCCGGCAGGCCATGAGACACTGGGAGAAACACACCTGTGTCACCTTCTTGGAGCGCACGGATGAGGACAGCTATATCGTCTTCACCTACCGGCCCTGCGGGTGAGCAGGGAGCCCCGGGCGCTGTACCCTTGACCGTGACACACACACACACACCGCTCCACGGTCTGCCCAGCTGGGCACCGCCCGCCCCCTCCTGCCGATGGGGCACCTCCCACTGGTGTGACTCTATGCCTGGCGCATAGCCTGGGCTGGGGGTGCTCAGGGACTCCCCCACCCCTCTGCCCCCCTGCCGCCCCTGAGTGGATGCACTCCCCCAGCTCGGGACCGCCCCCCTGAGCTGGCCCCGCCCTCCAGGTGCTGCTCCTACGTGGGTCGCCGCGGTGGGGGCCCCCAGGCCATCTCCATCGGCAAGAACTGTGACAAGTTTGGCATCGTGGTGCACGAGCTGGGCCACGTCATTGGCTTCTGGCATGAGCACACACGGCCCGACCGGGACCGCCATGTCTCCATCGTGCGGGAGAACATCCAGCCCGGTATGAGGCACCTCTGGCTCTAGCCTCCCCCCCACACCTCCAAGGCTCCCTGTGGGGTGGGAGTTGTAGCTGCTGCCCACAGCCCAGGAGTCTGGACCCCACCCCAGGCATCTACTCAGGGCTGCTAGTAACTGAGGGACCCCCACATCAGTAGAGCAGCTTGGGGAGGGGGGCTGTCACAGGTCTGGTCAAAGGGACCATGCTGAACCTCTGGACCTCAGCTGGCGTGAGTGGGGGGCTGGGGTACAGTCGTTTCCTCCCTGCTGCAGGCCTTCCTCTCCACCTTTCTGCAGTCTCCTGCCTTCTCCCTGTGTCCCTGGCCTTCCCCCCGCCCGCCCCCCCCCAGCAAGTCCTCCATTCACCAGCCTCTTGGCTGGACAGGACTCTTCGACAGCCCCTCCCCCCGCCCCAATTCCTTGACTCCCCTTGGCTGCTTCCTGGACCCTTAGGGAGGAGCCTTTCTCATGTACAGGGAGGGCTGGGGCTGTCCTCCACCTCCACCTCCACCCACCCCCTTCTCCTGCTGCTCCCAGGGCAGGAGTACAACTTCCTCAAGATGGAGGTTCAGGAGGTGGAGTCCCTGGGGGAGACGTATGACTTCGACAGCATCATGCACTATGCCCGGAACACGTTCTCCAGGTGAGAGGAGGGCTGAGCCTCTCCGGAAGCCATTCCCTTTCTCGCTCCCGCTTGTGAGGATACAGTGGCTCTCCGGGTCACTGCGGCCCCACTGCGGTGGGGGGGGGGGGGTGTCCCCTGGGTTCTTATTCTACTGCCGTGCACACCAAGGGCACCGGGCCTGGAAGGCTGAGGTCTAGTGCTGTGTGAACCCTGCTCTGTGGCGGTCCCAAACTGTAAGGCCCCAAGGAGCTGCGGGGATTGGCTTTTGGGGAGTCAGTCCTGGGGTTTGAACTCAGGACTGACTCTTGAGCCCCAGGTTCACTTCTGGCTTTTTGGTATTTAATTGGGGCTAAGAGCCCATGGGCTTTTCTGCCCCAGCTGGCTTTGAACTCTGATCCTCCCATCTCAGCCTCCTGATCACCAGCGTGAGCCACCTGGGCCTGCTGTGGGCGTGGCTTTTATCTTTTACAACAGGGCACCTTTTTCTTATTGAACCTAGAGGAGAGCACTGTTGTTTTTAGTTACCTGCCTTTTCGTGATTGGCTAATTTGAACCAAGCCTGGCTTGTGCTCCAGACCGGTCCCTGCTGCCAGCTCACAAGATAACCTCCTTACCCACTGGCTTCCCAGAAGGTCACAGCGAGAACCACCCCCCACCCAAGGTGGGGAAGTGGGGTTCAGCCCCCTGCCCCAGCTTCTCCTACTGGAGGGTGGAGGGCCCCTCTCCATGCTCCTGCCTGCCCCGGCCTCCTCACCCACATCCCTGTCTGGGGTGGTGGCCTTTTCCCCCCCTCTTCTTCTAGTTCCTTCTAGGCCCATTCTTTGTGCTCCAGACCTGAGCACAGAGAGCAAGACACCCACAGACCCTTCTGCCCTTTTCCACCCTTGCTGTGCTCTGCCTGGCTGGGTGTGAGTCAGGCTCTGGGGGGGGGGGGGTGGAGTACTGCCACCTTGCCTTCCTCCACCTCCCACATGGACGCAGCAGCCTTTAGCACAGCGGCAACGGGGCCTGGGAGCCGGCTGGCCACGGTGGAAGCTGCCCTTGCCCTTTGGCCTTCCTCCAGGTTCTGTCCGACACGCTGGGATCAGAGGTTGATGAGTTGGCCCCCGGCAGTCCTGGGAGAAGCTCCTGGGGGCTGAGTCAGCTCTGGAGGCTGGGAGGGGCTGCAGAGATGATGGACGAAGCCGGAAGCTTTCCTGGGGCTGGGAGTTGGGGGTGATCGAGCTGGGACCGTCCATGGGGCTCCCCCAGCTCCTGCGGTAATGGCTGCCACGGAGCAGGGTGGCTGCTGGTCAGTGGGCAGCTTAATGACAGGGTGAGATGTCTCCACCCATGCCGGACCCTGTTGAGCAATGTCTGGGCTCTGGTCGGGTCGTGACCTGTGGGTGCCGACGGGCACACTGCCCGCCCTCCTTGCCCACTTTCCACTGACTGGTGTCCTTACCCTCCCCGTGTCCTCCTCAGGGGCATCTTCCTGGACACCATTGTTCCCAAGTATGAGGTAAACGGAGTGAAGCCTCCCATTGGCCAAAGGACCCGACTCAGCAAAGGGGATATTGCCCAGGCCCGCAAGCTCTACAAGTGCCCAGGTTGGAACAGGAAGGGACAGGCCTTACAGTGGGGTAGAAGGTGGGACCCCAGGGGGGCAGAGGCTGGGGCCTGGAGCCACCAAGAATGTTAGAGTCTTCATTCTCAGAGAAGCGTATTAGGGGAGAGCCACTAAGGAAGGAACAGGCTTCCGGTTCAGGCGGTGGCAAGAAAAATGGAGTCACCTGTCTTCAGGGAGTCTAGGAAAGTACAGGGTAGGTGATCGGAACAGAAAGGGAAGAGCAGAAACCATTGCAGGGCAGAGGAGGAAGTGAGGCCCACCAAAGGAGCTTGACCTTAACTCCGAAGCCCATGTTGCCTTGACAACAGGACATCTGGTTGCCCTGGCAGCACTAGGCCCAGGAGGTAGGCTGATGTGTGAGAGGAGGGGGAGAGGGGTGGATCTTAAAGGAATAGGACCAGTCCCTCTCCTCAGCCACTCCTCGGTCCCCTAAAGTGTACCAAGGCTCAGGGTGGGGGTGAGCCAGAGGCCAGGGGGGTGTGGTGTTTGCAGCCAGCCGTCCAGTCACTTCCTTCTCTTGACAGCCTGTGGAGAGACCCTGCAGGACAGCACAGGCAACTTCTCCTCGCCCGAGTACCCCAATGGCTACTCTGCCCACATGCACTGTGTGTGGCGCATCTCTGTCACACCTGGGGAGAAGGTAACTGCGATCAGTGACGATCCCCGCCTCTGCTAGGACCCCGTGAGTAAGAGAGCATGTCTTCTCAGGGAGCCCCATCTCAAGGATCGCAGGGAGGAGAACCTACCCCGTCTTAGTAAATGTATCGAGCCCACAAGTCAATGGAATGTTCCCATCACCAATCTCAGACTCTCAATCTCTTTTGCTTTTGTGCTCCATGCTGGAGCTCTGTCACTTGAGCCACGCATCCACTTCCAGCTTTTTGCTGATTAATTAAGAGATAGGAGTCTCCTAGACTTTTCTGCCCAAGGTAGCTTCAAACTACAGCCCTCAGATCTCAGCCTCTTGTGGAGCCAGAGTGGTGTGAGCCATCGGAGCCAGCCCAGAAAGGACTTCCTTCAGGAAGTGTGGGCACCCCCTACCCCTCCAGCTACTCATGCAGGCAAGCGGGATAAACACAAGATGCCAGAAGGGCCCCAGCCTGTAGTTCAGTCCCCTCCTCCAAAGCTGACTAGCTTTATCTGAATACCTGAGGAGAGCTCTGCTCACTGCTTCTCGGAATTTGCCATTCTGGTCTCTTGCAATCACGTCATGCCACCAAGTCTCTTCCTGACTGAGAAGGGGATGGCTGTCGCTGAAACTTCCTGCCCTTCTCCCAGGAGCGATTCACTGTAACTTCTGTCCCTGAGTCCCAGTCCTTCCTTCAACCTGGGGTGGCCACTCTCAGCTTTCTTAGATCGACTGGCAGGCTTGACAGGTGCAGTCTGGAACTTGCGTGTCCTTCGCGTTTGTGCCGCTTTTCCAGCGTGAGCCACAAGACTGTTCCTTCGATTGGAACAGGGTACTTGACGTACCACCGGAGCCCTGAGACAGACTCAGTGTTACTCTTGGGAGTATCATTCATTGTAGCGTCTCTCAAGACCAGTAGGTGGCCAGTCTTTTACCTCTGCCATGGCTGACATGCCCTCTTTGGGTCTCTGTCCTGTTTTTTTTTTTTGTTTTTGTTTTTTAAATCAGAATGTTGAACAAATTACAAACCAAAATCAACCCAAGATCTCCCTCTATGCAGCCATTGTTCGGCTACTTTCGAGTTTCCCCCTGGCCGTCGTTGATGTCTTGCTGTTCCCTTCCAGTCACAGGTCCCACCAGTCGTACGGTCTTTTTCTGAAACCTCACCTATCATCTTTCTTTCCCCAGTATAGGAAGTGATGAATAAATGCTTAATACATAAGCCAGAATGCCTCACAAAATCACTTCCACTGAGAATAAAATACCCTTACTTTGTGTATGTATGTGTGTGTTTGTGAGAGACAGAGAGACAGATAGACAGACATACAGACAGAGACAAGGTCTTACTATAGTCTGATTCTCCTATCTCAGACTCCTGAGTGCTGGGATTATAGGCATACTGTACCTTAGCTGCCTAAAAGAGAACCCCCTTTTAAAAAGGAAGAGACTATACTTGATGGGCCTTGCTTCAATGAACTCAAACTGGCTCCCAGCAGTCATTGCTTCTTTCCTACATGGCCATGGACGTCTATTTAATTGGAGATTGACATTCACGTCTGGTGTGCAATTTCCAGAATCTTTCTAACACCCTCCCATACTCTCTCTCTCTCTTTCACACACACACACACACACGCACGCACGCACGCACACACATCCTCAGAGACTGGGAAGGCTTTTGCTCCGAGTTCTTGAGGTTACACATACTAACCACATCTGCAAGCTATTTGACTGTCCTCTGATGTCATTTGTGAGCCAAGAGACAAAAGCCAATTTGGAGAGGTGTGCCCTGACTCCTCCTTCTGCATATAGGGCAGCTGACCTTTTCTTTCCAACCAATACTTTTTTTTTTCAGTCTGAAGATCATTCTCACATAAGATACATGTTTTAGTGAGAACTGAGTAATTCTATCATCTTTCTTGGTTGGTGTTCCACCGTCATCTCAGAAATGAAATCATCTCTTCCTTGTTCTTGTTCCAAATCTCACTTAAAATTGCAGTCTTAGCAGGCACCAGAGGCTCACTGCCTATATAGTTCAGGCCTACAATCCTAACTACTCAGGAGGCTGAGATATGAGGATCACAGTTTCAAGTCGGCCTCAGCAGAATAATCTGTAAGACTCTTTTTTTTTTTTTTTTTTTTGAGGGGGGAGGCAGTCCTGGGGCTTGGACTCAGGGCCTGAGCACTGTCCCTGGCTTCTTTTTGCTCAAGGCTAGCACTCTGCCACTTGAGCCACAGCGCCACTTCTGGCCGTTTTCTATATATGTGGTGCTGAGGAATCGAACCTAGGGCTTCATGTATAGGAGGCGAGCACTCTTGCCGCTAGGCCATATTCCCAGCCCCTGTAAGACTCTTATCTCTGGTTAAAAAAGCCAGAAATGGAGCTGTGTGGTTTGAGCGATAGAGCACTAGCCTTGAGTGAAAAAGATAAGAACCTGAGATCAAGCCCCAATACTGACACCAAAAAGAGAAAATTAAAATCCTTTTGGCTGCTTAGAACTGGCAGCGCTGTGGCTGTCCTCACCTCTCTCCCAATTTCCCTACTCCTGCAGCCTTTGAAAACCTTACCCATATATGATGATGATAAGAATATTAATAACAACAACTAGCAATTCCTAAGCATATATCTGGTCAGGTGGGTGTTCAGTTGCTTATATCTGTGATATCTCCTAGCACAACAGTCTAGGCCAGGCAATGACATTGCCCCCTTCAAGGTTACAAGGCTCAAGGGCACATAGAACCTGGATTGCGACACACAAATCTATGATTGCCCTACAAAGGAGCTTAACTGGGAATCAATATTGAAATGACCTGTTGCATTTCAGTACTTCCCCTGGTGGTCTTCCACTTAACCTGTGGACCTACTATGTGCCTAGCACTAGGCCACGTATTGGGGACATGCAGACATGTCCCCAATAGCCCTAGCCCCGAGAAGCAGCCAGGCAGAAAGCACTGCTTTCTCTCTTGGGGTTTGGCTCAGTCAGCAGGGATGAGGCATAGAGATCAAGGTCAGCTTCCACTATTCCTGGTGTCACACACTGGCCCATGTGTGTCTGATGGACGCAGGACTGTGCTTCAGGAGCCTCTCAGAGCTGTG
The DNA here is from genome assembly GCF_023159225.1 of Perognathus longimembris pacificus. Taxonomy (NCBI): domain Eukaryota; kingdom Metazoa; phylum Chordata; class Mammalia; order Rodentia; family Heteromyidae; genus Perognathus; species Perognathus longimembris. The sequence goes on along the minus strand of NC_063181.1, from coordinate 8,609,596 downwards.
AACCGGTTCCCCCATAATTCCCCCAAAGACTCCTATCCTTCTCAGAAGCCTGCCTAGAGCTCTGGCACAGAAATAGAGCTCAGGATAAAACCTGTGCATGGAGCAATCCATGGCTATAGAAATGTATCTCACTTAAAATCTGGTCCATTTGTAAGTGAACCCGAGATGGCACCTGGGATGTTGAGTTTGATAGGGCCTATGGAAAGCTTGTGATCCTAGCACTCAGGAGAGTGAGGAGGAGGATTGTGAGTTTGAGGGCTACATAGAGAGAACTCTGTCTCAAAAATAAATAAATAAATAAAAAAGAGGAGTGGGGGGAGCCTGTGGAATTCAGGAGCCCTGAGAGGTTGGTATCATAAAATGACTACTTTCTTTTTGTTGCACTTAAAAATTGCTGTCCTAGCCAGACATCGGTGGCTCACGCCTGTAATCCTAGCTATTCAGGAGGCAGAGATATGAGGATCTGAGGATTGCAGGTTTTAATCAGGAGGGTCTCAGTTCCAGGCCAGCCCAAGGGGAAAAGTCAGAAGAAACCGGGCATGGTGGCATAGATCTGTCACTCCAGCTATGACAGGAAGCCTAAAATGGGTTGATATAATCTAGGCCTACCTATGATACGATGAAGACCCTGTCTCAAAAATGCACAATGTGAAAAAAAGGGTTGGAGGTATGGCCCAGTAGTAGACTGCTTGCAAGTCTAGCAAGTACAAGGCTCCAAGTTCAAACTCTGGTACTGCCTCCCAGCCCCAATTACAGTCTTTGTCTGGTGTGGTAGGAATCAGGAGGATTACAGCCCAGGGCTGCAAAAAAGTTAGTAAAACCAACACCACAACCTACAAGCTAGGTGTGAGGTGACATGCATGTCCCATGTCCCAGCTCTGTGGGAGGCATGTGTAGATGATCAAGGTCTGAGGCCAGCCCTAGGCAAAAACATGAGATCCTATCTGAAACACAGCTAAATAAGAAGGAAAAGAAAGGCTAAGCATAGGTGGCTCAAATAGTAGAGCACTCATCTAATACGCATAAGGTTCTGAGTTCAAATGTCAGCACTTGCAACAAATTAGTTTTTGCTGGTTTGACTTTGTTATTGTAACAAGTATGTGTTAGTGGAAGTACCTTACATACATACACAGCCTCATTGTTCTCTACAATCTCCTTCTTTCTTTCTTTTCTTGTTCTTTTTTTGGGTGCATGTCCTAAGGCTTGAATTCAGGACTTTTGGCGCCATCCCTGAGCTGTTGTGTTCAAGGTTAGCACTCTACCATGTGAACCACAGCTCCATTTCTGGCTTTTGGGTGGTTTATTGGAGATAAGAGTGTAGACTTTCCTACCTGGGCTGGCTTTGAACCATGATCCTCAGATCTTAGCCTCCTGAGTCTGTAGGTAGGGTTATAGGCCTGAGCCACTGGTGCCGGACTTCCCTACAATTTCAGAGCTGGGTACTGTTCATTACCCCCTGTGTATGTGAGGGAATGGAGGCTCATAGCTTAAGTGCAGATCCACCCAAATTTGCAGGGAAAAACCAGTGTTTGGTTCTAGATTGGCCAAAGTCTGATCTTACAACAGTAAACCTTAAACAACTCCACCTGCGGTGGCAGATGGACTTTGACATCAGTTTCAACTCCCAGGAGCTGAGATTGTTTTTCTCTTGCTTCCCAGTGCTCAGCTTAACTGCCAGCTGTGCGAATGTATAAAATAAGTCTTATACAATCCCCACGTCATGGATACATCAGCCACAAGAAAGAGCCCCCCTAAGTGTCCCAACTTGCATAATTAGCAGCTGACTTGAGGGTTTATTCCAGTTCCCAGGCAACAAAGCAGACTTCATAGGAGGAGACTGTTTTAAAGAAGAGCCGGTGGCAAGCCGGCCAACTATGCAAAAGAGCCAGGAAGATAAGAGCTGCAGATGTCTTTTGGAGCTGTCTACCCTCAATCCTATCCCTGCCTTGGGAAAGGGCGTCCGAGCTTCAAGATCCCCTCCCCCACCTTGCCATCCCAAAGCAGCCTCCCATCCCCCCAAGCAGGCAGAAGTCATCTCTCAGGGATGCCCATGTTGGGGACCTTCCCCTTAGTCCATGGGGCTCTGAGGATAAAGGGATTGTAGATCCTGTTCCCAGCCCAGCTGCCGAGAAGAACTGACCAGAAGCTTGTGGAGGCATGCATGGTAAAGGGGCAGATTTGGGAGCCAGGGTGTCTGGGTCTGCCCGCTGGCTCCTGGTTGTGAGATCTGAGCAGGTTGCTTAGCCCCTCTGTGCCTTTGTTTCCCACGTGTAGAAGGGGCCTGATGATGGTGTCTCCCTCATGGGGTTTATCAGAGATTAAACAAATCCGTATAGTTAAAGTGTTTAGAGTAGTACACAGTAACCGTTCCGCTAATGTTGGCTGCTGGCATTTTCTTTTTCTTGTGAATTGTGACCCTCTATTTTCCTCTTCCTGCCATAGCTAGGATAATGGGCAGTCACCACCAGCATTTCTTCTGTTGAGAAGGAGTTTCCTGATCTTTTTGCCCGGGCTGGTCAAGACCACATCCTCCTGGTTTCTGCCTCCCAAGTAGCGAGGGTGAAGCATGAGGCACTGTGCCTGGAGTGCTGTTGTCTTTTCTGTTTCTAATAGAATAAATTATTAAATTGGTTCATAAATTATTAAGTGAGCAAATCCTGGTCAGCATCCTAGAAGCCTCCTTGCTTCTGCTTCCAGGATCTGGCCTGAGCCATTTTAAATGCCTTAAACAAACTCAACTTAAAAAGCAAAATCTACTCTTTATTTTTTCTGGTACTGGAGCTTGAACTCAGGGTTAGGGTATACGCCCATAGCTTTCCCCCCGCCCCCCCCAAGGCTGACACCCTACCACTTGAGCCACAGCTCCCCTTCTGGCTTTTCGATGGTTAATTGAAGCTAAGAGTCTCATGAACTTTCCTGTCTAGGCTGGCTTTGAACCACAATCCTCAGATCTCAGCCTCCTGAGTAGCTAGGGTTACAGATAGTAGCCACCAGCATCCAGCTGTAAAACCCACACTTACAGACTGCTTACCCTATGCCAGACCCCCTTGTAAGCTTTCCTCAAGCTTTTCCCCTAAGCCCTGGGAGGCGGATCTAATCATCATCACCCTCTTAGAGATAAAAGCCGGCAGAGAGGGATCCAATGCCAAGTCTTAAGATCCAGCAGTGAGGCTGCATTGAAGCCAGTTGGTGGCCCAGGGTTATTGAGGTTAATAGCAAGCATGGCTCCTGCTTGGAGCTGGAGCGAGAGGGGAGGTTTGCTCTATCAGTTCTTCCCCCAAAGCATCTTCCAAGTGTAGGCGGCCTTCCCCTATGAGGGTATACTGAGAGACACCGCATGGTATCTCATTTAATCTCAAGTCCTCCTTGGAGCCAGTGACTACTTCCACTTGTTAGACAAAGACCCTGAGGATCCAGGGAGCTGATCCATAGCCCAGAGTCCCCAGCCAGGAAGTGGTGGAACTGGACAGGTTTTCCTTGGCAGATGGCAGTGCCCCTGCCACCAGGGCGCAGCTGTGTCCACATGACAGGAGTCGGTACAACTCTTAATTAGACACCTCCAGTCTCAATATAGCTTTGGCTGTGCCTCCCTCCGGGATGCTACTAACCACCATTGCTGGTCTCCTCTTCCTGCAGGAGGTGACCCGGCTTCCTCCCACCCATTGGGAGGTACTGATTGGGTGGGCCTGTTGGGGCTCTGCCCAGTGGGCGGGGCCTCTGGAACCCATTCCACATCCCCCTCCCCCCTCCCAAAAGAGCCAGGCTTGCTTCTGGGAGGAGGAGGGGAAACGGACACTTGTTCAGCCATCTGCATGCCTTCTTTTATCCAGCATCTCTTCAAAGGATATTTTTTGTCATTTCTTAGGTATAAAAATAACATGTGCATGTCATAGAAATTTTTGAAGTCTAAAAATGCATACGTTAAAAAAAAAATCTTCCTCTAGCCAGGCCTTGGTGTCTCATGCCTGTAATCTATCTAGGTAGGGAAAACGAGACCTGGAGAATGGAGGTTCAGAGCCAGCGCAGGTCGAAAAGTCCATGACACTCCATGTCCGAAGTAACCAGCCAGAAAGCCAGCTGGGGGTATGGCTCAAACGGTAGAGCATTACCTAAGCAAGGGAGCCAAGCACATGTGAAGCCCTGAGTCTGGAGTTCCAGCCCTAGTGTCTCCCTCCACATCCCACTCTATCAGAACTGATAGCCACGCAGAACACAACGGTTACACCCTCCTAGACGTGTGCGCATATGTGCGCATGCGCACAACACCACCGAAAGACCTTTACATACACACCTGTGGTCTTCCACATCTTCTCGTCTTCTCTCCATACCAGCTTGCGTGGAGTTGCCACGTTCATTTTTATGGATACATCATGTTCTATCCTCTTGCTTTCTCTCCCTTTAGTTTTTCAGTCATTCCACGCAGGTTTCTATTAGTGGGTGGTTGAATTTAAGCTTTTTCAAAGTTTTTAGTATTTTCTAAACTATCTTTCCACTTCAATTTCTATACAATTAGGAAACCTACGTATAAGGTCAATTATCCAAAGTAGATTTCCACTCGAGAAATGGCTGTTGTGCACTGATTCTGTGCCATATGCTAAAGAGTCCATCATAAACTAAACCAATGAAATTCTTGCCTGTCTAGGTTTATATTTCAGGGCCAGGTAGAGGGGAGATAGTTAATTAGCAGCGAAGCAAGTCAGATAGTGGTAAGTTTTAAGGAGAGGGTTGGAGGGGGGAAGGAGGGTTACTGGGTCTCATGGGCTAGTTAGGAGCGCCTCTTTCATGTCATCTAGTTGGAACAGAAAACCAACAGGAAGTGAGGTTACCCATCACTGGTAGCTGGGGAGATCTTCCAGGCACCAAGTGCAAGGGTCCTGAGGTAGGTTTGGTGTGTTTGAGGAGGGCAAAGCCAGTGTGACTGGAGTCAAGTAGGTTAGGAGGAGAGCGATTGGAGATGGGGCCAGAGATGGTCCCAGATATTGGGACCAGATGAGAAATGGTCCTTCTGCTGAGGACTATGGAATTTACTCTGATGTCCACTTTTTGAAGGATTTGGAACCGAGAAGAGATGTGATCACTTTGCACCATAAAAAACCCTGCTGTGGTTGGGGATGAGGTCAAAAGAGGCAGAGGCAGGAGAATCAAGGTCCAAGGCCAGCCGTGGCACAAGCTTGAGACCTTAGTGTGAGAAACAATCTAAAAACGCAGAAGGACTGCAGGCCTGGCTCAAGTGGAGACCCTGAATTCAATCCCAGGAAGGAAGGAGAGAGAAAAAGAGAAAATGCTAGGAATAATAACTTCCAGTGGTTATGATTTATAAAAAAAAGGAATATATGATTTACTTTGCAAAAATGTGATCTTGTGCAGTTATATTGTCGAGTACCACAATTATTAAGATGCTTCTAAATGTAAATGTATTTAAACGGATAGATTTAGGAAAGAAAAGGGAGGGACTGTAAGCCAAGCTAGGTAAGGAGAGAGAGGGAGCATGTAAAGGTGTCGTAGGTAAAGTGCACGGAAGGCCTCTGTGAGAATTGTTAGGGGCCAGGTACAGACATCTGTAATCACAGCTGGCTACTCTGGAGATAGAGATAAGAAAGATCACAATTCAAGGCCAGCCCAGACAACAACTTACATGGTGGTTTGCATCCGTAATCTCATCTGTTTGGGAGGTTTGTGGTCTAAACTTGACTTTTCCTTAAAAAAAAAAAAAAAAAAGAACTAAAGCATAAGTGAACTAGAGACATAGCTCTCAAGTTGGAAAACATCTGCCTAGTGAGCACAAGGCCCTGAGTTCAACAAGAAAAAGAACGGTTGGCAGAGTAAGCTAGGAAAGAAGTGGGCGACCAGTGGGGTCCTGGGGGTGGAGACCAAGGAAGTGGCGCCTGTTTACAAATGGTGTGAGGGCCCCCAGCATGGCGCACTGGGGTATGGGCCCAAAGGGACAGAGGGAAAGTGCACAGAGAGTGTCACAGAGCAGAGAGGCCAAGAAGCACAGGGACCATGCACACGTGTGTGTGTGCGTGCACGTGCGCGTTACAACCACCGAGCGCTGCTTGCCCTAGAGGGGGCCTGCTCTGACCAGTCAAGCATTGGCCAAACCAGCTCCGGCCTTGGGAGGTTCCATCCTGGCCTCTACTCTGCTTAGCTCTCCGTGAGCTCAGAATGGGGGCGTGCCTCAGGCCTTCCGGGAGTCCATACCCAACAGCTCAAGGCCACCGCTTACCTAAAGCCCCTGCTGGTACGAACTGCCAGGCAGTCTGGGGCTCATTCCGGTCCCTCGTACCTGCCCAGGGCGCCCCCTAGCTGAGGTAGTCAGGCCTGTGGACAGTGCTGTCTGCAGGGAGCCCTGTGTTAGGGTCCAAAACTCTTCCCCCCAATCTTGTACACAAGCTGGCTGAGGTTGGCTCAGGTCTCAGCATAAAATTCAGGGCTTGAGGGTTGTTGTTTTTTAACTGCGTTGTCTTTCATACATGTCTTGTCCCCCCCCCCACCCCGCTCCTAAACTCTCGTCTATAATCTTAGCTTCTCAGGAGGCTGAGGTCTGAAGATCACAGTTGCAAACTAAGTGGACAGGCATGTCAGTGAGACTCTTACCTCCAGTGAATCAGCAAAATAGCCGAAAATGGAGCAGAGGTTTAAATAGTACAGCAGGAACCCTGAGTGAAAAGGTGACGGGACAGCACTCAGGCCCTGAGTTCAAGCCTAAGAACTGGTACATACACACACACACACACACACACACACACACACACACACACACACACACACAAACTGGTGCATACATACACACACACACACACACACACACACACACACCATTGCGGTTTAGATTGACGATGGAGATTATAGCAGGCTCTAATCTCTCTAATCTCTAAGGTGCTCTTATTAGTGGGACCCTGCTCTCTCGTGCGTGTTGTAGTGGGAACAATGTTCGTGCGTTCTCAGCAGGGGCCGGCAGGGGAACAGTGCTGGTCTGACCATGGTGGAGCGTGGTTAGCCCTCACCCCCATGGCGACCTGCCTAGAGTGAGGCAGGCAGTGGTCACCTACTGGTGCTGGCCAGGGGAGGGCTGTCATAGGCATAGATTGGGGAGCCCAGTAACCTTCTTCCTCCTCCGGCTACCCCCAGATCATTCTGAACTTCACATCCATGGACCTGTACCGCAGCCGTCTGTGTTGGTACGACTACGTGGAGGTTCGCGATGGCTTCTGGCGGAAGGCGCCCCTCCGAGGTAAGGGACGCTAGTCGCCGCGCCTCCTGCTTCCTTTCAGAACCGCTTGTGTCATGCTCTTCATCCAGGGGAACGTTCTGCAGGACATACAGATGTGGGGCCCAGGAGACCTGGTAGAGGTAATCCTGGCGAGCTAGTCCTGGCTAGTTCCAACACTGGCAGCAGTGCCTTTGTGCAAGCCTCACCCCTGACCTCTGGGCCCTCCGCACTGGCTTCTGGGTCTCCCTTAGAGCTGGTTCTCACTCTGCAGGTGAGGGAGTCCTAAGAGCTGACAGTCCGCAGGCTGTTCTGCACATGCCATTGCTCCAGGCTCTCCCCTCATTGGGCTGATCTAAAGGCTCTGTTTTCTCCATCTGCAAGTTCAGCTTTAGGGCATCTACTGCCGTGCAGTCTGGTTCTAAATGTTTTTGTTTTTGCCAATCATGAGACTTGAACTCAGGGCCTGGGCACTGCCCCTGAGCTTCTCTTGCTCAAGGCTAGCCCTCTACCACATGAGCCACAGCACTACTTCTGGCTTTTTCTGTGTATGTGGTACTGAGGAATTGAACCCAGGCCTTCGTGCATGCTAGGCAAGCACTCTACCACTGAGCCACATTCCCAGCCCTTTAAATGGTTTTTTATGAATCCACTGTTAACTCACTTCGAAGGTCATGGATAAAGTGATACCTGAGCATGTTTGCTCAGGACACTGTCTCTTGCAATGTGTGCAAAACCTCACCACGTGACCCAGAAGGCACTTTAACCAACAAATAATTGAGCATGAGTCTTCGCTGCAGGCCATGCCCGTGGAGCCTGAGGAGTTGTGTGATGCTGTCTCCCATCTGCACATAATCCTAAGAGGCTCAGGACTGGCCTCCATGGGAAGCCTGCCTGGGCCGGAAGCGGCCTGATACCACTCTCACGCCCTCTCTTTCTCCCCTCGTTTCTCATACCCAGAGAGTTCCCATTAGCCACCCACTGCAGTGTCATTACAACACTTCCTCCGCTCCTTGGAGGTCCCCCCCCCCCCATAACTTGCATTCTTAGGTCAGCATCCTTTGTCCCTACCCAAAGTTGAGGCACACACAGTCTTACTCGGAACACACAAATCATCCACGGTCAATTCTCGACTGCAAAGAATTCCCCCAATGGCCAGCTTCACCCCCTTGGTTGACTCTTGTTGGATTTCATTTCTAACCCAGTTCTCTGATCCGGGGGGGTTTATGTGGTGTCTCAGGACTTCCCCTGAGTTTGGTTCGGTAAAGGTGAGCCAGTGATAGCCTGTCTTAACGTATAGGAAAAGCCGTGTCTATTTTTTTTTTTTCTTTTTGCCAGTCCTGGGCCCTGGACTGAGGGCCTGAGCACTGTCCCTGGCTTCTTTTTGCTCAAGGCTAGCGCTCTGCCACTTGAGCCACAGCGCCACTTCTGGCAGTTTTCTGTATATGTGGTGCTGGGGAATCGAACCCAGGGCTTCATGTATTAGAGGCAAGCACTCTTGCCACTAGGCCATATCCCCAGCCCCCATGTCTGTTTTTTTTTTAATTTGTTTTGTTTTTGTTGCCAGTCTTGGGGAGTGGACTCGGCCTGAGCACTGTCCCTGGCTTCTTTTTGCTCAAGGCTAGCACTCTACCACTTGAGCCACAGCGCCACTTCTGGCTTTTTTTCTATATATGTGGTGCTGAGGAGTCGAACCCAGGGCTTCATGTATATAAGGCGAGCACTTTACCACTAGGCCATGTCCCCAGCCCCATGTCTGTTTCTTGATTGCTTTTTCTTGGCATGGATACCAGATAAGGAAAGGTCAGTAATAATGGCAATATGCTTCTTGAGGCTCAGGTTGGCCTCCAAGTCGTGATCCTCCTGTAGCAGCCTCCTAAGTGCTGGGATTGTAGGCACGCACTCCCATGTCCAGCTTGGAAATATGCTCTTTGGAAAGGCAAACATCCTCAGCTATTCTGAGGATCCACCTTTCCAGTCACAAACACATTGATGTCGCATCCCCCAAGAGCTCTTTTCAGCTCTGCAAAGCAAAGCTGCACTTCGGACAAGCTGGAAGCCAACTGGCAGCTGTGTAGCTTAGGGGGTGAGGGTAGCTGCGTGCCAGAGCCCTGGGCTTCTCCGGATGGCATGAGGCTCAGGGCTCCTCTGTGCCCGACGTCTGCAGGCCGATTCTGTGGGGGCAAACTCCCTGAGCCCATCGTCTCCACCGACAGCCGCCTCTGGGTTGAATTCCGCAGCAGCAGCAATTGGGTTGGAAAAGGTTTCTTTGCCGTCTATGAAGGTACTGAGGAGGGGGAAGGGGGTCCCCGAGCTCCTAGAACCTTTCAGAGCTGCCCTTGGAGGGGCACAGTTGTGGGTCCCTCTGGGAAAGAAGCAGAGGGATGGATGCGATTTTGGGGTGGGTGCCGGGGGGGAGGGAGGGATAGAGGAGTGTGGGAAGGACTGGCATGGACAAGGGGTCACCCAGGCAGGGCAGAACATGCTGACCGACCACCTTTCCCACCTCACCCTATGCCCCCAAAGCCATCTGTGGGGGTGACGTGAAAAAGGATAACGGCCATATCCAGTCACCCAATTACCCAGACGACTACCGGCCCAGCAAAGTCTGTATCTGGCGGATCCAGGTGTCTGAGGGCTTCCACGTGGGGCTCACGTTCCAGTCCTTTGAGGTAGTCAGACACCCTGTGATCTGACCCTCAAATGCCCCTGCGAGTTCTCTGGGGTGGGCGGCCCTCCTTCCCTTTCTGCCGGCTCCAAGGGACTGGGGCCTTGGAACTCCTTCCGCTGATGGAGCCTCTGGTCCCCTAGATCGAGCGCCACGACAGCTGTGCCTACGACTTCTTGGAAGTCCGAGATGGACACAGTGAGAGCAGCAACCTCATCGGCCGCTACTGTGGCTACGAGAAGCCCGATGACATCAAAAGCACATCCAGCCGCCTCTGGCTCAAGTTCGTCTCTGACGGATCCATTAACAAAGCTGGCTTCGCAGTCAACTTCTTCAAAGGTGCCTCCTGTCCCTCCCCATCCCCTTCTGTGGCCAACCCATCTCCTTCATCCCTTCGTCAGTCGCTCGATCAGCAAGGAGACGCCATGACCCATGCAAATGCCAGGAAAGAGGCGAGGGCCCCCACTCTTCAGGAGCTGAAGGCAATGCAGGGAGACAGGGCCACTCTATGTGGAGCAGAGGGAAGAAGCAGGGGCGTGTGACATTTTTAATCAGTATGACTTGCGCGCGCACACACACACACACACACACACACACACACACCAGGCCTCGGTTTCTGGCCTGTGCAATGGTCACAGTAGTGCAGCTTCTGGGAGGGACTGAGGAGAAATGAGAGGATAGTACTTCAGCACCAGGAAGCAGCACAAGAGGCACCCGGAAAGCCAGGTGCCAGTGTCTCACACCTATAATCGCAACCCAGGAGGTTGAGATCTAAGGATTGTGGTTCAAAGCCAGCCTGGGCAGGGAAGTCCCTAAGACTCTTTTCTCTAATTAACCACCAGAAGGACAGAAGTAGAAGTATAGCTCAAGTGGTAGAGTGCAAGCCTTGAGTGAAAACCTAAGGGACAATGCCCAGGCCCTGAGTTCCAGCCCCAGTGTGAGGACAAGAAGGATAGATAACAGAAGGTGGGGATAGCCGCCCGTCAACCTGTGTGCTTAGAAGGAAGGCCGGGGCATGGCGGGGGGGGGGGGCTCCTTGTGGGGGGTTAAAGTGGCTTTTGTGGGTAGATTGCTTTGACTGGAGCAGACAAACGTGGCTTTCCGCTGATTTGCCCCTGGGATGGATCTGGAGAGTCGCGGGAAGCCTGAAGGCTTCTGGGTATGACTCCTAAGCTGAGGGAAGGAGGAAGGGCCTGACCTGGCAGTCTGTGACCCCCCCGCCCCTTTCCTTCCCTGCAGAGGTGGACGAGTGCTCTCGGCCCAACCGCGGGGGCTGTGAGCAGCGGTGCCTGAACACCCTGGGCAGCTACAAGTGCAGCTGTGACCCTGGGTACGAGCTGGCCCCAGACAAGCGCCGCTGTGAGGGTGAGCGCCCCAGGCCCTTGGCACCCCTGCCCGCTTGTGGTTTTCCTTTGGTTGCTCATAGGAGTTCAGTCTCGTGGATTTTCCTGCTCAGGCTGACTTCAAACCTCAGTCCTTAGATCGCAGCCTCCTGAGTAGCTAGGATTGTAATCGTGAGCCCCCCACCCCCACCCCACCCCGCCATGCCTAGCTCTATTTTTACTCCTCTGTTGATGTCTATCTTAAGTTGGTGATTGAAGTCACCACCCTCCAGCGGGTGACCATCTACAATGTGGAAACCACTGTTCTTGGGTGGACCCTGAGTCCTGGCCTCTCTCCACGCGTGTCCCAAAGGTGCTGGTCACAGCATTTGAGCTCATCTTGTCCGGCCTGTGAGCAGCCCCCTGTGTGCCTCCCTGGACTACTGAGCCACGCTGCTTTCCAGAACCCCTCCCTGCCTTCCTCGCAGCAGTTCCCCGGTCTGTTCTCTAGATGACGTGACTTCCTTTGCTGTCCCCCCCACCCCTCCCCCACCCCTAGCTGCCTGTGGTGGATTCCTCACCAAGCTCAATGGCTCTATCACCAGCCCGGGCTGGCCCAAGGAATACCCGCCTAACAAAAACTGCATCTGGCAGTTGGTGGCCCCCACCCAGTACCGCATCTCCCTGCAGTTTGACTTCTTCGAGACAGAGGGCAATGATGTAAGTCCCCCCCCCCAACCCCCCGGAGACCAAGCGGGGCTGGGAGGTGTGGGGGCGCCAGGGCTTGGCTCGGCACCTGCTTCTGAGAACACAGAGGAGAAGACGTGACTGCTCCCCATGCAGGGAGGCTTGGGAGGCCTGCGAGGGCCTGAGTCAGAGGCCTGGGAGGCAGGGAAGGGCTTGAGGCTGTCCCTTAGGCTTTGTGAGTGCCCAGGAGCCTCTGATGGGGACTGGGGGGTGCGGGGGGAGGGGGGGAGAGCAGCAGCTACCTAGTGCCTATAAAGGGTCTGCAGGCTAGAAGCTTCTGGGGGGGGGTGGATGTAATCGGAAGAGGCTTCCCAGGTCTGCAAGTACGACTTCGTGGAGGTGCGCAGCGGACTCACGGCGGACTCCAAGCTGCATGGCAAGTTCTGTGGCTCCGAGAAGCCAGAGGTCATCACCTCCCAGTACAACAACATGCGTGTGGAGTTCAAATCCGACAACACCGTATCCAAAAAGGGCTTCAAGGCCCACTTCTTCTCAGGTAACCCCCAGGCTTCCCAGCTCTCAGCCCTGCCTCCCTCCGAGAGCGGGGTGCCCCCTCTTCCCAGACACCCCCTACCCCTGTATCCCCTGCTCTCGTGGTGCCTGCTCTGCCCACTGCGGTCTCCCCCCCACAACCCAGCCCCCAGCTGTCCAACTCCCATTTCCTCAGTCCTCTCGGCCCTAATGGAGGCCAGCAGGGGGAAGGGTGGAATGTACGCATCGCAGGGAGGGCGGATCCTGTTCCAGGTACCAGGAGTCTGCGAGCCAAGCCCCTGAGAGAGGGCAAGCCCTGGAACGGGGAGTTCGGTTTGGCTGAGAACAAGGGGTGGATGGAGAAGAAGAGGGTGTTTGCCTTGGACTGTGTAGGACATTATCTGGCAGTAACCAGACTTCTAATCAGACCCGGTGCAAGCCAACTGGGTTCATACTGGGCCTTCTGGAAGGAGGAGTCGTCTCCCCTCCTATACCAGTCTCCCATTTCTGGCCCCTGGGTGGAGGACTTGGGTCCTTTTGGCTTATAGCAACTGACACCCGCCCCACGTGACACTTGGGCTCTAGCCCTTGGGCCTCGTCTGGCCCTTGAAGGCCCCTGTCCGGGTGGTCTGATTGATCATCCAAGCCCCACTTCCCAGCCTATTGGAGTCAGACCTCTGGGATCCCAGGAGATCTTCCCTCTGCTGTAGGAATCTGGAGGTCTTTGGCTTGCCTAGGCTCTGAGGCCGCTGGAGGCCTCCAGAGGCAAAAGGGGCCCAGACCCAGGCAGGGAAGGGCGAGTGCTCTGCTCTCTGCAGTGGAGCATGGAGAGAGCAGGAAGCTGGTGGGCTGGTGGAAGCAGGTGTTTTGTGAAGGAATGGCCCAGGGACCCATCCTTACCACTCCTGGGGGGCCAGGCATGGGCAGGCAGGAAGCAGGAAGCCCATAGCCACTTCCATACCCCCCTCCCTTCTCCCCTGCTTGAGCAGGCTCCTGAATCCTCCACCCACCCTGCTCCCTTGCCTGCCCGCCCTGGTGCCATGCACCTGCCCCTGTGTACGAGATCCTTGCTTGGCACTGCCAGCCGCCTGCTCTGCTTCAAGTGCTCAGTTGAGCTTCTGCCCACCCCCAGGCTCCAGCCCACTGCTTGCTGAAACCCTCCCCTATAACACAATTCCTCCTTCCCTGGCCCTCCTAGAAATCCTGGCAGGTGCTCACCAGAGGGCTGGGAGGGGGGGTGACACCTGCTCAGGGTGGGTGCTACCCCAGGGCAACCATTACCTGCTTACTCTCGTCTCTTCTGCCTTTCTGTTGCTCCAGTCTTAGAGGGGATGGGGCAACACTCACATCTGTCTGGAGTTACTGCCTTGTCTCCCCCCCTCCGACTCTGTATGACACCGCCCTCTCAGCCCTGCACAAGACACACACACACACACACACACACACACACACACACACACACACACACACACTGCTCCATTACAAAAGAAACCTGCAGAGGACCCGCACCGACGGGCATCAAGGTGCAGCCTCAAGGGCCTGGGGCATCTGACTCTGGACCCCCAGGAGGGGGGCTGTGTGGACTTTTGAGACACCCATCGAAGAGACCCTAAGCCAAGAAGAAGCAAGAGCCTGAGGACCTTCAGTCTGACCCCAGCACCTCCAGGGCATTTGGGCACTGTAGGGTGAGTGCCATCTCATTTGGGGGGCCCACCCCACCTCCCTTGCCCCTGCACCTTCTGCAATTTGTTTCACTGGTACCAAGGGGTGGCCCACTCCACAGGTGCCAGAGCCCCCACCCAGATGCCAGGGCAGCCGCCCTCAGGCCTGACTCTCATTCATCCCTTCAGCCGTCCCCTTGTCTAGGAACTCAATCACTTGGCGAGCATTTACTTTACCCCTCCTGTGTTCCATGCATTGGCTAGGTGTCTGGGGTACAAATACCAGGAAGGCATACAGCAGAGGCCCCAGTGATGTCCTCAAGGAACCTCTGCACGGGGGGGTAGGTCCCAGGCCCTCTTCCCTAGTGCAAAGGCAGCTTGCTAGAGCCCTCGGTCAGGAGCTCTTGGAAAGAGACATGGAGACTCCACTAACTTCCCGTGTCTTCCTTTGGACCACCTGGGCCTGGGCAGGAAAAGCTGGCCCTTCTGGGAGCTGCTTCGCCAACCCCTCGGGCTCCTCTCCTAAGGATGCCAGGAACAGAGTCCCTTGTCAGAGACCCACCTGACCCACTGAATGCTAGCTAGCACCCCGAATCCTGGGTGTCTACCTTCCCTGAATGCCTGCCTCTAAGCCAAGCACACTGTCCCCCAAACGAGCACATCAACAGACAGACCTGAGACTGCTGTGGCTGTGTTCTACACACACCTGTGACCATATGCATCTGTGTCAGTGCACAAGTGTGTGTGTTTAAGTTGCTCTGTGTTATGAGTGGGCTGCCCGTGAGCCTGAGCTCTTTGCACATGTGTGTGTGTCCGTATCCCCGTCTGTGTTCCCAGGTGTCTGTGAGCACCTGCGTGTATGTTTCTACTTGTACATGGCCCCACAACTATGGCAGCGTGGGTCCTTGTGGGACCTCCTGTCTTCTTGTCTGCATCCACGTGGCATATTGTATGCGTGTGTGTGGTGTGTCCACGTAGCGCCATGTTTGGACAACAGTACATCTATGCTTGGGGCTGTGCTGGGAGCCAGTGTCTGGTTGTGTTTGTGTGAGATGAGTGTCCGGATCTAACACTCCACGCGCAGCCACCAGGATGAGAGGCTCTCTTTACACACGGCGCCCTCGGCTGACAGCTCCCGGTCTCTCTTCCTTCCCAGTGTGCACACCTCAGAGCGAGCCAACCCTGCAGCCCTTCCCCCTCCCTCCCTCCCCCCTCCCCCCCCCCCACAGCCCTGTCTCATCCCCTGTGGCTGTGCCTCCTCCCACCTGCTAACCCAGCCCTCCGTGACCTGGCTGCGTGGACATGGCCGCCCTGCATGCGTGTGTCCGCCTGCCTGCCCACCCTGCCCACCTGACTCGAGGCCCTGGGGCTGATTTTCATGGCTGTCCTTCCCTGGTCCCTCCTTGCCTTCCACTCCCCCACCCCCGGGTCCCTTTTCTCCTTCTCTCTCTCTCGTTTCAGAAAAGAGGCCAACTCTGCAGCCCCCTCGGGGACGTCCCCACCAGGTCAAATTCCGTGTGCAGAAAAGAAACCGGACCCCCCAGTGAGGCCCGGGGGGCCTCCCAGACCCTTCGTTACTCAGGAAGCTCACCTCGGACGGAGTGGGCTGGGGGCTTCGGAGCCCACCCACCCCTGCCTCCTCTCTGCCATTCCGGCCGCCTCCTCTGGCTGGACAGAACTGGTGCTCTCCTCTTCCCCGTCCACCTCAGATGACAGGGGACCCTTCCCTCCCCCCTTCCCGTTTTGATGGTGTCTGTGACATTTCCTGTTGTGAAGTAAAAGAGGGACCCCTGCGTCCTGCTCCTTTCTCTTGCAGTCTGCTTGTCCATGTGTCTGTTTTTCCACTTGTCCGTCTGTCCAGTAAGCAGGTAATGGTAGAGGTCCCCCAGGCCGGTCAGCTCTGGCCCCTCAGGTCCCCTTCCATCAATCACGTCTACCTCCTCTCCCCACCGCCTCGACTTCCCCTTCCCACAAGTCTTGCTGGCTGGCGCAGGCCTTGCGCTGACCCTCCCGGCGGGAGGCTGCCCTCCCCGCCAGGCTACCCTCTTCCCCTCACAGACCTCGGCCAGACCCCCCTGCACCCGACCCCAGCCCTCAGAGACCCACCATCCTTGTTTGCTCCTCTAGACAAGGATGAGTGCTCCAAGGACAACGGCGGCTGCCAGCAAGACTGCGTCAACACGTTCGGCAGCTACGAGTGCCAGTGTCGCAGCGGCTTCGTCCTTCACGACAACAAACACGACTGCAAGGAAGGTGAGGGCTCTGCGGGGCTGGGGTGGGGCTGGGGCTGGGGCTCACCAGGACTGACCTAGGAGCTGCCGGGTGGCATCCCCACGCGGAGAGCTGGGGAGTGGAAGGTGAGCAGCGCCGCCTCTGTTGGCCTCCGTTGACCCATGGAGCGAGGGAGTGGCCTCAGAGGTCATCCGTGTCACCTTACGCCCGGTGCGCAGGTTCTCCTCCTCTTCGAGCAGAGTCCAGGCCGCACAGGCCGGTGGTCTCCACTTGCCCACGACCAGGAGAGGCGCTCACAGCTGCCCCAGGCTCTCTGTCTAGGCTCTGCTGGTGGTTAGTGCTTGTCGGAACCTCTGCCAATGCCCAGGGCCAGTGACTCTCATTCCCTGCAACCCTCTAATCCTACTCAGGAGACTGAGATCTGAGGATCCAGATTTGAAGGCAGCCTGCGCAGGGAAGTCCCTGAGACTTTTATCTTCAATTAGACAGCAAAAGGCCAGAAGTAGAGCTATGGCTTATGTGATAGAGCATCAGTCTTGAGTGAAAAAGCTAAGGGACAGTGCCCAGGCAGAATTTAAGCCCCGGTATTGGCACACACACACATACACACACACACACACACACACACACGTGCACACACATAACAACAACCCCTCTGCCCTACTCTTTGTGTTTCTCTTTTCCTGTACTGAGGATTGAGCTCAGGGCCTTTCACTTGCTAGGCAGGCATTCTCCCACTGGAATAACACCCTGAACCCTTTTTTTTTTAGGTTTGTTGTTGCTGTTTGTTTTTGGAATGTATTTTTGCCTGTGTCCGTTTTGGACTGCAGTCCTCCTATTTATGACTCCTGTGTAGCTGGGCCAACAGCCATACACCAGGACTCCCAGCTTACTGGTTGAGACTGTGTCTTACTAACTCTTTGTCTGACTTGTTTTCGAGCTGTGATTCTCCGGTTGCTAGGACTACAGGCACGCCCTTTCTGGCTTTTAGTTATTTTTAGGATAGGTTATGGAGATTTTGTCTGGGGCTAGCCTTAGACCCTCCTGCTTATACCTTCTGGGTAGCTTGAATGACAGGCACATACCACCATTCCCACCTTGTTGGTTGTTGGGTCTCAAGTTTTTTTTTCCTCTAGCCAACCTTGAATTGCTATCCTTTTGATTTCTATCTCCCAAGTAGCTGGGATTATAGGCATGCACCACTGTACCTGCCCCACTGATGGGTTTCTGAGTGAAAGGAGAGCCTAAAGGGGAAGCAGGCTGCGGGAACGGCCAATGAGCAGCTTGGGTGACCAGCCATGCCATCCAGCTGCCGTGGCCATCAGCCACATTCATTGTCTGTGGGATGAGGATGTCAGCCTTCCAGGTCTGTGGGCTCCATATCTGCATTTAGCCAACCTCAGATGGAAAACACAGTTAGGCCTATGATGGCTGCCTCAGTACTGAGCTTGTTCAGGCTTTTCTCGTTGTTATTCCCTATAACAGTGCCGTTTAGGATCATGTATACATAACCCAGAGATGATCTGAATTGCAAGGGAGGTTGCTGCAGCTTCTATGCAAATACTATATGCCATTCCGTGTAAAGGATTTGAGCACGTGTGGGTTTGGGGAGCTGGCGGGGTGGGGGGTTGGGGGGGGAGAGGTCCTGAACCAAATCCCATGTGAAGCATTTGTACTGGTCCAGAAAGACCAAAGGGGTCTCTCTAATGCGGAAAGATGGTGCCTGCCTGTGCTGGATAGATGGGAGGTAGCCACGAGGAGGGTGAGGCAAGGCCTCGAATAACCTTTGTGAGGAGGGGAGGTAAGGACCAGCCGGGCAGAGAGGGTCAAGGGACATAGGCCCCTGTGGGTGGGCCGGCTGCCCAGTCGACAGTGGCGGGGGTGGGTCTGGGGAGGACTGAGTCAGGCGGCAAAGCCTCCCATGGTTGTAGCTCTGTGGTTGTAGCTCTGTGTAGCCCACAGTTCCTGGGGCTCCGGGGCTGGGGAGTGGGGGAGGGAGACATTTGTGGTATGAAGCTTTCTAGGCAGAGGTGATATGGCCACAAAGGAGCAGGAGCCTTCCCCGCAGGGGCTGCCTGGGCCCTGGGCTTCTGTGGGAACTAAACAGCAAGGCTCTCCCTGGGCATCGATGATAACATGAAGAAGAAAGGATGTTGGTCCTCAGTCCATTGTAGACGGGGCCTGGGGGAACAAGAGGAAGAGGGAAAAAAGAGAGCCAGAAGGAAGGGTCTTCACTGAAGCATGGAGTCCCTTGCATCATTCATGTCCCCACAGCTGGCTGTGACCATAAGGTGACATCCACCAGTGGCACCATCACCAGCCCCAACTGGCCAGACAAATACCCCAGCAAGAAGGAGTGCACGTGGGCTATCTCTAGCACCCCTGGGCATCGGGTCAAGCTGGTAAGATGCTCACTCCCCAGCTGTTTGGGTACCCCATCCCTCCCTATCCCAGGGGGGCGGGGGGGCAGCTGCTTCTGTCTCACCAAAGCCCTGCATGAGTCTGAGATGCTCAGTCCAGCTCAGGTGGTCTCGCTGAGCCTCTGGGCCAGCTGCCCCTGTGAGGACAAGGCCTCCTAGACAGAGGACCCCTTTCCCAGTAAACACGGCAGGTACGCCTGCCATTGCCTATTCCCCAGCCCTCCCTCACCATCGCGTCCCCAGCTGGGACCACTTCCATCGGGATGCATGAGTGGGGCCCACAAGCCCCATCCCCACCTCAGGTGCCCCTTGATTTAACTCCTCATCTGTCCTCCTCCCGGGTCCCTCCAGACCTTCATGGAGATGGACATCGAGTCTCAGCCTGAGTGCGCTTACGATCACCTGGAGGTGTTCGATGGGCGGGACACCAAGGCACCGGTCCTTGGCCGCTTCTGCGGCAGCAAGAAGCCCGAGCCAGTCCTGGCCACCGGCAACCGCATGTTCCTGCGCTTCTACTCGGACAACTCGGTCCAAAGGAAGGGCTTCCAGGCATCTCATTCTACAGGTGAGGCCTGCCTTGGCCAGCACACCGCTGATCCTGGTCTTCACACCAAGCCCTGGGTTTACAAAGGGCACATAAACACGGCACAGACTACCCTGGAGCCCCAGCAGGCAAGACAGTGGGGTCTAAGCACCTGTCTGGAGGAGCAGAGGGAACACTGAAGGCCAGGGGAGGGGCAGCCATGGGGAAGGGAGACATAGGTCAATGAAGGGGAGACAGAGAGGCCAGGAACTGGGAGGGAGCCTCGCCCACCAGCCTCCCCACTGGTTGCATACTTGGCATTGCGTTGTCCTACCGGCCCTCTCACCCCCCAGATGCACTTGCTCATTTATTCTCCCGGTATTTATTAGCACAGAATATGTAAGTGTGTAAGTGCAAGTCACCAAAATGGAGCTAAGCAGAGGTAATCTCAGGCCCCGGGGGGCTCTTTGCACATTCATCTGTCTATCTCCCCCCCCCCACACACACACCTCCCCAGGTGCCTGGGAATGAATAGGACAAAGGCCATGTCCCCTGCTGACCCCAGGCCAAGGCACACATGGATAGAACACAATAGGAGAAGAATGGCTGGGGGGAGCAGCTGGAGCCCAGGCCCCAGCCCAGCTCAGGGTGTTCTCAGGTGACAGGGAGTCACTTAGTTTGGCCAGAGCAAGAAGTGTGACAACAGAAGTTAAGCAAAGGCCATGTGACTATAGAGAGAGGCTGGGGCCGAGTCCTCAGAGGCCTGAAGACAGACCCAGGGAATCAGATGTCAGCTTTTCAGTGGTTGGATGGGTCTTGAGTCACCTGTCAGGTTTCCTCAGGACTGATAGCACCAGGCTTCTCCTGCTCTGTCTCAACCAGGCATCCTGGCCCTCTCTCTCTTTCCACTTCCTCCAGGGGATCCGAGCACTGGGCCTAGGACAGGCCGGGGGCATCTGGTGGAGGGTGGCCACTGCTAACCCTGCCGTGGATGCTCCCTCTTAACCTGGCCCAGTTCGGGGTCACAAGCCAGAGGCCGGAACTCCATCTGGTCCCACCTCCATGTCAGGCCCACGCAGTTTTTGTGTTTGTTTTGTTTTGTTTTTCTTTTGAGCCAATGCTTAAAAACTAAGGGTTTTCACATAAAACCAAGATGTCTAGCCTCTCTCTTGCAAGTCTATGTTCTGGCAACACTGGGCCACGTCCCTCCATGACAGCTCTCGGCCGGAGCAAATGTCTGCTTCCACTGTGCTGCTTTCCATCCAGGCACCCTACCCCAGAGTGTCCATAGCCATCTTTCCAGAGAGGACACAGCCGGACGCTTGCTCTGGGCCGGGCCCTCAGCCGGGCCCCCGCCAATCTGTCAATGGCCCAGGGTGTGGCCGCCGTCAGGGGTAGGGGCCGATCCTGTTTGTTCTTTGCAGAGTGTGGAGGTCAGGTGCGGGCGGATGTGAAGACCAAGGACCTGTACTCTCACGCCCAATTTGGTGACAACAACTACCCTGGGGGTGTGGACTGCGAGTGGGTCATCGTGGCCGAGGAGGGCTACGGCGTGGAGCTGGTGTTCCAGACCTTTGAGGTGGAGGAGGAGACTGACTGTGGCTACGACTACATGGAGCTCTTCGACGGTTATGACAGCACGGCTCCTAGACTGGGGCGCTACTGCGGCTCTGGGGTGAGCACCCCATTGCCCTCCAATCCTTACCCCAGTCCTGAGACCCAGAGGCCCTGGAGGTGCCCTCCAGGAGAGCCGAGACACCTAGCCTCATGGGTGCTCAGAAAGGCCACCCTTTACTGGTCCATCCCCACCCAGGAGACCAGGGTCCTTTTCTGGGCAACACAGGTTTCTACAGCCTTGGGTCCAGGCTCTGTCCGGACCCACACGGGCTCTGGACCAGCGTGGCTGGGTCTGTGAGGATAACTTGTGCCTGAAGAAGGGATGGAGTGTTTGTTCCCTTGTCCCCTCAGCTGTCCCAAGGAAGAGTCCCCCGGGACCCGGAGTGGAGGCACAGTTGGGACCAGAGCCAGCCTGAGCTGTCACTCACTAGGCTGAGTGGAACCATAAGAACACCCTGGGCTGGGAATATGGCCTAGTGGCAAGAGTGCTTGCCTCCTACACATGAAGCTCTCGGTTCGATTCCCCAGCACCACATCTATGGAAAACGGCCAGAAGGGGCGCTGTGGCTCAGGTGGCAAAGTGCTAGCCTTGAGCGGGAAGAAGCCAGGGATGGTGCTCAGGCCCTGAGTCCAAGGCCCAGGACTGGCAAAAAAAAACCAAAAAAAAAAACCACCCTGCTGTCTTTTCTATTGCTTTTTTAAATTTTCTGGTATCCAGGCTTGAACTCAGAGCCTTGTGTGCTCACGCAACCTTTTTGCTCATGGCTGGCACTTTACCACTTGAGCCATGCCTCCAGATTTGTTTTGCTGCTTCATTGGAGATGGAGGCTCATATACTTTTCTGTGAGACTGGATTTTTGGTTCAGGTTGGCTTCTGACGAGATCTTCCAGATCTCAGCCTCCTGAGTAGCTAGGATTACAAGGGGGAGCCACCCATACCCAATTAATGCACCCTCATTCCTTACTCTGCCCACCCCTTGCCCTGTGAAAAGCCATCTTGTTCCAAAGCCATTTCTGGCATCATCCAAGCGGTCCCTGGGCCCTGCCAAGGCCACGGGCACCGTCAGCTTAGCGAGCTTGTAACAAGGCCATGGGCCTGCCCATGGATTTCTTTTCCTCCCAACAAGAGCTATTCTCTCTCTCTCTCTCTCTCTCTCTCTCTCTCCCCCCACGCCTTCCCCCGTTTTCTTTTTGTCTCTTTCTTCTTTGTCTTTTGAAATTCTACTTTTAGAGAAATCTGTTCTCTTCCCCCCGCCCCCCCCCAACTTGGGTTCACACGCATGCTCATTCAGAAACAGTCTCCGGTCCACACTTCTCTTAAGGCTGTGCTCCAGGGCATCCTGGTGCCCGGGAAGGGTTAAGCCTCCAGGAGTGGCAGCAAGTGCTGGGCCCCACACTGCTGAGCTCCTTGGGAGAGCCTTGCATGAGCCGCAGGAGCTGGGCCAAGGTAAAGCAGACAGTGAAAAGCTGGTACAAAACCCCAGCCCGCCCGCCAAGCCGCTCTGGCATCTGACGTCCAGGCTCCCACCTTCCCACTTTGCCCCTTCCTCTGAGTCACATACCAAGTGGAATGTCTCCAGGGCGATTCTTCCAGAGACTTCCTTGGGCTGGAGCTAAGGGGATGAGATGTGGAAAGGGTCCCCAAGGCTTTCACGAATGGTTCTTCCTGTGCCCGGAGGACGGGAGCATCCCTGTGGGTTTATAGAACCGCCGTTGGAAGGGCATCACCTGGCACAGACCATGGTCACATCCAGGGTAGGTGGGGGACAGCGGAGTCTGGGGGAGACTGTCCTCTCCGTCGTTTACTCCACCACCTGGCAGGCAGAAGAGTGCTGCTCCTCCTCCTCCTCTGCAAGTCCCGGACTCCAGCACGGCCAGGCTGCGGCCCCCACAGCGACCTCTGACCTTCATCCTCTTGCTGATTCCCCCCAGCATCCTTGCAGGCTTGAGGCGCAGAGGGCTTTTACTCCTGTGTACAGTTGAGAGACAACAGACTCAGCCTTCCTTCCTTATACAGGGTCTTGCTATGTAGCCTCAGATGGTCTCAAACTAACTGTGTAGCTTAGGCTGGCCTCAAACTCATGATCCTCCTGCCTCTGCCTCAGAGTGCTGGGCTTATGGGCATGTACCACCAGACCTGGGAGACACTCCGCTTCATGGAGCTAGGAGATTTGGCCAAAGTAACAAAACCTCTTGCCTTCCTGTGAGCCCAGGATGTTGCCCAGGGAGGAGCGCAGCCCCAGCCTCCTGCCCCCCTCTCATGCTGCCTCTTTCTCTGCAGCCCCCCGAGGAGGTGTACTCGGCCGGAGATTCCGTCCTGGTAAAGTTCCACTCCGATGACACCATCACCAAGAAAGGATTCCACCTGCGGTACACGAGCACCAAGTTCCAGGACACACTCCACAGCCGGAAGTGACCACTGCCCTCTCACAGGGGCGGGGCCGGAAGTCTAGCTTCCCTCCATCACTTAGACTGGACAGTGAGGGAGGGCAGGCAGAGGTGACACACCGTCCCTTACCCCCAGGTGCCAGGACCTGCAGAGCCGATGGGCTGAGTGAGCCTGTCCTCAGGAGGTAGGGGATAGGACTCCACACGTGCCACCTGCCTATAGTCCCCTCACCAGAGTTGAGGGGCCTGGGCCAGGAGCCAGAGCTTCTACTGAGACACTTGAAGTGGCCATTTCTCCCCAAGCCCTGCCCAGTGGCGAGAGGACCTGTCAGTAGGACCGGGCTGCCATCCCTGCCGTCTTACACGCTGTATTGTGTATAGCCGGTGGCTGTAATCTTCTTTGTAATGTACATTTCCTGCCCCTTTCCCAGCCTCATGTTGGTTTTATTCGGACCCTCTTCCCTGGTTTCCTGGGGCATGAGTGTCTGTGCGTGTCCCCTGGGAGCCACCGCGGGGAGATGGAGAGGAAGAGCTGGAGAATCAAGACAGGGCCTGCGGCTGGTCAGCTACGCCAGGGCGCACCAGCCAATAAACTGAAAGTGATACAGCTATCAGCCTGTGCCAGATGCTGTCTGGGACGTGGGGGCGGGGGAGACTCCTTCCAGATGTGCAGGCTTGCTGGGTATCTGAGGCCAGTGTGTAGCCCAAACACCTGGCTTTGCTGGCTGCCCTTCTCTCCCACAATTCCAGGACCCCTAAGGGTGTGATTTCACACTTGGGCTGTAGGCACCTCTCTCTCTCTCTCTCTCTCTCTCTCTCTCACACACACACACACACACACACACACACACTGCTGTAGCCCTCCCACACAAGAGAGGTAGAACATTCTATAAAGAGGCTGTTTCAGGGGAGAGAGGAGGCATGTAAAAGGAGTTGGGGGGAGGGGGGAGGTGTTTGTCCATCTGGTTTCTCTGTCTTCCTCTAGAAAAAGAGTAAGTGGGCTGCAGGGTGTCTGGCTGGGGAGCCCACCAAGAGCCAGAAAGCCCACCCCATCTAGGACATGTCCGCTGTTGTCGCCCAGTGCCTGCCTGCCTTCCCGATGGGCAGACGCTGGGTGCCGACCCCATGGGTCCTCCTGTCTTGGAGACGAGAGGCAGACACTGGCTCCGCAGCCACGGAGCAAACATTCCAGCGCTGGCCTGTCTCCCTGGCAAGCTGAGGCTGTGTCTTGTCCAGCCTCCTCCTCCCGGCCATTGCCACCTCCCCTCCCCTTTCTCTGCCTGGATCCCTGGTTGGAGGGGGAGGGGCGGGGAGACAGCCGGGAGGACCTGGAGACCAGGCTTTCCTGCCTGGGCTGGCCACACCCAGATTCTACAGCCAGCCAGCAGCCTTCTGGGGACTGTGAGTCTTCTCTTAGCCCCAGGCCCTTCACTATTGCAGGGGCAGGTACTGTGTCAGATGCTGGAGACCCATCCCCAGGGAACAGTATGGCATGGTGGCCCTGTTGGCTTTTTATATAGAAAGTGTGAAGCATATGCGGGGGCGGGGGGGGGGTCCTCTTCCAGGAAGCCAAGCTGTGGCCCTTCCCTCCAGACCTGACAACAGGTGAGGCCTTGGAGCCCCGCAGGGACAAGAGATACCCAAAGGGGCTGCTGCTTATCCTTGCTCCCCTGCTCTAGCAGGCGTTCTCGGGACAGCCTGGGAGCCATGACAAGATGGAAAGCCCCCCACTCCCAAGGGTAGGAGCTGCCTGGACATCTTACTCAGACACTGTTTACCAACTCGGCTCCTCTGTAGCAAAATTTGTGTTCAGTGGTGACAGCTGTCCAAGCCAACCCTCCAGATTCCTCCAGAGCTCAAAGGATCGTAATCCCAAAGCCACCTGCCCAGAGAAGCCAAGATCATAATCCTCGCCAGACAGAAGGGCTCCAAGCAGAACAGGACCCCGCCGAGAATGGGAGTGAGCCTCTTGGCCTTCCCAGGGCCGTATTCAAAGGCAGCTGGGGGCCCGGAGCCCCTCAGGTCCAGGGCAGGCCCAACAGGGGAAACTTGGTGCCAGCAGCACAAAGTGCAGAGTGTCTTAGAGCCCCCATACCCAGACAGAACCAGTGTGCGGGGTGGGAGTGGGGGGCTCTGATGCGGGGCCAGCACCTTGGCGTGAGCTCCCACGCCGCCCGGTGGAGCACGTCCACGGAGATCTCAAGACTGCTCCGCAGGTGCTCATAGCCGTTAAGGCCCATCGCCGTCAGCCAAGAAGTAGAGGACAGGCCTGTCTGGATGCCCACATAACCACCCCCAAATTCTTCTAATCAGGCAGCAACCAGCCTGAAGTGTGGGTGATAAGCAGAGATGGAGGAGGAGGAGGAGGAGGAGGAGGAGGAGGAGGAGGAGGAGGAGGAGGAGGAGGAGGAGGAGGAGGAGGAGGAGGAGGAGGAGGAGGAACACTTGTTGGAGAGAGGACAGAGAGTACCAAAGGAAGACAAGATGGTTGTGGCGGGGGGAGCAGAAAAGAAGAGGGAACAGAGCTCTCCTTGGGGTGGGGGAAAGCTGCTCAGAGCTGGCTGCAGGCCAGAGCAACTTATTTCAGAATTCAGTAAAAATAAAAACTGCTCTCCAGGACCAGCCCACCCTCGCCTTCTGGCTGCCTCCGGCTCTGAACGAGGCCAGTTCTGGTGCAGTGCAGGTGAGGCCTTGGTTGTGGAAGGCTCCATGCTTCCTCCAGCCTCCTACCCCTGAGAGCTCCCTGTGGCCCGAGTGCACGCCCCTGTGCAAGAGCCAAGCTGGACTCCTCTGCTCTGCACTCTGAATCCCAGAGGCAGGGTGATTAGCACTCCCCAGAGCTTCCTGTGCTCTGGGAGCAACATCCATCTCTCGGTAAAGTGGACACATGAGGCTGGCAGGCAGACTTTGTCACACTTAGTTCTGCGATACTGTCCCCTCCCTGGGCCTCCATTCCCCAAACCTGTTGGCCTATTCCCAATGCCCTTCCTGCCACAGCCAGAGGCAAATAAGCCTGTCTAGGCTCCAGAAGCCTAGATTGTAGGGATCCAACTAGGATCCTTACGAAACAGCTCAAGTTTCCAAGGCTAACTGCTGGCTTAACCCAAACATCAGGAAAGCTGGGTGCCTAGCTCTGCCTCTCACTCCTTTTTTTCTTTTTTCTTTCTTGCCTGAACTCTGTGCTTGGGCGCTGTCCCTGAGCTCCTTTTGCTCAAAGCTAACACTCTACCACAGCACCGCTTCCAGCTTTTTCTGTAATTTAATTGGAGATACAATTCTCATAGACTTTCCTGCCCAGGCTGACTTCAAACTGCAATCCTCAGATCACAGCCTCCTGAGTAGCTAGGATGACAGGTGTGAGCCATTGGTGCCCAGTTTCTCACTTCCTTTTTGTTCTTCTTTTCTACTCATGCCTCTCCTGCCCACCCTTCCTGCAACCTTCTCAGGAATTAAAAGAGAGAGAGAGAGAGAGAAGAAAGAGAAAGAAGAACAGAAAGAAAGAGAGAAAGAGCAATCGTTACATCTGTAATTCTAGCTATTCAGGAGGCTGGGATCTGAGAATCATAGCTGGAAACCAGCCCCGGCAGGAAATTGCATGAACCTTTTACCTCTAATTAATCATCAAAAGGCTGGAAGTGAAGCTGTGGCTCAAATGGTAGAGAATAAGCCTTGAACATAGAAATTCGGGGATAGCACCAAAGCCCCGAGTTCAAGACCTAGGACCAGCACAGAAGGAAGGAAGGAAGGAAGGAAGGAAGGAAGGAAGGAAGGAAGGAAGGAAGGAAGGAAGGAAGGAAGGAAGGAAGGATCAACTTGAGAGTCAACAGCTTGTTTTGAACCCTTGGTGGTCATGTGACACTGGATGAGTCATGTAACCTCCTTGAGCCTCAGTTTCTTCATCTGTCAGTCCAGGTGATGATAACACCTGTCGAGACAAGGTACAAGATGACCTTCGAGGAGAACCTGTCACTGTGCTTGTCAAACAGCAGGCTCTTCAGATTTCTCTGCCAGACACTTCACTCCTAGACTAAAAGCAAACCTCCTGTTCACTGGTTTCCAGTCAGGCGTTCAAAGCTTGGGGCAGAGCTCAGCCCACAGCAAGGAGGAGCTTGTAGGGCAGCAGGGACATATTTTTGGCCATCTGGTGGCCTTTCTGGGTACCTCCTGAGTCACACCCTGTACTTGACTGTCCCTCTGCACAAGGCTGATTCTGGAATCCATGAAAAGATTTGCTGCTCTAGTTTGCAAAAATAGTAGTGCCTGACTTGGAGAGTTGGGGGTGGGGGGGAGAGGGCAGCCAGATGTTTTCCCCAGAGTTGGGAGGATCCCACAGCCCAGCCTCCTGCTGATCAGAGTGGCCGCTCCTGCCCCACACCTTCCCTGCCCCCATCCAGGGACATCTGGTTCCAATCTCTTCCAGATGCCGTGGCCACGCTGTTTTATAGCCAGTCAGTTCAGCTCTGCTTCCTGAATCAGGCCTTCCTCCATTTCAGGGGATGGTCCCCTCTTTGTCCCTTTTCTTGGGACCCAGTCACCTCTTTTTTTTTTTTTAACATGGAGAAGAGATGCACACCAAAGTTAGAAGAAATTGGCTTTTGACCCTCAGAGCTGGCCCTTCTCTTTCTGATTGATAGTAGATGTGGTCTCTTATTCACCCAGAATTAAAAGCAAAGGTGCTAGCCTGGGAGGAAAGAAGAAGGAAGGAAGTAGGGGTACACATCAGAGCAGAGAAGAATGTGGGAGTTGTATGCATGTTGAGGAACACATGTGTGCAACCATGTGTGTTGGGTTTGTCTGTGTGTTAGTGGCTGCCCACTTGTAACCTGGAGCTTTACTTTCTGACCACAGCCTTGGTTTCCCTCCCTGCCTGACTATACACAGAGCTAAGAGCTACTGTCCACAGTTGTCCATGGAGCAGGAACTGTCTGGAGCAGCCCAGGAAGGGTACGTGTGTGTGCACACATGGTGTAAATGTGCATGCGCCTTGTTCAGGGACCTCTCTCCTTCTATGGGGTCAGATTAGACCCCAGGCCAGACTCCAGCAGATGCTCTGATCCTGCTTCATCTGACGGGTGCTTTGTGCAGTCCACGCTGGCTCTATGCCAGGAGTGGCCATCTGGACAGAGGACAGAGAAGCCGGCTGTCTGGAGGAAGCTACAGCAGCCCCCTGCCCCCCAACACCTCCCCCCCACCTTTGTTCTCTTATCACCAAAAGAAGACTTAGAGAGCTAGTCCCACTTCCCAAGAAACCCACAAGGAAAAACTGAGCCCATTCCCCCTGGAGCATTCTGGAAACCCAGACCACCCAGAGACAGGAGGAGAACCCCAGCGTCATTCCCCAGCCTTGGAACCTCGGGCTCAAGGGCTGCCCATTACCTCTTTAAAACAAGCCTCCGTGACATGTGTGACTCCACAGCACCCCCTGGCGTTCCTCTGGAACTAGACCTCACTTAGCTAGAAGAGGAGGCCCCCCCACCCCCCCAGGAACTGCCTGTGTCTAACTGTCCAGGGTAGACCCTAGCATACACCTGAGCAGGAAGGCACATTCAAATACTTGTTTCTGAATTGGTGTGAACATGGGCCAGGCTTTTCAGTTCTTTGTGCCTCCGTTCCTTCATCTGCTAGATGGGAATACTACCCCCACCAAGTTGGTCAAAAAGGAAGCATCAGTCTGTGTCTGCGCACAGTAGGCCCTCAGGAAGTGGTCGCTGCCCGTCAGCCTTCCTTCCGATCCCCAAGAGGCCCTGCTTCACAGTCTGACGACACATGTGAACTTGGCATTGACTCAGACCGTGCTGGGAAGGTGCCTCTGACTGTTGTGGAGCATTTCCACTCCAGCTGAGGACCATTTTAATAAGCCCATAATAATAGACGCAGAGGTGACTCAGATCGGCAACAGAGGAGCCCTGTGGGGGCGGGGACACGCGAGCGGAGCGCTTGGGTGGGAAATCCAGTGGCATCTGGGTCTGAGGCATGAAGCCTGCAGTAGTGGGTAGACGTCGACCAGGAGTCTAGGGACCACCAAAGACCCCTTCTAAGCTGTGGCTCTGGACTCTGAGCCCAGTCACCCACAGTAGGAGTTGGGTTCATACTAGGAGCCAGCTTCTGATGGCCCAGAAGTGCCGCTGTCACCTCAGTGCCTGTGACCCCATACCTCCCTTCTCTGCTGGTACCAGGGTTTGAGCTCAGAGCCTCCTGCTCAACCAGTGTGCTTGCTAGTGCTCTACCACTTGAGCCATACCTCCAGCCTGGCTTTTTGCTGGCTATTTTGGAGAATGGATCTCACAGACTCTCTGCCTGGGATGACTTTGAGCCTCCATTCTCCAGATGTGGGCCTCCCGAGTAGCTAGGATGATCAGTATGAGCCCCAGCCCGAAGTTCCTGTGTTGCAAGCCTAACCTCCTGGTGATGGTATTAGGATGGGGGGCTTTGGAGGAGTGCTAGCGTCGTAGGTGTGGAGCCCTCGTGATTTTACATAGTGCCCTCATGAAAGAAGCCCAGGGAGGGGGCTGGGGATATGGCCTAGTGGCAAGAGTGCTTGCCTCATATACATGAGGCCCTGGGTTCGATTCCCCAGCACCACATACACAGAAAACGGCCAGAAGTGGCGCTGTGGCTCAAGTGGCAGAGTGCTAGCCTTGAGCAAGAAGAAGCCAGGGACAGTGCTCAGGCCCTGAGTCCAAGGCCCAGGACTGGCAAAAAAAAAAAAAAAAAAAAGAAGCACAGGGAGCTTGTTCATCCCTTCCACCCTTTGGGGACACAGGGAGAAAGGGGCTACCTATACATACACGTGGGCCCTACCCAGACACCTCATTAGCCAATACCTTTACCTCGAACTTCTTCATCTCCAGACCTATCAGAGAAAAATTCTGTTTTTCGCAAGTCATCCGGCCTGCGGTATTTTGTTATAGCAGCCTGAACGGAGTGACACACACGAGACCTTCAGGCCATGTGGTTTATTAGTACATATTGCAAGCACAGCATAGGCGGGCGTGCCCCCACCTGGGGAGGACGCCAGGGGAGGACAGCAGCTACCCAACAGCAGTGCTGTCAGTACAGGGAGAAGGGCTTCCTCTCCTCCACATTCTCCCAGAGCCCCAGACCTCCTGGCCCACCCCAAAGAGACAGCCACTCACTGTAGTTCACCAGAGTGTGGCCTGTTGGTCTGCCAGCCCCTAGCTCCTTCTTCACAGAAGGCCAGCTGCTTGGGCCTTGTCCCTGTCATCTCTGGGAAAGTCACTGTGGGGACTGCTCTCTGCTGACTCTAGTCCTCCTCCATCGCTCCAGCTACTTCACTTGCCTTGGGGGACCACCTCCATGACCCGTACAACAGTAGGAACAAGATACAAATACAGGGAACCGTAGGGACGGCTTTACCAAGCACTCCCCAGGCGGTGGTCAGGAGAGCGGACAGAGCCAAGGTGCTGGCCCAGATGCCAGGAGCAGAGCGCCCACAGTCCAGCTCACATGGGGTCACGGAGCCATCAGCACAGTGGCAGGCGGGGTACCCGCGTCCCGCGGGTGACTCTGTCCCTTAGCTCTATGTCAGGCCCCATCAAGGCATGAGGCAGACCATTCCTGCTGCGGAAGGGGTCTCAGGGGTGTCCTGCCCCCCTCCTCGACCCCTGCGACTGCTGTTCCAGGCCCCAGAGGCTGCTGCTCCAGCTCCCACACAATCTGAGCAAGGAAGGTTTGCTGGGGAATGCATTATCTCCAGAGAGATGAGCAGGAAAATCCCAAGAGCTCAGAGGCTCCCAAAGCCAAAAGGACGAAAGAGGGCCTCTTTCTAGAGGGTGAATGGAGGAAAGGAGGGTGGGGGGAGGGACAGCCCTCCCTTGCAGGGAGCAGGCTCTTGGGGTAAGGAGCAGCCAGGATGTGAGAGCAGAGCGGTGCGGGCGACTATTTATAGAGGGAGGGTCCTGGGCTGGAGTGGGAAACCCCCAGGCCCAACTCAGCAGGGAGGGGGCTTCCTGGGGTGGCCCTGAGTAGGGTAGGTGGGGCTAAGGAAGAGATGCCCCACAGCGCTCTGTCTCCATGGAAACAGCCAGGCTACATGTGGGCTTGGGCCCAGAGAGGCTTCTCGGGAGAGCCCAGGAGGTGGGAAGGATTCTGGAAGGCAGAGGCCTGGATGAGTCATGAAAGGGAGAGGGAAAGCGGAGGAAGGGAGAATTCTCTGGAAATGCAGCCCACCTGCCGACCAACTGAGGCTGGGAAGCCCTCGCAAGTCCACTGGGCCTGGATTGGGCCACGCTAACAAAGAGGACGGCCATCTGTTGCCTCTATTGCCAAAGGGAGAGGGGTGGACAGACGGAGTCAAGGGAGCAGGGGGCAGGGGAGAGAAAGCCAGCTCCCTGAACCTAAGCCACCCATCTCTACCCTCTCCTCATCTCTCCCTAGCTCCCCAGCTCCCCGGGAGTCCCTAGCGGCCCACGCTGATATTACAGGTCTTGCAGCTGGGGTCTTTCTTGGCATCGGCAGTGGACAGGCTCATGAGCTGGTGCCCACTGATCTCCCCCAGGGTGCCCAGGGACAGGTCGACCGGCTCGGTGTAGATGATCTCCAGGATGAGGTCCTGGGCATGGCGGAAGACTAGCTCCCCGTCTTCCACGCTGCAGGTCAGGAACTTGTTGCAGGCAATGTCCAGGAGGGGCAGGCGGTCACGGCAGAAGCGGTCCCCTAAGGAACCCTTGGGTGCCAGAACCAGGATGGCATAGTGGTAGGCGGTGTACATACAGTAGAAGTCCGCAAAGTAGAGGTTGGTGCTGGGATTGAAGAGGCGCTGGGCAGGGATCTGGAAGCGCCAGCGGCCGTAGGGGGAGTCCTGGGGGGGCTGGCCCGTGTTGAACTCGGTGTTGCAGCTGAAGAATACACCGTGGAGCATGCCGCTGGTGGGGGAGCCGTGACTGCCACTGTTGTCCTTCAGGTAGGGCTGAAGCATGTTCCCACAGTGGGTCCTGCTTGCCAGGAAGAAATGCCAAAGGAAGGGGGACATGCCACACGAGTTAGCTCGGCTGGGGCTTGGCTGCTGCGTGGTTGAGAAGAGTGATCCGGTTGGGTTCCCAGTGCCCCCCCCCGCCACCCCACCGCCTCCACGAGTTACAAATAGGCGTGGAAGCCTCTCAGGCTGTGGCCCTGACAGACGCCGAGGAGCTTATGAAGATAGCCTGTGCTTTCGTCTTCCCATCCTGGCCCCTCGTACGGAGCTGGCACTCATGGGTGTTCAGTCAGGGAGCACAAACCAGACCATTGCCTGTCTTCTTTAATAAAAATACTAAAGAGGGGTAAGAGTGCTTGCCTTGTATACATGAAGCCCTGGGTTCGATTCCCCAGCACCACATATATAGAAAACAGCCAGAAGTGGTGCTGTGGCTCAAGTGGCAGAGTGCTAGCCTTGAGCAAAAAAGAAGCCAGGGACAGTGCTCAGGCCCTGAGTCCAAGGCCCAGGACTGGCAAAAAAAAAAAAAAGTTATATAAAAATACTAAAGAGGGCTGGGAAGGTGGCTTAGTGGTACAATGCTTGCCTAGCATGCATGAAGCCCTGGATTCGATTCCTCAGCACCACATAAAGAGAAGTGGCGCTGTGGCTCAAAAGGTAGAATGCTAGCCTTGAGCAAAAAGAGGCCGGGGACAGTGCTCGGGCCCTGAGTTCAAGCCCCAGGACTGGCAAAAAAGAAAAGAACAGGAAAAAAAAAACCCACAAAACTAAACACTCTCGAGGTCCTTATTGCCCTGGGATGGGGGAGGGGAGGCAAATTCCCACTCCAGCTGCCTGTAGTGATGGTACTAAAGGCAGCGTGCCCTAGCTGGGCTTAGAAGGACATAGATTTGAAGCAATGTTGGCCGCCATGGGGGTAAGCGGACCAATCCTAGATTCAGCCTCACTGTAGCTTGAGCCTGGCTGCCTGAGTGAGGAGAAACTTGGGGTGTGGGAAAGGATGCTTAGTTTTCAAACACGTTGGGACTGAAGAAGCCTTCCCCCTTCCCCTTGCCCCCCAAAGGAAATCATTCACAGGTAACTAAGACTGAGGCTGCTCTGGTGGGGCCATTGAGGCATGACCCACCAAGCCCTTCCAACAGCAGTCCCCTAAATGATTCCCCATGATGCTGCCTTCGGGCTCCTCAGTCCCCAACCTGGAGAACAGGGTTCTCTGACCCCTGCAGCTCATATATATACATACATATATACATATATATATCCTTCTCCTTACTACTACTGAAATGAAAAGACAGCTGGCCCCAGTAAGGGATCAAGCAAAGACCTCATGCACCTGGGCTTGTCAGCGCAGTGCTTGGCCAGGTGACCTTGTTCCAGAGCCCCCATCTTCCCTGAGCCCAATCTCCGAGTCGCAGTTCCTTCTGACAGCCAGGGCGGGAGGAGGGAGGGCGGAGGGAGAC
Source organism: Perognathus longimembris pacificus (assembly GCF_023159225.1). Lineage (NCBI taxonomy): Eukaryota > Metazoa > Chordata > Mammalia > Rodentia > Heteromyidae > Perognathus > Perognathus longimembris. The sequence continues at coordinate 8,575,942 of NC_063181.1, read as the reverse complement.
AGGAGAAGCTGGCAGCCTGGCAGGCTGCGTTGCCATACCTGGCGTGCTGGAAGTACTCCTTGTGATGGTTGCGGTAGAAGACGGAGAAGCGCAGCATTCGTCCAGCGATCTGCTCAGCCTTCTCCTGCAGCTGGGCCAGGTGCTCCTTAGCATAATCTGCAAGAGTCCAGGCAAGATGAGGTGAGCCAAGACGGACTGCAGGGTCACCCCCGCTCCCCCCCTTCACCTCCCCTCACTGTGCCTTGCTGGCCAACCTCTGTCCTCGGGGGCAGTCAAAGAGGGGGACAAGAGCGAGCACAGCTTGGACTCAGATGGGCACAAGCCAGCTGGCACTGGCTGGCAACATGGAGAGTTGCATGCTGCCTGCCCGCATCACCTCTGTGTCCTCATTGCTAGAGATTCAGAGCTCCCCGAGTCCGGAAAGGGTAGGGGGCTGCCCTTTATTATCATCCCCGGCCCATTGTCCTGTGGGAAGAGGCTAAGTAGGCAAAAGGCTTTGAACGGGGGGAGGGGGAGTGAGCACGGCCCTGGGGGGAGGGTATCTCAAATGCAGCGGGTCCCCCTCCCCCACTGCGTGGAAACCAGTTATGAGTACAGAGAGAGTCTGGTGGAGAACAGGGTCTGGGCCCACAGAGCAGGTGAATGTTTAAGTAGATCCAGGCCTGGGGTGTTGGGTGCTTTGCTTGGGCCTTTGCGGACACACAGGGAAGAGTTGCCACCAAGATGGGAAAATTGGCCCCCCGCTGCTAGACTGGACCGCCTCTTGGTAAAAATCAGGCAAGGGTGCCCTTTGCTCATTGTGGATGCATCCCCGATTGGGCACTTGGTTTGGCAAGAGAAGCACAGACTGGACTGCGGCCATCTCCAACTCCCCAGTTAGACTTAAACGCCCACTGCCTACGCAGTTCCGAGGGCAAAACAAGAAGCCGCTCTTCCAAGGGCCAGGAGTACCGCCCAAAAGTCAGGTTCATGGCAGCTCAAGGAGACTTGGGCGTAGAGCTTGGCAGAAGATGGACCCAGCAGCCTCAGAAGCCCGAGGGCAGAGAATGTTCCCCGTCCCTTGGTTGGGACAGAGAGCAATCTGGAGCAGTTCTCACATGGATGCCAAAGGGGAGGAAAATTACAGGGCCGATCTTAGGTCATCTGTGAGCAAGCACACACAGAGCTGGTGTTTGGTCATGCTGAAGTCTGTAAGCTAGGCTCCGCAGAGAGAGCTCACAAGGCTGTCCAGTGGGGCCATTTTGCTAGGCTAAGGAGAGATTCAGGACTAGCAAGACACAGCCGTCCCACAAAGAGACCACTGAAGGGGTGGGGGTGGGGGGCACAGAAATGGAAGGACAACGTGTGAACACAAGGGGCAGTGGGTCTCACTAGACACTGTTGAAAATGAGCTATATGACTTGCGGGTGGTGTCAGGAGGGAAAAACTGGGAGAGAGTTGCGAGCAGGAGTGACACTGTCCAAAAACAAAAGTACTCCTTACTTACTTAGGTAACTATAACCTCTTCATACATCACTTTTTTTTTTTTTTTTTTGCCAGTCCTGGGGCTTGGACTCTGGGCCCGAGCACTGTCCCTGGCTTCTTTTTCCTCAAGGCTAGCATTCTACCTCTTGGACCACAGCGCCACTTCTGGCCTTTTCTGTGTATGTGGTGCTGAGGAATTGAACCCAAGGCCTCATGCATCTAGGCAAGCTCTCTACTGCTAAGCCACATTCCCAGCCCATACATCACCTTTATAATAACAATAAAAAAAATTTAAAGAGACTGACAGACCACTGATAAAAGAAAACGTGGTGTCTGTATACTGTGGAATGCTATTCAGCCCTAAGGGGAAAGAAATTCTGACTCAGGTTACGTTACTCGTGCACCTTGCGATATTATGCGAAGAGAAATAAACCAGTCGCAAAAAGGACAAATGCTGGATAATTCCACTTTGGTGAGGCACCTCCAGTAGTCTAAATCCTAGACAGAAAGTAGGATGTGGTTGCCTGGGCTTGGGGGAGGGGCAAAGGGGAGCGGTTGTTTAATGAGCATAGAGTTTCGGTTTTGCAAGATGGAAAAGTCATGGAAATTAGTTGCATAACAATGTAAATACATTTAACTCTACTGCACCGTTTGCCTAGAAATAGTTAAGAGCTGCAGGGTGCTGGAGGCTCACACCTGTAATCCTGGCTACTCAGGAGGGTGAGATCCAGGATCTTGGTTTGGAGCTACTTCCCCTATCCCCCACCCCAGCAAGAAAGTCCCTGTTAGTCTCATCTCCAACTAACCACAAAGAAAAGCAGGAAGCTTAAGGTCTGGTTTCAATGGTCAAGCACCAGCTTTGTGCATAAAAGCTAAGGAATAGCCATCCCCTAGACAAAAAGAGGGGGGAAGTAGTTCAGATTGGTTTGTTATTTTGTGTTGTACTTGAACTCAGGGCCTGGGCACAATCCCTCAGTTTTTGCTGTTGTTTTCCTCAAAGCTATCACTCTACCACTTGAGCCACAACTCCACTTTTGGCTTTATAGTGGTTAATTAGAGCTAAGAGTCTCACAAACTTCCCTGCCTGGGCTGGCTTTGAACCCTAATCCTCATACCTTAGCCTCCAGAGTAGCTAAGATTATAGGCATGAACTACTAGCGCCTGGCTGGGGATAGATTTTCATGTTACGTATGTCTTGCCACAATGGTTAAAAAATATGCTTGACTCAAGCCAGAGAATTAAGTTCATCCCTTTTTGGAGATGGCAATACCAACGTATAGAATCGGATCTATCTTTTGTTAGAAAAAGAGCAGGCTTTCTGAGGGTGGAGAGGGTCTTGGCCAGGTGTGTCTGCCTCCCTCTGGCTTCAACATTACGCTTAGGTGTTCTGCAGCGTTTGCTGGGTTAAGATAGAGCCCTTCTTGGTCTAACGAAGCCAGGTGTGCCAAGGAGGCAGAGCAGCGATGCACTAGAAGCGCCTCACCCCCCGTGCAGAACTCCACTGTCTCGCTCCAGCCAGACACCAGGTACTCGCCGTCGCTCTGCTTCACGGCCGTCTGCACAGCCACGCTGTATTCGGTGCGGGGGCTCAGGAACCAGTGGCCCCTCACTGTCATGGGGAGGGGCACCGCCTTGGCCACAAGCTTGGTGGGGACATCCTGGGAAAGGGGGTACAGACAGAGAGAGCCAAGAGTCAATCCAGGGGTCACACCCAATCAGTGTTCTCCCAGAATCCTCATCCCTCCCATGGTCCCCTCTTCTTTCCAAGGAGGGAGAGTCTCGGGGACCCAATAGTTCTGTGTCTTGGCCACCATATGCCTATGGAAGCAAGAAGTGGGTTGGGACAGCCGCACCACTGACTCTCTCCAGCCTCGACACCCGCTAACGTCCTCCTCGGGGCCCTAGTCTCTTGGGAACACAGAAGGAAAGCCAACACTTGAGAAGAGGCCATCGAAGTTGAAAGTGGCAAGACCTTCGCTTTTTTTTTTTTTTTTTTTTTGAGGGAAACTTCGGGAGCTCTGCACACTGCAGTGCCATCTCCATGGCAACAGCAAATGCTGAGAAGCCAGGGAGGAAAGAAAAATATGCCTTATTCTTTGGGGGGGGGGAAGAACTCAGGGGGTGGTGCTGAACATTCACATCACCGTGGCAACTGGCCTGCCAAAAGACACCCAGATCAAGAGCACCAGCTCCAGAGCGATGGAGGGGCGAGGGCGCGTGACTCACACCGAGCCTGGTGACCCCGGAGCCAGCTTCTTCCTAGCTCACTACCAGCTGGAGAAGGTTCCAGCCTCCCTCCCATCTGCACCCAGCTTGTAAGCCAGGGCAAGGACACACCAGTGAAGATCCTCTCACATGCCTTTCCTCCACCAGTGGGCAGGTAAGGGGCAGATAGAGCGACAAGAACATCGAGTATCCAGCTCAGAAGGTCTCCTCCCCCCTGTCCGAGGACCATGTTGTTCATCTGGTCCACAAGGCAGCTAAGTCCTGCGCCTGTCAGAACTTGCCACATCACCCCCAGGTGTGATACCGGCTTTCCCGTCTCACCCACCAGGCATTCTGCCACTGTCTGAAGTCCCAGTCCTAGTGCTTATAAAAGCATGCATGCTGTGCTAGGCATCGTGCCAAACACCACACACACACACACACACACACACACACACACACACACACACACACACCCCTCATGAAATCCTCCCAACAACTCTGCAAGGCTAGGTGTGCTTATTCCCTTTTCACCAGAAAGAAGCTCAGGCTCAGAGAAGTCAAGTCATTTTCCAAAGAGAACCCAATGAGAAGACCAGGCCCCCCACCTGGGGCTCCAACTTCTCCCAAGTGGTTCATCATCCTGCCTCCTTCTAGAACTGCAGCTGGGGACGGGCTCCAGGCGCTCTCTCCTTACCCGGTGCTTGAACTTGTTGGAATTCTTGTTCTCCTTCTTGTTGAGGTCGATGAAGTAATGCGTGACCCTCTCCAGGTCACTGTCCTCCATGGCCCAGGAGATGCGGAAGGAATCGCAAGTGATGTTGTTGATCTCAATGCTGTGGGGGGTGGACAGCAGCTCCATGCTCCCCTCTGGCTTGGCTCCTGTGGGGACTGAGAGTCAGAGAAAGGGATCAGTACCTCCCTCCCGCCACAGAACTTTCCGGAAGGTGCGGCTACCGACATGCCTTATGAGCTAGAACCTGCGGCAGAACCTACCAAACGCACCTGCCTCATAAATGGGATAGGAAAGTCGGCAGGTAGCCTGGAGGGGAAGGGCCTGAGGCAGGGCCTGGGGTCCTTCCTAGGGGGCTCTGCACTCTCCTTGGAGGGTCTCCGTAGCAGATGGCACCTGACAGGTGGCAAAGGCAGTGGGTATGCTGCGAACGTTGGGCAAGGACAGATTTGCAGCAGATGGGGCCGAGGAGGGAGGGGCCCTCAGCCAGCAGGCATGAAAAGAGAAAGGTGGGGGTGGAGGGGATGGGTGGGAGGTGGAGGCATGGCAGGAAGCACCTGCTGAGGCGCACGGGTTGAGGGAGGTGGCAGGCAGTATCAGCTCCACGGCCACAGGTGCCGGGACCCTGGCGCTCAGGTCTCTCTTCTCCCCTGGGTGATCCCGCGAGATCTGGGAGGACAAGCGCCCTGTTAGGTGCCTGTGAGTACATTCGTGCTGGGAGGGGGTGGCATTGGCCCACAGCCGCCTTCAAGCTCTGTGTATCCCTAACTTTTTGGACAACCACTCTTTTTCTTTTTTGTGTTGTTGGTCCTCACTCGGCGCTTATGTAACGAGTCTCTATACCGATGGCATATACGAGTCATCCCACTGGTGCTATTTCCCAAGAGCCTCACTCTAGGTTGCCACCGTCATTCCCCCCATTTTACAGATAGGTAGCTGAGACTGGGGATGCCAACACGTTCAAGGCCGCACAAGCAGCAAATGGCTAATGCTCCGGAGGCCAAGATCTTACCCAGGGAGTTAGGGTTGCGGCATGGGGTTGTGTACATAGATACCTGTGTGTGTGTCATATGGGACATGTATGTTTCTGATGCTCATTTTCCTCCTTGAAGCAACTGCACTTTCCCTCTCCCACTCCCTGGGTGCCGTTCTGGCATGTGGGGCCCTTCAGGTGTGAAAGGACTATGTTCTACCCCCTTCCTCACCTGTGCTTGTCTATATAGCCTGGCTAGCCTGAGCTCCACGGAACCAGTAGGGAAGTGGGAGGGGAGGTCATAACTGTGGGGTCCCTTTCGTGGGGGCATTTAGCCTCCATCTCAGGCTTTCCTTCCCCCAGCCCGACACCCAGCATCCTTCATGCCACCTCCTCTCCTCTCTTTTCTTTACCTCTCTTCTCCTTTCCCAGGAGCTAAGGGTGAGAGCAACCTGTGCCTGAAAAAAGCAGGTACTTTTATTTATAGCTTCTCGAAGATCCAGCCCACACTTCCCTGTCAATTAAGCCTGCTCTAACACTGAGCACTTCTAAATTAACCTGTGGGGTGACTGGGGGGGGGTGGGTACCAGGGAAAGCGATGTGTGGGGACCCTCACCTGCCCCAGGTGACCTCCGGGTCCTGTTTCATCTTAGCCTCCCATCCTAAAGTACCAATGCTCCACGCACAGAGAATCTTGTGGTAAATAAGAGCAGGGGCACTACAGGTCCACCCCCAAAATAAAACAGATAGGATAAGGTGCCTGGAAATAACCTTATAGTAACAAACCTATTTGTAATCTGGGGAACAGGTGTTGAAACAGCAGGGAGTTACCATCACCCTGGACACTGGACCCATTCCGAGGGGAACATACGTGTGTGCCTCACACACACACACACACACACACACGTACCTGTACACACAGACACACTCCCACCTGAGGAGACCTGAGCAGCCCCCACCCACTTGAGATGCAGTCTACATCTGCCCTGTGGGCGGGCGCCTGTCTCTGCCTCCATATCTCCTTTCCTGAGAGTCTTCCTAGAGGTCCAGCAGCTGGGGGGAGGGGGGCGTAGGGGACTCTAGGCTCAGGATGGCTGTTTATCCCTTCCTCTCTCAGTTCTTGGAGAGCTGAGATGACTGCCCACCTTTGCTTAGGAGAATGACCGTGAGAGAGAGCCAGCCAGAGCGGAGCGGGGTGGCCATGGGCCTCGCCTCTCTACGCCCAGATGCCTGGGAAGGGCAGGCTATGAGGGACAGGTTGGGGCAACACCCTAGGAACACCCACACTCCCGTGTGAATCCACCTGGGGCAAGCCTGCTCGCACCCCCACACCGGCAGGGACACTCACATGCACATACGAGGGGGTGCCCACCCCTGTGCACGCCCCCTCAGATATCCTCACTCCCAGACACCCACACACGAGGAGGGGGGCACCTTCTGCCACCTCACACAGTCTAAGAATGTCCCCCAGTTTTCCCTCTGCAAGCTGTTGCCTCCATGCCAGACCCACACATGTTCGCGTCCATGGGCTCACGCCCACCCACACGCATGTGCCCCTCCTCCCAAGCCATATTTGGAGAAGAAGAGAAAGCCGCAGGCACCAACACGTATGTGTGGCGCCCCCCCCCGCCTCCAGGAGGCATGCAAGGCACCGCACAGGCCTGCCTGCGCACGCATGTACACCCGTGCACACGCCAGCCTTCCTCGGGGCTCTCTGCTATTCTCTCGAGTCTTCTCCACGCTCACAGACTCAGACTTTGAAAACATGTTTGTCTCTGGCCAAACTCTGGCAGCCTGATCTTCTTCCCATGCCAACAGGTTTGTGTACCTAAGCGGGTCTGCCCCCAACTCGAGTGTCTGCCCACACTTCCCACCCACCCACACCGTCTTGCCCTGGAGTCGTCCCACCCCACGTAGAAACCATCTGGTTGCTACCCTCCCTCCACATCCACTCCCACCCACATGACAGGTGACATGTCCACCCCCTGAAATATACTGCTTCACAGAGTCCCTACCCACGTTTGCCCACGGGCTACTCAGATAAGCAATGCCCCCCTCCACACACACACACACACACACACACACACACACACACGTACCTCACGCGTGCAAGAAAGCTATGTTCCTTGACATGCCACAAGCTGGTCAAATCCCTTAGAGCCCATCGCTGCATGCCAACGGACCTAGCTACGCAAGTAAGTCTCCAGCCTTCTTGCAAGTATGCGCATACGTTGTTCCCATGGGGCCCCCTTCCCCATACCCATTCAGAAAGCCATGAGCGTGCCAGAGAGATTGCTCCCCGCCTTGCTGTCCCTGCTGGCATCGCTGACTGCAGCAGAATGGTCACGGGGTAACTAACTGTGTCACCCCGGAGACCAGATCCAGCTGTTAAGCTCTTTGCCAAGGACCTAGGGGAAAAGGAGCAAGGTCGTCGGGCCTGGCAACCCAAGTGGGTCCCCAGACAGTGACAGGACCCCAGTGTCTCCAGATCGCAGCCTCTCAGGCTAGACAAGCAGGATGATCTAGGAAGAAGGGCGCTTACCTGGCTTTAAGGGGCTCTGCAGAGGGACTCCTGGCAGGAAGGAACGAGAGAGGAGAGAGCTCTCTGTGGATGAGCTCCCCCCGGGCAGGGGACAGCAGCCGGACGCCTGGGTTACAGGCAGTAGCAAGCGCTCCTTCTCCCGACTGCCAAGGAAGCTGTTTCCATGCCTAGCAGGCAGCTCTTATCTGACTGGGCAGCGACCGCTGCCGCCCCCAGTGAGACGAGGTTCCCAGCTGAGCGAACAAGCAAACACAAGAAGAGAGGCAAGAGCAAATTCAAAGCGGCGTGGAGGAGAGAGAGGCAGGGAAGGCGAGAGAGAATGGGAGAGCCAGACAGAATCTGGCTCCACCAATGGGATCCGTGGCTGCTCAGCGTCAGGTGATAATAAGCAAGCCTGGTCCCTCTCGCCTGGGCTGGGGGGGGGCCGGCAAGGGGGAGGGCAGAGGGTCCCTCCGGGAGCTACACATGTCAGCCGCTGCTGCTACCTTTCTCCCATCGTTCCAGGACAAGCTACCCTCAGAAGGGCTTCCAACACACCCCCTACTTGGAAATCTCTGACTTGAATGCAGCCCCTAAACTTTAGGATGCTGGGAGAGGGGTGGAGCTTGTCCCAAGAGCTTGGACCCTTAAGTAAGGATTCTGATTGGGGAAAGGGGAAGGAAGCTATATAGGGGAAGGGTCCAGATGGGCTGTATGAAAGGGGATAGCATGCGGAGGGGGGTCCTGTTATCTGTCTGGGTTATCTCTAGGCAGAGCCTTTCACTGATCCATGGCTCCATTTTCTTACCAACTGTATCAGGAGATACCAGATCAGAAGTGCTGGAGAGTCCATATTATCCAGTCAGAATCTCCTAGCTGCTTAGGTGTCTCATAAGAAATAAGGAGAGAGAAGTTGCACAGCAGCAAGAACGTAGAGGTGGGAAGACCCAGGGAGTTCTGAGTGTTCTCATCTCAGTCCACCCTCTGGGATCCAGGAAGCCAAGCCCTGAGCATGTCATCCAGAGAGTGGATTATCAGCTAGCAGAAGGCTTGTCTACCACCAAGAAACAAGGAGCTGTGAATGCCCCCAGAAGAACATTCAAGGAAATTTGAGTCAAGCAGCAAAACAATGACAAAGAGTTTGTGCAGAGATGAAAAGCCCAGGCTTTACAGTCCAACAGCAAATGAGAACAATTCCTGCTCTATAGTTTGCTAGCTCGCTGACCTTGGACAAGTGACTCAGTCTCTCTTGGAGCTTCAGTTTCTGTCATTAGTCAAGTGGGATAACACAGGTTTACTGTCATTGTGGAATGAGATCGTTATGTAGATCACCTAGCTCTGGTTTGGCACCTAGACATGCCAGTCACTTGAAAGACTTGCTATCTTTCTCCTTATTGCTAGCAGTGTTTACCTGCAAGGAGCACAGTCTTCCAGGGGCAGTTAGATGATGTAATTACAGAACAAGGAACAATCAACCATAGATCAAAAATGGTTTTTTTTTGGCCAGTCCTGGGGCTTGAACTCAGGACCTGAGCACTGTCCCTGGCTTCTTTTTGCTCAAGGCTAGCACTCTGCCACTTGAGCCACAGCGCCCCTTCTGGCCATTTTCTATATATGTGGTGCTGAGGAATTGAACCCAGGGCTTCATGTATACGAGGCGAGCACTTTTACCACTAGGCCATATTCCCAGCCCCCAAAGTAGTTTTTTTTTTTTTTTTTTGGCCAGTCCTGGGCCTTGGACTCAGGGCCTAAGCACTGTCCCTGGCTTCTTCCCGCTCAAGGCTAGCACTCTGCCACTTGAGCCACAGCGCTGCTTCTGGCCGTTTTCTGTATATGTGGTGCTGGGGAATCGAACCTAGGGCCTCGGGTATACCGAGGCAGGCACTCTTGCCACTAGGCTATATCCCCAGCCCCCAAAGTAGTTTTTTTAAAACTTGTACCTGTACTGAACATGTCTAGAATTTCTCTTATCAGTTCCTAAATAATATACTAGAATACCCGTTTACAGAGCAATTCCACTGCAGGAGGTTACTAAAAGAAATCTAGACGTAACTTACATTTTCAGGAGGAAATGAATAGGTTCTATGAAAATCCCATCACATTTTATATAAAGGATTTGGGTATTGGTGGAGAGTCTGGGCCCAATCTCCTGCAGGCATGAAGGGCTAATGCATATAAGTTGCAGGTACTAAGCAGGAACAGAAATCAGTTCCAGCAGAGAGGAGATGGTGGAAGAGAACTGGGTCAAGAAGTAGGTGTGATGTGGGGATGGAAAGGTGTCACACAGGCTCAGGGGTGAGGGTCGCAGAGCATAAGATGTGCACTGAGCATAAAGGGCTCATGGAGAGTATCTTAGGGCTGCAAGCATTGGCAGCGAAGTTCAGGAAAGGTGACAGCGACAGGGAGTGAAGAGTTCACAGAATGCAAAGTCAAGCAGAAGCCAGCCCAGCCTAACTTGGGCGTGAGAACCTGTGCGAGTCTGGTCAGATCCAGAACCACAGAATGTGGTATGGTATGTCACAGAGAAGCAGAATAAGCACTCCTTTGGCCAAACACAAAGTCCCGCCCCTCACACACCTACAGCGAGATGATGTTGCAACTCAGAGGACTCACCTCCTGGTTATGAACAGCACCAAACATTATGACCTACAACCCTATGGTAGGACCAATCTGAGGGACAGCTAAAGGGGACAGGCAGATTCTCTGGGCCATGGTTTTCTCTTTTGTAAAAGGAAGATGAGTCCTAGCCCCACCTCTGCCTCCCACCTGCGCAGGGTGGCATTCAGAGGCTGCATGAGCTCATGTGCTACAGCAGGGAATGGCAGCTGTCTGAATGCTCTTTTGTGCAGCTGCCTACTGGCACAATGGCCGGGCAGGTGAGGGCCCAGCTCTTCTGGGGCTCGTGCTGCTTCTTGCCTCCCAGGACTCCTCTATAGATCAGGAGAGGACACATGTGGTAAGAATGAAACACTGTGTGTCAGTCTAACTACTTGTATAGGAAATCAAACAACCAACCATCAAGATGCACCACTTCTGCATCTTTATATTTTTATTGGTTTATTTTTGCACCTCTCTCTTTACTCAAAGCTGGTGCTCTACCAGTTGAGCCACACACATCTCCGCTTCTGGCTTTTTGCTGGTTACTTGGAGATGAGGGTTTCTTCCCAGGCTGTTCTCAACCCTTGATACTCAGATCTCAGCCCTCTGAGTTTTAAGGATTACAAATGTGAGCTGCTGGCACCCAGCTGCACCTTTATTTTCAGAAGATTTTTCTTGCACATCATACATGTTCCTTGTAGAAAGATGAGAACATTTCATTGTAAAAATTAAGGCAGAATTAAAATTGCTCATTTTCATACCATTCAGAAATAGGCATATATGTATATAATTTTTGAACAAAAAAGCGAGAGGAAGATTACGCTTTTCTAACATATGTTTTTCACTTGCTAATACCTTTTCTGTTCATTGCACAGTCTTTCTATAGTGTCATCTTTATTGATTTTCCATTTTTAAATTTAATTTGTTTCTGGATTTCCAAAGGTTGTAGGTACAAGGGGGTTACAATTTAATGTGTCCATCTAAGTGTCCAATGCTTCTGATCAAAGTTACCTTTCACAACATCCCACACATCTGCTCGCCCTCAGACTCATTTTCTACGTCATTTATCACATACATACATTGAGCACTCTGCATTTGTACCTTGCAGTGTCATTTTTTTGTTACTGTCTTGAAGCCAGGCACTGGTGGCTCACGCCTATAATCCTAGCTACTCAGGAGGCTGAGATCTGAGGACTGCAGTTCAAAGCCCAGACAGGAAAGATCCTGAGACTCTTAACTCCAATTAACCACCTAAAAACTGTAAGTGGAGCTGTGGCTCAAAGCGGTGGAGCACTAGCCTTGAGAAAAAACATCTCAGAGGCAGTGCCCAGTCCCTGAGTTCAAGCATTACAGCCAATTAAAAAAAATGCTGTCTGTGTTTCACTGTCAGGTTATATATCCTTTTGGGGGAAGCCAATCCCCTACTCTTTTATGATTCTTTTTCTTTTTCTCTATTCTAAACAACACTGCAGTGAACATCTTTATAGCAAAGTCTCTTCCCACATTAACAATGCTTATAATAAAATACTCAAGTGTATGAATCATATTTGAATACTACTAGTTTAATGAGCTATTTTTTTTAAAGCCTATGTGACAATTGGAGAAGTTGGAATTCCTAACAGAATATTTGATACTATTTAGGAACTATTAGCTCTGATAACATTATGGCTATTGTTAAGAGTCCTTTCCTTTAGAAAAGGAGACTGTAGTATTTATGGATGAATGACATAATATCTGTGATCCGTTTCAAATAATCTCGGGGGGGGGTGTGAGTGGGTGGCAGAAGAGATAGAACAAGAATGGATAAGTATTATTAAAGCTGTGTACTTTAAGATCCAATAAACTATTCTCTGCTTTTAGCACAGTTAGAAGTTTCCATATTAAACGCTGTACCTAATCTATTAGTACAATAACAAAAGCATTTATTAAGCATGAAGACACAGTGCCAGTCATGTGATTCTTCCAATAGCCTTGAGAAGTACATTCACTAATTCCATTTTTAAAAGGTTGATGGAAAGCAAGCCCAACCCAAAGGCAGTAAAACTAGTTTTCTCATTTCCAATCTGTGTGAATACAAAGGCCAGATTCTTCATGGTAGAAAGATATACAGCAAGTATAGAGTCTGACAATACACAATGAGGCTCTGTAAACAAAATCTCTCATAGTCCACCTAGGTACTGGTGGCTCAAGCTTATAATATTAGCTACTCAGGAGGCTGAGATCTGAAAATCAGGGTTCAAAGCTAGCCTGGGAAGAAGTCTGTGAGATTCTTATCTCCACAGCCAGAAGTTGAGATATGGCTCAAGTGGAAGAGTGTCAGCCTTGAGCAAAAAAGCCAAGCAAGACTACAACGCTCTAAGTTCAAGCCCTAGTACTGGCACAAACACACACAATACATACACATTTTAACAGTCCTAATACTGCTTATGTGCATTACTTACTTATTTGTTTATTTTTGTGGGCCACGGGGCTTGAACTCAGGGCCTAGGTGCTGTCCCTGAGTTCTTTTGCTCAAGGCTAGCGCCCTGCTACTTTGAGCACAGCTCCACTTCTGGTTTTCTGGTGGTTAATCAGAGATAAGAGTCTCAGGTACTTTTCTACCCAGCCTGGCTTTGAACCCTGATCCTCAGATCTTAGCCTCCTGAGTAGCTAGGATTACAGGTGTGAGCCACCAGTGCCCAGTTTGCGTATGTACATTATAGACTCAAAATGTGTATACATCTTTCCTTATGGTTGAACTAAATGTGCAGATCCCATGAGCCAATGATACATACACATCCAGTCCACAGAAGACCTGTTCATTTACCTCATTTACCTGTGCTTACAATGACAGCCAGTGGGAATGACTATTTATATGGACTATATGTGTTGCCAGTGTTTCTTTACTGTTTTATTGCACTTGCTTTTAGACAGCCTACCATATATTGTGCACTTAGTACAAAACATTAATTAAAATTATTCTAAAAACTGGACGCATCTTTACACACCCTACTAAACAATAAAATAAAATTCTTAGCTTGTTTTTTTTTCTTGCCAGTCCTGGGGCTTGAACTCAGGGCTTGGGCACTGTCCTTGAACTTCTTTTGCTCAAGGCTAGCACTCTACCACTTGAGCCACAGTGCTACTTCTTGCTTTTTCTATACATGTGGTACTGAGGAATCAAACCCAGGGCTTCATGTATACTAGGCAAGCACTCTTGCCACTAGGCCATATTCCCAGCCCCAATTCTTAGCTTTTTTTTTTTTTTGGCCAGTCCTGGGCCTTGGACTCAGGGCCTGAGCACTGTCCCTGGCTTCTTCCCGCTCAAGGCTAGCACTCCGCCACTTGAGCCACAGCGCCGCTTCTGGCCGTTTTCTGTATATGTGGTGCTGGGGAATCGAACCTAGGGCCTCGTGTATCCGAGGCAGGCACTCTTGCCACTAGGCTATATCCCCAGCCCCCAATTCTTAGCTTTTTAAAGTGTAAATATTTAGCTATTTTAAGACATGGAAAAATGCTGAATTATATATATATATACATATATAACATTTTATCTATAAAAGTATAGACTTACATATTATTATATTTATTTTAAATATAATATATACAAATATAAATACAAGCAATATATATGATATATTTGTGTTCAGATATATTTATATATTTTTTATTTACTCAAGAATTCTCAAAAACTATAAGAGATAAAAGATGCAGTAATGAATATTGGAAGAACAAAGAAACTCCAAGGGGGAAAAAAAAAACCCAACAATCATGAATGGGACATGAAGTGACCTGAGAAGTGAGAGACTAACAGGGAAGAGTCAGCCACCCTGAAGTGGAAGAGCTTAATGCGGGAAATACAGAATACCACTGAGCACCACATGGCCATGGGCAGGGACAAGGGCCTGGCATGTTGAACACAAGCTACTGCTGTGATAGAAAGGCTTCACTCATTCATTATGTATTTGCCACACTTATTGTATGGAGAGGGTTGCTTTCAAAAGAACCTGTAAAGAAGACAAATGAAGGGGCTGGGTGGTAGCTCAATGACAGAGCCCTTGCCTAGCAAGAACAAGGCCCTGGGTTTGATCTCCAGCAGGGAAGGAGGTAGAGAGGTGGGGAGGAAAGAATAGAGACATGAAAACACAACTAAAATTGCTTTTATTTTTATGATGCTGGGGATCAAACCCAGAGGCTTTTGCATGCTCTGCAAACATTTCACTTCTAAGCTGCATCCCCAGCCCCCAAATGACCTTTATATTAACGTCATCAAACTTCAATTACCTCCAGGAAACAATCCATCCTTATGTTTTTTCTAACCCACATCCAGATTTGTTCCTTGATCTCAGCACAAATTGGAATTCATTCGTCCATTAAAAAAAAAAAATGTGGCCACTTATTATGTACCAGGCGCTATTACAGGCCGGAGGAGGAAGGAGATAAGACACCCACCCTGCTCCATTCCTCTGCTCTACCCCCTGCCAAGGAAGGAGGGCTTGCTTTCTGATGGGAGGAAGACTGCCAAACAAACTTATAAACTCCTAAGTTCATTAGGTGGTGAGAAACGCTATAAAGAAAAGTAAGTAGAGGGCTGGGAATGTGGCCTAGTGGTAGAGTGCTTACCTTATATACATGAAGCCCTGGGTTCAATCCCTCAGCACCACATAAGCAGAAAAAGCCAGAAGTGGCGCTGTGGCTCAAGTAGTAGAGTGCTAGCCTTGAGCACAAAGAAGACAGGGACAGTGCTCAAGCCCTGAGTCCAAGCCCCAGGACTGACCAGGAAAAAAAAAAAGTCAGTATTAGAGAGAATATTAAGGGAGAAGTACAGGGATGGTGTTATAATTTCCAGAAGAGCCACCAGACAGGGGCTTCCTACAAAGGTGAGGTTGGGATTAAAACCTGAAGCAGAAGGGAGGGAGGAGCCATGCAGAATTCTATAAGGGAAGAGCACCCCAAGAAGCAGGTACAGAGGCCGGGTACAGAAGCAAGACCATGGCAGATGTGGCCCAGGGCAGCAGAAACAACAAATGAAGCTCCCAGATGAGTGGAGGCAAGAGAAAGGATGGGTGGAAGGTCAGATCATGAAGGGGTCCAGAGGGCCTTCCGCTTTTACTCTGAAATAGGCATCTACTGGGGAATTTAAATAGAGATGGAACCTGATGTGAAATATGTGCCTTGTACTATATCTCAGATTAGACTGTGGAGGCTCAGTTGAAAGGAGGTCATGCAGAAAGCTGTTAAAATGACAGCAGCCAAACATGATGGTGGCCCAGACCAGGAAGTTCACAGTGGATGTGGTATGAAGTGGTAAGATTCAGCCAGTCACCAGTGGCTCATACCTATGATCTTAGCTACTCAGGAGGCTGAGATCTGGAGGATTGTTTAAAGACAACCTGGGAAGAAAAGTCAGGAAGGACTTATTTCCAAAATAACAAGGAGAACAAATCTGGGAGGTATGGCTCAAGTGGCACCAGCTGAACAAGTAAGCTCAAGAAGCATGAGTTCAAACGCCAGTATCAGGAAGAAAAAAAACAAACTGTTGACATGGTGAATGTACAGCATGAGACACAGAAAAGATCAAGAAAACTTGAAAGATTTGTTGACCTAAACAACTAGAGGATGCAGTTGTTATTTCCTGAGGTGGGAATCACTTTGCAGAAACAGGTGAGAGGAAGATGAAGGCATTAGATGTGGACCTAGGTTGGAGATGTCTAGTAGACTTATCCAAATGGCATTGTAGATAGGCAGAGGGAGATACATCTCTAGGAGTTCAGAAACTTCTAGGCTAAAGACATGTATTGAGAAATTCGGCATCATACATTTCCCCCCTTTGAATCAGACAGAGCAGACAATAATGGTGGAATAAGTGTGGAGAGAGAAAAAAAATTCTAGGGACTGTGTCTTAGAGCATAGCACTGTGTAGAGTTCAAAGCCAGCCGGGGTAGGAAAGTGGAGGAGACTCTTATCTCCAATTAACTACCAGAAACTGGAAATGGTGCTGTGGCTCAAACACTAGCCTTGAGCTGAAGAGCTCAGGGACGGGCCCAGAGTTCAAGCCTCACGACTGGCCAAAAAAAAAAAAAAAAAAAAAAGTTTAGATTAGAAATCAACTATTACTAAATTGGCAGAGCTTAAAATTTTATTTACCACTTGAGCTACTGCTGCAGGCTTTGCATAATGCTTTTTGAAGGCGATTTGGCAATCTGGATGAAGAACCATAAACTATGCTTGCTCTAGGTAGTATAGCTAGTGTGGAAAACAATTTCTTGGTTTCTGATTGAAATAATAAAACATCAACCAAATATCTCAACAAGTGCATTCATGGACAAATATTCTAGAAAAACAAAAACTTAATGCTTACCTAAAACAAAGAAACCCCTGTACGTGCCTGCAAATTTACTCGTGATAGCAAACAACTCCTTCAAAGAATGGTAAAACTACAGATATTCAGTAAAAGGAACAAAATTATTCATATGCACAAACTGGATAATCTTCAAGGGATTAGGCTATTACAACAGCAACCCCAAGGCTGGGAGGAGTGGCTCATGCCTGTAATCCTAATTACTCTGGAGTCTAAGATTGTGAAGTAACCCACTGGAAACCAGCCTAGGTAAAAAGTTCATCAGACTCCATTTCTACAAAAACGCTAGATGTAGTTGCATATACCTGTCACCCCAGCTACAGCAGAAAGCTAAATAGGATGGGACAAAATAGTGAGGTGCTATTTCAACAATAACCAGAGCAAAGAAAGGCTGGAGGTATAGTTGGAATACTTGCCTAGCAAGCATAAGCCCCTTAGCTCAAAACCTCCATAATTTCAAAGCAAATCATGGCAAGGCAAAGTAATCCCCAAGATGCTGGTTGCTTGGGTCTCACACCTGTATTCCTAGCTATCCAGAAGGCTGAGAGCTAGCCAGCCCAGGCAGGAAGGTCCATGACACTCATCTCTAATTAAGCAAAAAAGCCAAAAGTTCAGGTACAGCTCAAATGGTAGAGCACCCAGCCTTGAGCAAAAAGAGCTCAGGGACAGCACCCAGGCCCTGAGTTTAAGCCCCAGTACCAACCCCCTCCCCCCCCACAAAACAAGAAGTCACATACTGTACGATTCCACTTGTAGAACATGTTTGAAATAACAAAATTACAAAAATGAAGAACAGATTAGAGGTGGGAGGAATGGGTTGAGGGAAGTGTGTATCTAAAAGGGCAACTAGAAAGCCTGTGGGGATGAAAATGTCTTGTATCTTTACTGTAAAAATGTCAATAATCTGGTTGTGATGCTGTAGTATAGTTTTGCAAGATTGTTAAACAGAACTGGGGATCTTTTTTTTTTCTTTCTTTTTTTGTATTGAAGTTTGAGCTTGATTTGGAGAGAGTGGTGTTAAAGTTACAATAAACATTTTTTTTTCTTTCGTGCCAGTACCAGGGCAGCAATCCTCAGGTCTCTGCCTCCTGCGTAGTTAGGGTTGCAGGTAAGAACCAGCGGTGCCCGGCTGACCTTTCTGCTTCCTAGCAATGGGACAAACTTCGTTTCCAGGCCTTCTAGGATTTGACCAAGTGCGCACAGTTGGACCACACAGTCCTGAGCCCAGGGAGGGTGTGGTTAAGAGAGCTGGATGGCTTTGCTAGAGCTGATTCAGGGGTGCTGCCACAGCTCCACCCCAGGACCTCCTCCAGGAGCCCAGGGAATGGATCCCCCGAGCAAAGGCCAGGCTGCTGTCCAGGTACTGCGACCATTCCAGGGTCATCATGGAGAAGCTGCATCCAGGACAAACCTGGCACCTCTGTTGATGCTCTCCCTGTCCTGAGCCGTGACCCCCAACTGCTCTCGCTCGGAGAACAGGCTACATCGACTCTCCACATTGCAGCATGCTAAGTCCCACACCTCTCAATGCAGAGTTTGGAGCCTCTGCTTCCAAGCTCTGGGGGTGAAGACCCCCCCACCCCCCGAAAGCCACACCCTTGTGCAGCCCAAACCAACCCCCTCATCCTTTTTCGCCCTCTCAACCCAGCTTTTCCCGACTCCGGGAAGAACCGGGAAGAGAAGGCGGAGGGCAGCGAGGCGCGGTCTAATAAATACCATGGCCGGGCCACGCCCCCTCGCGTCACTTCCGCCCCGAGGCAAGATGGCGGCGCCCGGGCTTTGCCACGCAGACTTCCGCCCTGCACGGAGACCAAGAGCCCGTGGCGGATCGCTTCGGCGGTGACACCGCGGAGCGTGGTGTGGAGCCACAGCCCAGGTGCGTCTCAGACTCGTTGGGCGCGGGAAGCTCGGGAGAGGGACCGGGGAACGGGCCAAAGGGTCTAACCCGGGTGCGCCGGGAAGCGTCGCCACGTGCGAGGGGGTGGGGCTGAGACGCCGCGAGCGAGCCGCAGGCACCGGACGGGGTGGGGGGGGGGGGGAAGAGTGGGTCGGAGGTCACGTGGGCGGGGCGGCATCACGTGGGCGGGGACGAAGGCCACGTGGGTGGGGTTCCGCCAGGTTCGGCGCCTCTGTCCCCGGGATCCGCCGCGAGTCCCTGGCTTGCTCTTTTTCTCCCAGGCAACATGTCGGAAGGACACTCCGCGGGCGAGCCCAGCACTCCTGGAGGGTCACGACCCCTTCTCCCTGGGGTCCGGGGACTTGTCGGGCGGCGACCTGCGCCCCCGCTCACCCCGGGCCGCCTTCCCTCCATCCGCTCCAGGGACCTCACGCTCGGCGGAGTCAAGAAGGTACTTAGCTGACAGCGCAGTTGCTAAAGAGACCCAGCCACCCTGAACTCCGGGCCTCCGGAATTCGCGGTTCTGCCGGGCCCACCGTGTGCTCCTGTTCGGGGTGGTGGGGGGGTGTGGGGGGGCGGATGTTGGGCCCCTTGAGGCTTGCTCCCAGATTTCTTCAAATTCTAGAGAGTCGAGTCCAGGATACGTTCTGTCTAGTTCAGGTGCTAGATCCAAAATGTTGAGGTGGTTCCCGCAAGTAATTGTAGGGCAGAGATGATACAGAGCTCAAAGCATCCAGAAGGAGTTCCTTAGTAGTGTTTATTGTGATCGGGTGTTTTGAACACCTTAAAAAAAAAAAAAACCATGAAAGCCAGGCCAGGTGTAAATTTTGTTGGCAATTTTGAGGGTTCTGAATTCTCTATGGATACCAGTGTGCAAACTTCTAATACTAGTGTCTAAGCGTCTAGTCTGATAATAGATCCTATGCATGGCTTTGGAGACCCTGTCCTTTTCTGTGTATATGACTGTAGGGTAGAGTGACAGAAGCATAAAGCAGCCAGGTTGGTTTAGTGTTTTTTTTTTTTTTTTGGTGAGTGGGATGGGGACAGTCCTAGGGTTAAAACTCAGGGCCTTGCACTTGCTAGGCAGGTACTCAACTATTTGAGCCACACCTCCAGCCCTCTGTTATTTTTTCAGTGGTGTCTTCTCCCTCATTTTTTTCCCCCAGTAGACCACATCCTCCTGTGTTCAGGCTTCCTGCCTAGCTAGGCTGACAGGTACGCCCCACTATTTTAAGACTACTTAGCCTTAGAAACTTCTGGTGACAGTCACCATTTGCCAGTGCTGTTTTGCCTGTTCAAACTTTGCTGCTAGAATTGTTTCCCTGTAAAACTAGCCATTCTGTTTAGCACTTTGAGTACAAGAAGTCAGTTCTTTGATTTTACAAAGGTGGGGTCAGAAGATGGAAGCAAAAGCTGGTGGCTAAAATTGTTTAAGGTGCCCCTTCTATGTGTGATTCCACCGTCTCCGTGAGCATGAAGGGCCTATTTTTCAGACCCTGAATATGTGAAATGTAGACGGGAGATCCCTGGTGATTTTGGTCCATAGAAGATACCCATATGAGTTGTACTTTGAGGTTAGAAGTTAACAATCAATGACTGCTGTATTTTACTTTCAGAAAACCTTCACTCCAAATATCATCAGTCGCAAGATCAAGGAAGAGTAAGTAGCTGGGTCTTGTGAATTCTTGTCCCCTACTTAGCCTATGAATTTGAGGAAATAAATAGGTTGTACATCTCAAAAACTTGAACTTATGTCCTTTTACTAATTTTTTGAGCCATAACTCCAGTATTCTAATGTATAAGCTTTTTTTTTTTTAAGTCTGAGACACCATGTGTTTAGTTAGAGTTTTGTTACTATAATAAATACCTGAGATAATCATCTTACAAAGAGATATGGTTTGTTTCGGCTTACAGTTTTACCTTTTTTTTTTTTTTTTGCCAGTCCTGGGGCTTGGACTCAGGGCCTGAGCACTGTCCCTGGCTTCTTTTTGCTCAAGGCTAGCACTCTGCCACTTGAGACACAGCGCCACTTCTGGCCATTTTCTGTATATATGGTGCTGGGGAATTGAACCCAGGGCCTCATGTATATGAGGCAGGCACTCTTGCCACTAGGCCATATCCCCAGCCCCTTTTTTTATTTTGCCAGTCCTGGGCCTTGGACTCAGGGCCTGAGCACTGTCCCTGGCTTCTTTTTGCTCAAGGCTAGCACTCTGCCACTTGAGACACAGCGCCACTTCTGGCCATTTTCTATACATGTGGTGCTGGGGAATCGAACCCAGGGCTTCATGTATCTGAGGTGAGCACTCTTGCCACTAGGCCATATTCCATCCCTGGCTTAAAGTTTTAGAGATTTAACTGGGTATAGTGAGAAAATTAGTCAAGCTGGGGAGCATCTGAGGATGTGAAAAAGAGGAAAGGGCCTGGGTCCCATTAGGCCCCGCATCATAAAAGAGAAGTCTTTTTTTTTTTTTGCCAGTCCTGGACTTGAACTCAGGACCTGAGCACTGTCCCTGGCTTCTTTTTGCTCAAGGCTAGCACTCTACCTCTTGAACCCCAACGTTACTTCCGGCTTTTTCTGTGTATGTGGTACTGAGGAATCAAACCCAGGGCTTCATTTATGCTAGGCAAGCACTCTACCTCTAAGCCACATTCCCAGCCCAGAAGTCTTTTTTGCTACTGGTGGTGGTGATTGTGGGGCTTGAACCCTGGGCTTGGGTGCTGTCCCTGAGCTCTTCAGCTTAAGCTAGCACTCTACCACTTTGAGCCACAGTGCCACTTTCGGTTTTCTGGTGGTTAGTTGGAGATAAGAGTCTCATGGATTTTCCTGGTAGGGCTGGCTTTGAACCGCAGCCCTCAGATCTCAGCCTCCTTAGTAGTGCTAGTGCTAGAGCTTGAACTCAGGGTTTCATGCTCTTGCTTGGCTTTTTCTCTCAAGTCTGATCCTCTTCCACTTGAGCCACTCCTTCACTTCCAAAGGATTCTCTTTTACAGTCATTTGAGAGTCATTCATTTACACATGTATTATGCTGTCTCCTAAGTTCCGGTGTATTTCAGCCTCTCTGATGAAAAAAAAAATTCACTTTTTTTGGACCAGAAAGTAAAGTAAAACAAATTAAAAGGCCCCTGCCTAATCAAGGAGGCAAGAAAAATGCCAGACTTGGGGTTGGATTCTGCTTCTCAAAATGTACTTATTTGCTCATAAACTTCAGTTGGGTGAGGAGAGGTAGTGAGGAGGTCCAGTTTGCTGAGGCCCAAGGTGTATATGGTGTCCCTTCATTCCTTTTTCTAGGCCTAAGGAAGAAGTTACTGTGAAGAAAGAGAAGCGTGAACGGGATCGAGACCGCCAGCGTGAGGGGCATGGACGGGGCCGGGGCCGTCCGGAAATCATCCAGTCCCACTCTATCTTTGAGCAGGGCCCTGCAGAGATGATGAAGAAAAAAGGTACCAGAGGGACGTCAACAGTGATTTAATTCGGATGGCCCAAGGAAAGGGAAAGAGTGATGGAATTCCCCTGCTCCCAGTTTTGTTTTCCTCGCTCTTTGCCCTCTTCCCGGTTTCTCCCCGTGAACAGGGTAATTTCCCACAGGAAACTGGGACAAGACTGTGGATGTGTCAGACATGGGACCCTCTCATATCATCAACATCAAAAAGGAGAAGAGAGAGACAGATGAAGAAACCAAGCAGATCCTGCGCATGCTGGAGAAGGATGATGTAGGTAGCAGGAGGCTGGGGGCAGGGCAGGCTTTCTTGTGGCTACAGAACAGAGCTTCTGGGTACTGACAGGGGAAGAAGAGCTCCCTCATGTCCTGGAGCCCTGGTGAGAGGCAGGGGCGTTTGGTTAGGAAAGGATTGAAATGGACTGGTCCAGACACATGTGCTAGGAGGGTTTGTGACCTGGCCTCTTCCTTGACAGTTCATCGATGACCCTGGGCTAAGGAATGACACTCGAAACATGCCTGTACAGCTACCACTGGCACACTCTGGGTGGCTTTTTAAGGAAGAGAATGAGGAACCAGATGTGAAGCCTTGGCTGGCTGGCCCCAAGGAAGACATGGAGGTGGATGTGCCTGCTGTAAAAGGTACCTGGCATCGGTGACCTATGACGACCCAGGTAGCCCCTCCCTGATCCCCCAACACTGCTGCTCAAATTCCTGCTCTGAGAGGGCCCACGTGTGGACGCGCATCTGTGTGCCAGTCTCGCGTGTCCCTTTTTAGGGAAGTCACACACTGGAGAGTGCTGTCTCTTCTGCTCTGCAAAACCAGTGTCTCCTTCCAACTTCCTGCCAGGTGACACTGGAATAGTGGGGAGTAAAGAGCCAAGGAACGAGAGACAGTATAGAGGGTGGCTAGTCAGTATCTTTTCCTTTGTCTCACCCTGGGCAGTGAAAGAAGAGCCACGAGAGGAGGAAGAGGAGACCAAGGTGAAGGCTCCCCCCAAAGCATCCAGGAAGACCCCAGGCCTACCCAAGGATGTATCTGTGGCAGAGCTGCTCAGGGAGTTGAGCCTCACCAAGGATGAGGAGCTGCTGTTTCTCCAACTGCCAGACACTCTCCCTGGCCAGCCACCCACTCAGGACATCAAGCCTGTCAAGACGGAGGTGCAGGGCGAGGATGGGCAGATGGTGGTCATAAAACAGGAGAAAGACCGGGTATGCTCAGAAGGGAGCAATGGAAAAATAGCAGGATTTGGAGGGTGGGGGGAAATAGAAGTGAAGATTTGCCATCCATGCCAAAATGTAAAAAGATGTCAGGTGTGTGTGCTTAGCACCTGTGGGGCTTTGGGGGACTTGTGCTTCCAACGCTCATGTGTGTCTCTTCTTTTTATGATGAGTGATGTTGCACATAGACAAATAGGAGATCATTCATCCCGATGTACCATCATTCAGCTTCAGCACTTAATGGGTGTTTTGTTCATTTGCTTGTTGTTTGCTGTGATTTCTGTTTTATAACCAATGCCCCTGTGGAATGTAGAATTCGCTTACAAAAGATGGCGGAATAAGCTTCTTGCCCAGTTTTCACCAATCACTTCTCTGCACAGGAAGCCAAGCTGGCCGAGAACACTTGTACCTTGGCTGATCTGACAGAAGGTCAGGTGGGCAAGCTTCTCATCCGCAAGTCAGGGAAGGTGCAGCTCCTCCTGGGCAAGGTGACCCTGGATGTGACGATGGGAACTACCTGCTCCTTTCTGCAGGTAAGGGCTGAGTGGGTTGGGACAGGCTGGAATTGCTCAGCCGAGGAAGTGCTTAGGAGTGAGGGGTGTTCTTTGTTTTGTTTGTGTTTTTGTTTTTTTGCCAGTCCTGGGGCTTGGACTCAGGGCCTAGGCACTGTCCCTGAGCTTCCTTTTGCTCAAGGGTAGCACTCTACCACTTGAGCCACAGTGCCATTTCTGACTTTTTCTGTGTATGTGGTGCTGAGGAATTGAACCCAGGGCTTCATGTGTGCTAGGCAAACATTCTACCGCTAAGTGTTCTCACATGTCACAGGCTATCACGCCAGTCAGAGGAGTGAGGGCTGGGCACAGATTTGTGATCTCACTGCTGTCTCTGTCCATTGGCAGGAGCTGGTGTCTGTCGGCCTTGGAGACAGTAGAACTGGGGAGATGACGGTCCTGGGACACGTGAAGCACAAACTTGTATGTTCTCCCGATTTTGAATCTCTCTTGGATCACAAACACCGGTGAAACAAGCAGATGGAGTAGGATGGCGACTGTGCCCACGGCTGCTGCCTGCTCCAGACGTTTTGTTCATTTTTGAATCCATGTGACCTAGAAGGGGCCTGTTTAGCCCACCCACTCCAGCCTTTGGCAACCATCGTCCCAGTTTTCCCCCAGGCGGGGCCCACGCAGCTCCCTCTCCAGCAGCTGTGAACAGCACAGTGACCTTCCCACAGTACGGTTACGGATGGCACACCCTGCTGGGGACTCATTTCTGCTATTTATTTTTATATTTATGTCTGAGTCTTCTTGACTGATTGCATCCTCCCAAGGTAGGATGGCACAGGCTCCTTTTGGGTCTCAGGATGCAGGAGTAGGAAGAAGTTTAGGGGCTCCCTCCTTCCTAGGAGGCAGACAGGAGAGTGAGTCTGAGACCTAATTACTCAGTCTTGACTTGTTGTTCTCCTAGTTCTATGTCCTTGGACAAGCTACCTAACTTTTCTGAGCCTCCTGTTCCTCATCTAACAAAAATGGGGATAAACCTACCTCACAAGGTTGGTGTGAGGATCAGATGGAATATTGTGGATGAAAACTCCTTGCACAAGGCCAAATGTGTATATCTGTAAGCTCTCAATAAAGATTAGTTTCCCTTTGCTTTGCCTGAGTCCATTTTCAAAGTGGGCATTACAGGAAGTGGCTACAACTGCTCCCATCTCCACTTTTATCCCCCCCTTTTTTTTCCTTCCTTTTGTGCTGGAGATTGAACCCAGGACCTTGCAAATGCTAGGCAGGCACTTCACTGTCCAGCTTCAGCCCAGCCCTTCTTACTCTATGTCCCATCCCCAGCCAGACCCAGGTACTGTAAATGTCTAGATCCCCTGTCATGTGCCTTTTATTTCCTAGTACCCTAGCCTAGCGCTTCCCGTGTGTCTAGCTGTAGATTCTGTTAGAAACAATCAGAGACCCTTCCGGGTACCCTACAGAGACCTTCGGGTGATGTCGCAGGTTAGGATTCATTCTCCAGCACCCCACTTCTGGAGGTAGCTGTACTCTTCTAGCTTCCTCACTGGGTGCTGGTGGCTCACACCTGTAATCCTAGCTAGTCAGGAGGCTGAGATTTGAGGATAGTGGTTCGAAGTGAGCCCAGGAAAGTCTGTGAGACTCTTGTCTCCAATAAATTATTCAGA
Organism: Perognathus longimembris pacificus; assembly: GCF_023159225.1. Classification (NCBI taxonomy): domain Eukaryota; kingdom Metazoa; phylum Chordata; class Mammalia; order Rodentia; family Heteromyidae; genus Perognathus; species Perognathus longimembris. The sequence goes on along the minus strand of NC_063181.1, from coordinate 8,550,371 downwards.
AAAAGCCAAAAGTGCCACTGTGGCTCAAGCGGTAGAGTGCTAGCCTTGAACACAAAGATCCTTAGGGACAGTGCCCAGTCCCTGAGTTCAAGCCCCAGGATCAGCAAAAAAAACAAAACAAAACAACAACAACAACAAAAAAAAAAAACGGTGGCTACTCACAAAGAATTACCAGCACACTAAGTCAAATAGTGCTAAAGATTAAAAAGGTAAAAGGGTTTGACAGAAAAGCTTTGCATTTGAGAAGGCTCCTTGGCTTCCTGTTCTAGTACCACCATGTCCACATCTCAGGGTGGGCCCCAGTCCTTGCTGCCCTGCTCACTGGAGCTTTAGAGTCTGATGTTCCCTTCACTGGGCCATCGCACTCTTGTCTAGTGAGTTCCTGGAGGAGCATCTTCTGTCTCCCTCATTATCAGGGCTAAGACATCTACAGGTTGTAGCTAAGCCTCACCAGTTCAGTGGTAGCACAGCTCCTCCCTGCTGGCTTAGCCTGTCTTCCTTGCAACAAGTTAGTCCCAGGTCTGGTGCTTCCTTTGGACTGCAAGGTGGCCCACTAGCTTCTGGGTATGTCTTTACTTAGTCTCTTACTTTCTTACGTTTAGCATGACTGAGGCTTTTCCTCCAGCGCCTCTCAAACTGCCCTGCTAGCAGTTGTGAGGGGGATTGAAAGTGACATTACCCTTTTGAAACAAAAGCTGTGTGTTAGCTTTGTTGGCTAGTGTTATGATCTTTCCTTCTTACAGAGAAGAACAGAAAGGGTTCTTTGGGTGGGGACAGGTATGTGCCATGGAAGCCCTATTGGGTCTAAGACTGAGCTTTGTTTAACTCTGGGCTGCAGGCTTTTATTCTTTTCACTAGTTATCTGTCCTTAGGTCTCTGTTGTAATCCTGTCTGTGTTCTGGGTTTTTTGTTTTAATTCAGAAATACTCCTTTTTTTTTATTCTCCTAATGGTTCTTGTCTTTAGATATTTAGTATTTTGCAACTGTTCTTTGGGGTTTTGTTAGTGTATATTTAGCGCTGCTGGGGTTTGAACTCAAAGCCTTGCATTTGCTCGGCAGGCGCTCATCATTTGAGCCGCCACATTTCCAGCCCTTTTGCTTTGAATAAGGTGACTCTCTTTAGAATAAGGTTGCTTTGTTCCCATGCTGGCCTTAATTGTGATCCTCCTGTTCTTCCTGCAGAGTTGGGATACTAGCTGCACACCACAACCCAGCTTTTATTAGTTGAGATGAGGTTTTGAGGTCAGGCTTGGCTGTTCTCTGTGTGTGTGTGTGTGTGTGTGTGTGTGTGTGTGTGTGTGTGTGTGACAGGGTTTCTGTGTAGCACAGGCTGGCCTCAAACCTTCAGCCCTGCTGTGTTAGTAAAGTGCTAGGATTACAGATTTATAACCCCACACCCAGTAGTCCTTTCACTCTTCCAAAAAAGCTTGAGGAAGCATGTGTACCACCCTTATGTTCATTTCACCATCTCAGCTGTCTTGGAGAATACAGCTTATAATTGTTTCCCAGTCCTTGCTACCTGTCTCTAGATCCTCGTTACACAAATTAGATCTCATCAGTAGAAGTGGGGAAAAGAGGCATGTGTACGTTCTTGGCTGAGCCTATGAAGCATACACTTCTACCAACAAATGTGTGCAAATAGGGGGGAGAAGCCTAAAAGCAAATTCATATATGGGTGCAAATAAATGCAAATTTATTTCTACCTGCATCTGTGTATATACATTTTGTTAGAGAATGAAAGGCTTGTTCATTTCTTTACTGGAGGGAAAAAAAAAAACACCTTCTCTAAGCTCAATGTTATTTATTTTACTTTCCATAAGAATAAGATTATAATAGATTTTCTTTGTCAAATTGCTTTTAAATTGGAAGGGACATATATTGGATGTCAGATAGGTGGCATGATCAACCCCTTGTGATTGGCACAATTAACTAAACGGATGGTGACTTTAGCAGTAAGGGTGTTTATCATATAACAAAGTCTGGAGGTAGATGGTTCCAGAATTGAGTGGCATCCAAAATGCTCTCCCACTGCTGAGGACATGCTTTCCCCGGCACGTGTGTATGTATTCCCAGGCCTGTGGCGGCCAGTTGCATTCACACTCATAATTACATGATTTAAACAATTGTGAAGAAAGTTACTGTTATTAAAAATGCAGTAAATACATAATTTGAATTAGTTACATAAACTGCTAAGATATGAGTGCCCAAAGATAGAAGAGCTAAAGGAAAGAAAACAGACAGGTTGCTAAAAATACAGTTAAATTTAAGCACGATGAATACAAAGCTAGGAGGCTAAACATGGACATCCCTGGTAAGTCTGCCTTCTGACCGCCTTACAAGATCTCTGGTGCTTTGATTTCTCAGGATACTTTTAAATCAATGGAAACTGATGATTCTAGCAGTATATTAGGGAGACACGGAGTTCAGATCCCATGGGATGACACTCAGCAGGCCTGTGCCAAAGAAAAGGACTTCTCCCTAAGCCAAGAACACCCATCTATGTGTGACAGATTAAAATATTTCAGATAAGATGGATGGTGCTGGTGGTTTCACGCCTGTAATCCTAGCTACTCAGGCAGATGAGAGTTGAGAATCACAGTATAAAGGCAGCCCAAGCAGCAAAGTCCATGAGACTTATCTCCCAATTGACCACTAGGAAACCGGAAGTAGAGCTGAGGCTCAACGTGGTAGCATACTAGCTTTGAGCAGAAATGATTAGGAACAGCGCCTAGGCCCTGGGTTCAAGCCAAGCCCCGTGACCAAAAATAACAATAATAAAAACCTCACTTCAGACAGATATGTTTCTTTTGATTAAGAAGCCAAATTCATTCTAGAAGATATGTGCTAGTAGTCTCACCTGGCACACAGATCTGGCTGCTTGTGTCACACAATGGTAGGCTCTAGCTTTGGGGCTTTAGCATTCTTTTGCTTCCTGCCTATAATCACTTTCCCCAGATATCTGTAAGTCTTATTTCTAGAAGTCTTCCCATTCTCTCAGACTCCCTTGCCACCCTCCAGCAATATTGCCAGGAAAGCCCATAATCTCAGCATTCAGGAGGCAGAAGCAAGAAGATTGTGAGTTGGAAGCTAGCCTATACAACATAGCAAGAACCTATCAAAAAAAGTTGTTGGGTTTTTTTTGTTGTTGTTGTTGGTGGTGGTGGTCATGGTGCTTGAACTCAGTGCTTGGGTACTGTCCCTGAGCTTTTTGCACAAGGCTAGCATGCTACCACTTTGTTTTTTGTTTTTTGGTTTTTTTTTTTGGCCAGTCCTAGGCCGTGAACTCAGGGCCTGAGCACTGTCCCTGGCTTCTTTTTTGCTCAAGGCTAGCACTCTGCCACTTGAGCCACAGCGCCACTTCTGGCCATTTTCTGTATATGTGGTGCTGAGGAATCAAACCCAGGGCCTCATGTATACGAGGCAAGCACTCTTGCCACTAGGCCATATTCCCAGCCCGCATGCTACCACTTTGAACAACCACAGGTCTACTTTCAGGTTTTGGGTTTTTTTTTCTTCTGGTGGTTAATTGGAGATAAGAGTCTCACAGAACTTCCTGCCCAGGCTGGATTTGAACTGTGATCCTCAGAACTCAGCCACCTGAGTAGCGAGAGTTAACAGGCATAGCCCACCAGCACCTAGCTCAAAAAAAAATTTTTTTTTAAAGCAAACTCCTAACCAAACTTCTAACCCTGACAATTTGCTTTCTCCTGCTTTCTTTTTTTTCATAGCATTCACCACTATGTTTTGCAGTATCTTTTTTTGTTTTGTTTTTGTTGCCAGTCCTGGGGCATGGACTCGAGGCCTGAGCACTGTCCCTGGCTTCTTTTTTGCTCAAGGCTAGCACTCTACCTCTTGAGCCACAGCGCCACTTCTGGCTTTTTTATATATGTGTAGTGCTGAGGAATCGAACCCAGGGCTTCATGTATATGAGGCAAACACTTTACCACTAGGCCATATTCCAAGCCCCTGCAGTATTCTTTTTTTTTTTTTTTAATCTGGTATTCCCATAAGAACACAAGCTATAGAGTATAGGTAGTTTTGTGCGTGACTCTATCCCCTGAACTTAATATCTCCTTGCACCTTAAAGATAGAAAGAAATGATGCCCAAAAGGACAAAGCCATGACCGTTATTTGTAATGTCCTTGTGGCTTGTTGTAGTGAGTTGATTTACATTACTGTGTATGCTTATAAATGCCAAAGGGGATTGTACCATAAGGAAATGCTTTGTACAGAGATGTCCGATGTCCTTATATTTTTAGGACCCCACAACCCTAATGACTCCTTTGAGCTAAAAATCTTTGGTCATTTGCTGATTGAAATGTGGCAGAGAGACAACCTCCACAAGGAGGTGCCCCTTAGGGTATTATGGCTTTATTGCCTCCCTGATGTAACTAATAGGTACAGCCCCCTTGAAAAACAGCTCTTAGCTTGTTACTGAGTTCTCATCAAAACTGAACACCTGATCAAGGGTCACCATATATCTCTATCAAAACCTGTGGCTGATACTCACATTCAGGGGGTGGGCTAAAACTCACATTCAATGTCTTGCAATACAGGAAGGATCCAGTCAGCCTCTCAGATCAGATGGTATGTTCCTCTGTGCCGCTCTGGCCCCAATTACATCTCAGTGTTTTTTGTTTTTTGTTTTTTTTGGGGGGGGGGAATTAAAAAGCAGCTGTTCTTTTAAGAGTATATCCTCTGTTCCACAGCCCAGAGCAAAGCCACTAGCTCATGCAGCAGCTAGCTTATATAAGAACCCCTAAATTCTAGGTCCTAGACTTGACTGATGCTTGGCTAAGCTGATGCCAGTGTCTCTTGGACTGCTGGACCATTCAGCATCAGTGCCAGATGTGTGGAACAGAAAACGGATGCAGTCACTTCAGTGAATAGCACGCAAAGCTGTTCTCAAAGCTCTGGCCGATATTTATTGATGAACCTTCGTCTGTTTTTTACTGATCTGTTGACAATAGCCTAGCTGTTTGGCTTGCCACTTGGAAAACTGGAGACTGGCAGATTAAAGATTTCCCTCTTTGGGGCCATAAACCATGGAAACAAATCATGACAGCCAGTAGAATTGTCTGGGTCAATTGAGTAGGCACCCAAAGTGAGGGCCCATTCTCTGATGAGACCAACTGCAATCAAGGTACGGGTTAAGGGCTGTGAATATGGCCTGGTGGCAAGAGTGCTTGCCCTGTATACATGAAGCCCTGGGTTCGATTCCCCAGCACCACATACATAGAAAATGGCCAGAAGTGGCTCTGTGGCTCAAGTGGCAGAGTGCTAGCCTTGAGCAAAAAGAAGCCAGGGACAGTGCTCAGGCCCTGAGTCCAAGGCCCAGGACTGCCCCCCACCCTCAAAAAAAGGTACAGGTTGAGCCCCCAACTCCCAGATAGCCACCTTTGCTTCCTGGATCCATCATATTCTACACCTGGAAGCACACCCACTACCATGGACTGGGCACCAAGCAGAGGACTTTGTGAAAGTTTCAGATACATGAGTCACCACTGAATGTCAGACCCAGAACTAATAAAAGGAACTCTTTGTTTCTGTAAGGGAGGCCATAGGGCACAGTGAGGCATTTGATTTCGCTGTGTGAGTTAGCTTTTCTCTGCTGTGACAAGCACCCGAGAGGAACAGTTGTCAGGAGGAAAAAATTTCTTTTGACTGACAGATGTTACCTCCATGGTCTGCTGGCTCCATTGTTTCTGACTGCAGTAAGGCAAAATGTCATGGTGAAGCAAAGCTGTTGATTTCATGACAACTGAGAAGCAGACACGAAGAGGCCCTGCAAGATAGCCTTCCCATGCACACCACTAGAACCTTACTTCCTTTGACCAGGCCCCACCTCTTGGGTCTCCACCAATAATGCCATCAAATTATGATTCTACCGGTAGATTAGTCTGACTTCCAAAAAGCCTTGTGAATTACCAAACCTTTTAACATATAAGCTTTTTGGAGGACACTTCAGATCTAAGCTCTATCATCATCTCTGACTTTTGACCCACTTTAAGTGCTATTGATAGTTTTTCAGGTTCCAGCATTGCTGTTCCAGTCCAATTAGATGGGATAGCTCAGCCTAGAAGGGTAACGTCCATTTCTGTCCTATTCCTCGAAGAGCATTTGAAGGTCTCCATTTGGTTTCTTCTGACATCTCCAGAAACGATCCCAACCACCTCCTAATGTCTAGGAGTGGATGATGGGCACATGTGGCTCAGGTCTGTAATCCTAGCAACTCAAGAGGCTGAGATCTAAGGATCTCAGTTTGAAGCCTGCCCAAGCAGAAAAATCCCTGAGACTCTTGTCTCCAATAAACTAGTTTTAAAAATCCTGGAGTGGGGGCTGGGGATATAGCCTAGTGGCAAGAGTGCCTGCCTCGGATACACGACGCCCTAGGTTCGATTCCCCAGCACCACATATACAGAAAACGGCCAGAAGCGGCGCTGTGGCTCAAGTGGCAGAGTGCTAGCCTTGAGCGGGAAGAAGCCAGGGACAGTGCTCAGGCCCTGAGTCCAAGGCCCAGGACTGGCCAAAAAAAAAAAATCCTGGAGTGGAGCTGTAGTAGAGTACTAGCCTTGAGCAAAAGAAGCTCAGAAACAGTGTCTAGGCCCTGAGTTCAACTTGTAGGGCTGGCACATGCACACACACACACACACACACACACACACACACCCCTAGGCATGTACATAGGATGAAATAGGACAGAGGGAAAAATGTTTCTTTGGGTGAAAATATGCTATGATTGAAGAACCAACCTTTGTACAAGAAAGTTCTTCTTGGATCACAAATTTATGCATCAATAATAAACTGGGTGCCAATTTACAGGATCAAGATTCAAAACCAACTGGGGGCAGAAGAAGCTGTGATACTCCCGTCTCTAATTAATCAGCAAAATGCCAGACTGGAGGCATGACTGAACTGGTATACATAAATAATAATGGGCAATAATTTACTAGGGAGCCCTCTCCTTGTACTAAGTATATTACATATATTATTTCATTAAAATGCGATCTGTATTTGCATACAATCCTATGAATGTATGCTTTTGTCACCCTGAACTGTTTTTTTGGCTGTCAAACCCAAGGCCTCACACACTAGGCATGTGCCTACACCAAGCAAAATCACTATAGTCTCTTATACTTAACGATTAAGTGATGTGTATAGATCACCCAGTAGGTGCTGAAATGTGAATTGAAGCTTGAGGCGGGGAGGGGACGTGTGTGCAGGGGGAGTTAGTGCGGTGAATGCGTGTGTGTAGGAGATTGGGAATGTAGGGGGAGATGCAGTGGGGGAGACGGAGGGTGTGTCTAAGAGAAGATGGGGGTATGGAGGAGATGAGGGTGGGAGGATGTGTGGGGAGATGGGCGTAGAGAGAGGGTAGGAGGATGCGTGTGGGGAGACGGGGACATGCGTAGGGGGAGATGGGTGCTGGGGAGAGACCCAGGGCCTCGTGCATGCTAGGCAAAAACTGCCAGCGCGCTACACTTCCCGCCCCCCCCCCCCCCCAGCGGGCCGGGTTTTATTTTTGTTTTTGATGTACTATTCATACCCTGTTATCTTCTAGCTAAAAGTATGCTGCGGGTCCATTCCAACATAAATGTGTGAGCTAAATCTATCTGCAGGAATTCTATTTGCCGGAATTGTCCTCTGAAAAGGCGTGTGTGGGGGGGGGGATCTCAAAAAGGTAAGAGCACTTCGACGCTTAGGGTTCGTGGTAACTTCTAGAACCCACTTGGAACTTACTTCCTGCAGACTGAAGGAAAGGGTAAGCCTTGTGCAAATAAGCCAATGGGATGGCCGCCTCTTGTGAGTGACATTTGGGTGGGCCAATGGCATCAGCCTCAGGGTTCTTCTTCTTCTTCCTCCCCGCCCCCACCTCAAAGGATCGGCGAAGCCTCTGGGCTCCTGCGTGGCGGGTGGTTGAAGGCCGTGTCCTCTCTCCCTGCTGCTCAGGTGAGGGGAGGTCCGGAGTGGAAGGACAGAGAGGGATAAGGTCTCCCCTGGCCCTGGTGTGGACCAGGTGGGCTTTGGGTGAAGCACATGGCGCCGGCAACGTTTCCCGCCACCTGAGGCGCGGCCTCCGTCAGGCCTCGCGAGGCCTGCGGGCGGGGGAGGGGCATGGCGGGAGGTCGTTATTGGAGGCACGCGGACGCGAACGGGACCGGAAGAGCGCGGGGCCGGGCGCGCCTCTCACACACGAGGGCCGGGCCGGGGTGGAGGCCTGCACCACCGGGGTCTTAGTGGGAAGGCAATTGGATGAAGCCCCAGGCGCCTGGCCGGCCGAGCTGAGGGTGGGAAGGGGTCTGTGCTGTCTGTGGAAAGGAGGCGGGGTACGCCTTGGGGGCCTGGCCTGCTTTCCGTTGAGGCCGTGGGCCCGGCGCACGCCCCAGTCACAAGGTAGGCCCAGCCGCAGACACGCAGCCACCTCCTGTTAAACCCCGCATCGAGCTCCGTGCCCGCTGCCCACCGACCGCTGAGGGAATTCAAGGCGGGGCCTACCTACCTCGGTGGATGGGCAGATGGGGGGAAGGCAAGTGTGAGCGGGGAGGATTCCAGAGGCAGGTGATTGGCTCGTGACACAGCACCTCTTAGCAGTGCACCTCTCTGCACGCTTGGCTTGGGGGTGCTGTGAGCCAGGAGTTAGTAAGCATGGGTTTATTTTTTTTTTTTTAACAGCAAAGGGGGGTGGGGGAGAAACGATGTTTTTGAGAAAGAATAATTGCAAGCTTTTATAGTGTAAAAAAGAACCACTTCTACGCTAGCCACTTAGGAGTCATGTTCTCTTGGGGGGGGGGGGTGTTGTACTGGGACTTGAACTTAGGGCCTAGACACTCTCCCTAGCTTTTTTCACCCAAGGCTGGCACTCTACTTCTTGTGCCACAGTTCCACTTCTGGATTTGGGGTGGTTAATTTGAGGCTTTGAATCTTTATCTTCAGAGCTCATCATACTGAGTAGCTAGGATTACAGGCATGGGCCACCAGCCCCTGGCTCAGTCTATTCTTTAGATAAAAATAGAGACTTGGGGTGGGAATGTGGCATAGTGGTAGAGTGCTTGCCTAGCACACATGAAGCTCTGGGTTCAATTCCTCAGGACTACATAAACAGAAAAAGCCAGAAGAGGTGCTGTGGCTCTCAAGAGGTAGAGTGTTAGCTTTGAGCAAAAAGAAGCCAGGGACAATGCTCAGGCCCTGAGTCCCAAGCCCCAGGACTGGGGCGAAAAAATAGAAAAGAAAGAAAGAAAAGAAGCTTCTGAAGTAAACATGTTTCAAAAGGCTAATAAAATCACTGGTCTGACTCCCCTATGCTTTGTGAGCCTGTCTTTCTTGAAGGAAAAGAATTGGGAACTTTCTTCTTTTAAAAATGTTAACAGGTGACTAACCAGAACAGAATCAACACCTGTGTCTACAGCTTTGGGATGGATCCTGTTCAACCACCATTCAGGGGCCCTGCTCCTATCCACTCATCTCAGTGTATTCGCATGCCAGGCTGTTGGCCACATTCTCCTAAGCCTTTGGACTCAGCACTGGTTAGGGCAGGACCTGTAGGCAGAGGCCATATGTTTAGAAAGCTGGAAGAATCCAACACCCAGAAGCCGCCAATACAAAGGGTAAGATCATAACTAGATGCACAGGAGTAGCATACAGTTTTCCTGTGTACATGATAGATTTCAAAGTACTTAAGACAGGGAAACCATTTAAAAGACAGGAGCTTATGTGTGTATGTAGTTGGGGGAAGGAGGGGTGAAGAGGGAGGTGGGAAGTTAGTTTTATTTTTTCCAAGTAGTTGCATCGTTTGGGGGTTACAATTCCAAACCTAAAGTTGCAAGCCTAGAAAAAAAGTGCCTCATAATAAACACTAGATAGACTTAGGTAAGCGCCTTAGGTTGGTTCTCTAACTTGTTATTCTTTGTATCTATCCAGCCATATTGGATGTAAAGATACAAACTCAATACACGCCAATGAAAAGTGACTGGTGATGAGGTAACAAACAGTACAAGAAATGTATCCAATGCCTAACGTATGAAACTGTAACCTCTCTGTACATCAGTTTGATAATAAAAATTTGAAAGAAAGAAAAGTGGTGAGCCTGGCGCAAGTGGTTCAAGCCTATAATCCTAGCTACTCTGGAGGCTGAGATCTGAGGATTGTGGTTCAAAGCCAGCCCAGGCAGGAAAGTCCGTGAGACTCTATAATCTCCAATTAACCACTAGAAAACTGGAAATGGTGCTGTGGCTAAGGTGGTAGAGAGCTAGCCTTGGGCTGAAGAGCTCAGGGATAAGCACCCAGGCCCAGAGTTCAAGCCCCAGCACCAACAAAAAAAAAAAGAGCCTGGTATGGTGGTATATACTTATAATCCCGGAACTTGGGAGGAAGGATGATTATAGGTTCAGTGCCACCCTGTGGTGAGTTCTAGGCTAGCCTGAAGTAAACGTAAGACTGTCTCAAAGAAAAAACAAAACAAAAAAATTGCAGCCTGTTTTATGTTGTTGTTTGTTTTGTTTTCTTCCTCAGTGTTTAGGCTTTTACCTTGATTGGACTCTGTGGTATTGGTAGTAACTCCTGCCTCTGAGGTAATAATTGTTAGATCTGTTTCTTTCAAAAACACCTTACCCAAATCATGAAGACAGAGATCTTCAGCTCTTGCTACTGCAGTGTAAACATATGTATGTTCTTGATCTTTTAAAAATAGTGAGTTTAAGAACAGGATTCATCCATAATAAATTGTGTCAAAAATAAAGAACATGTATAGTAAGAACCTAATCATTCAGTTATGATCATGTTAAGAGGTGACATTGCCAGAAGTAATGCTTTGTGATAAAACTGTGTGACAATCTTAACTGTTTAATCAAGTGAATTGCTTAAGTTTGTATGTGACTGGTATAGCAGTAATCTTTCAAGACTGCCACTGGAAAGCAATCCTAATTCCACTGCATGTTGTCTTAACACAGGAAAAAAAAAACTTGCTACTTTAAATGGTCTTAACTATTTTGAAAATTTTTTAACCAGCATACTTATTCCCTCTTGGAATATGGGAAATAATTATGTACTAATCAAATCATGGACTTTTCAACTAACTATACTTTAAAAATCTAGTATTATGTGACTATGTAAAAAGTACTGATTTTTTTTTTTTTTGGCCAGTCCTGGGATTTGGACTCCTGAACACTGTCACTGGCTTATTTTTCTCAAAGCTATCACTCTGCCTCTTGAGCCACAGTGCCACTTCTGGCTTTTTCTGTTTATATGGTGCTGAGGAATCGAACACAGGGCTTTGTGCGTGCTAGGCAAGCACTCTACTGCTAAGCCATTCCTAGCCCTGAAATATTTTTAATTTTAAAAACTATTGTTATAAAAGTGATGTACAGAGGGTTACAGTTACATAAGTCAAATGAGGAGTACATTTTTTTTTCAACAGTGCTACCCCTTCCCTCACTTTTTCTCAGTTTTCCCCTCTTGTCCCTACCCACAAGCGGTATAGTTCATTTTCAACATAGTGTTCAGTGAGTACCATTGCTGGACTGCAAAAAATTTTGCACAATTATTCTTTTTTGTTGGGTTCAAACCAGGATCCTCAGATCTCAGCCTCTTGAATAGCTGGAATTATAGGTATGAGCCACTGGTGCCCAGCCTTGTACAATCATTTAAAAAAAATTTTTTTTGCCAGTCCTGGGGCTTGAACTCAGGGCCTGAACACTGTCCCTGGCTTCTTTTTTGCTCAAGGCTAGCACTCTACCACTTGAGCCACAGTGCCACTTTTGGCTTTTTCTGTGTATGTGGTGCTGAGAAATCAAACCCAGGGCTTCATGTATACGAGGCAAACACTCTGCCACTAAGCTATATCCCCAGCCCTGTACAATCATTTTTATCATTTATAATTACAACACAGAATCTGTAGACTTCAAGACTTCCAGAAAAGTGGAGTTGTAAACCATATCTCCAAATAACTTTACTTATCTACTTCTCACAGGAGACTGCAGGTTTGGTTTCCATGTTCCAAGGCATGGGCCTTGCCACTATGCCCTCAACCTCTCCCAAATGTGAAATGCCTCCTTTAGGTATGTGGAAAACTAATTTGAGAAATGTAGAGGTAAAAATGCTTGCTTTGTCTTGAACTTCATGCAGTTTACCTTCAGGAAAATAGCTGCATACTCACTGTTACAGTTGAGCTTTGATTTTTGAATTTTTCAGGCAGAGGCATTTTAGGCCGAGGTTTTTCTGCTAACATGACCCAAAAAGACAAAGAAGAACCCCACCCTCCTTTTCCTGATCCATCTGTGTTGGCAACTGGAGATAGCAAGCTGGCAGAGGTCTCTGTTGCTTGGAGTAGGTAGGTAATAAGTCACCTTCCTGTGTGACCAACACATTCAGGTAAAAAGAGACTTTGTAGGAGCTCAGTGATCCAGGCAGCCATTGGGTCATATCCCCCTTCACTTTCCTTCTTAACTCTCTATTCTGATTGTTCTTTAGTCTAGATGAGTCAATTCTGCTCTGAAAGCTGGCTCTGAGGGTGACTGTCAGGAGCTGTTGGAGAATGAGTCGTCATTTTGAGTGAATCTCACAGCTGTCCTTGGACCACTTTGGCTGCTTCATCTAAGAAGAGATTGTAGGATGTTATCTAGATGAAGGGCACACAGAAGTGTGACTGGGAAAGGCCTGATTTGCTTCCCTCTTACCTATTTCAGAGTGCTTGGAAGAGGGAATTTGGATGCTTCTATGTTTCCACTGGGAAGAGCTGGTGGTTTAGGCAGAGGAGTGGACAAGTCTCCTGTCCCAGTTGGCCTGATTGCCCGGGAACCACCACAGTTGTCACAACCCCCGACACCGCCCTTAACCTCACTGCAGTCTGTGGATCCCCCTCCCAGCTTAACTCTGGAACAAAAAGAAAAGTAAGTCTCATTGCCTTTTCTATGGTAGAATGGCCAAGGAATAGGCATCTCATGCGTTTCTATATTTGGTTTGCCCATATGGTAATGTGTGCCCAAAGTCCTCTGTAGATGCTGAGGATCACAGGGTGTTTGGGAGGTTTTTCTATTTTGGGTGGGCATTTTTGTTTGTTTTTTGTTTTTGCCATTGGGAACAATGGGTTCAACAATGTATGTGATAGTGTGTACAGAGAATAGACATTGTATATCATTTCCTTCCCAGTTCTGATAGACAGTTATCTGGGATGTCAAAGACAACCAAATTATTTAGGAGAAATACTACCAGCACTTTATCTTTCTAGAAGCAGTTCTTTCTTCTCAGGTAGTTGGTCTTGTTTATTCCAGTACTATTACTAGCAGAGGAATGGTAGCCTAATCTAATTAGACACTACTACTAAGGTTTTATCTTGTAACCTTCAAACCTTGATTTTGTACATTTTGTATTTTGGTTTGTATATCTATAATTGAAAAGTAGAAAAACATTACTTTCCCCAGTATTTTTGTTGTTAGTGATATGGGTTGGTTGATAGATTTTACTTGTTTTTAGTATATTTGAGTTAGTGGGTGTTCTGCCATTGTGAGACTTGAACTTAGGGTCTTGAATTCTAACTCAGCTATCTTGCTCACATCCATTTCTCTACCACTTGAGCCATGCTTCTAGTCTGGCTTTTTCCTCAATTATTTTACTATATTCTACTATGAATTTCTTTCTGGAAGGTATTTTTGTCCACGAGAGCTGTGTGGTGAAAATTTCACATGACCGTGTGCACTACTTCCCAACTACTTGGTCAGTGCCAGTCCAGCTTTTGGCTGGTTAATTGGAGATGAAGTCTTAAAGACTTCTGCCTGTGCTGGCTTTGAACCTCAGTCCTCTAGGTCTCAATGTTCTGAGTACCTGTAGATGTTGTGGTTCAGGATGGCTTTGAATTTCTGGATTAAAGGGATTTTCTTGGACTTAGTCTCCAGAGTAGCTGGAACTTGAGAAAAGAACAAATATGAATGCTTGTTCTAAAATCTGTGCCTACCACCCTGCTGGTGCTCTTGTTTTTATTAGTATACATTTGTTGTTCAAGGGGGTTCCATTGTAATATTTCCACACATTTAAACCACATACATCAACTACACTCTTTTGTGGCTCTTCTCTGTGCCCCTCCCTCATTCTGAAACGTTTTCAACATGTTTCATTAGTACATTTTTTGTAGGTGGTGGTGTGGTTGTAGAGCTCGAACTCAGGGTTCGGGCACTATCCCTCAGCTTTTCTTTTGCTCAATGCTAGCATTCTTCCACTTTGAGCCACTGGAAATAAGAGTCTCAATGACTTTTCTTCCCAAACTGGCTTTGAACTACAATCTCAGATCTCAGCCTCCTGAGTAGCTAGGATTACAGGCATGAGGCGCCCAGTTTTTTTGTTCCATTTTCATACATGCAAATGGGAGCTGGGAATATGGCCTACTGGCAAGAGTGCTTGTTGTATACATGAAGGCCTGGGTTTGATTCCCCAGCACCACATATATAGAAAACGGCCAGAAGTGGCACTGTGGCTCAAGTGGCAGAGTGCTAGCCTTGAGCAAAAAGAAGCCAGGGACAGTGCTCAGGCCCTGAGTCCAAGCCCAGGACTGGCCACCAAAAAAAAAAAAAAAAAAAAGTTCATATATACATGCAAATGAACTGCTTCAGCCATATTTCTTCTTTTTCACTCCCTCCTTGTTAGTTCTCACCCCCTTTCAGAGATACTAATACTCTCCATGGAGCCTACCCTACTTTCTTGTCATTAAAAGTTTTTTTTTTGTTTGTTTGTTTTTGTGGCCGGTCCTGGGCCTTGGACTCAGGGCCTGAGCATGTATGGGAGGCAAGCACTCTTGCCACTAGGCCATATCCCCAGCCCCTGAAAGTTTTATTAGTATAAATAATTGTACAAAAGAGCTACGTTGTTATATTTTAAACATATATATTATACTATACTTAGATAAAATTCACTCCATCAGTGTTTTTGTTTTTCCAGAGAGCATTTTGTGAAGCAAGGATCAAAAGGAACACCTCAGTCTTTGGGACTAAACCTCATCAAAATACAATGTCATAATGAAGCAGTTTATCAGTATCATGTGACTTTCAGGTATTTGCAGCTCTTTTTCTCTTGTTCAATTTTTGGAGGGCAGGAACGGTGCAGATCTCCTGGAATAACTGAATACTGACCTGTGTGATTTCTCATGAACCTTTCCATGGAAGAATGCCTGTTTGGATGCTGGTAGGATGTTTTAGGTTAATAATTTTGTGGACATATTTTTAGCTATATTACCAACTCAGATTTTAACATAAGAGGTATGGTGTTATGTGTGAAGCTGGAAGTAGATGTAATGCGAAACACATGAAGCCTAAGTTCAGAATGTTTCACTTGGCATGGGTACCTTCCATGACCTTGCAACTTTCTTTGGGTAATTTTGCATTTTATTTTATTTTATTTTATTTTTTGTGATTTTTTTTAAAGTTTTTATTATAAAACTGATGTACAGAGAGGTTACAGTTTCATACGTTAGGCATTGGATACATTTCTTGTACTGTTTGTTACCTTGTCCCTCATTCCCCCCTATTTTATTTTTTTGCTAGTATCACAGTTTGACCTTATATCATTTGACCTTGACTCCACTTGATCTATGCCACCAGCTGGCTTTGGAATAACTGGAATTATTCTAGGTACTGGAAATGAGTAGCTGGAATTACAGGTGTGAGGCACTGGCATCTTACTCTTTTCTTTTTGGCAGTACTTGGGTTTCAACTCTAGGCCTTGTGCTTGGTAAGCAAATGCTCTACCACTTGAGCTGTTCCCCCAGTTCTTTGCATTTTAAAAGATTTGTGTGGTTTTCTTTTGTTTTGTTTGGTATCAATCTTAGGGCTTGAACTCAGGACCTGGGCATTATCCTTGAACTTTTTTTGCTCAAGGCTCATGCTCTGTCACTTGAGCTATAGCTTCACTTCTGGCTTTTTGGTAGATAATTGGAGGTGAGAGTCACAAGGCTGGCTTTGAACTAATACTTTCAGAGTAGCAAAGATTGCAGGTGTGAACCACTGGTGGTGCTTTAGTTATTTTATTTTGTTTTTATTTATTTATGCTTTAGTTATTTCATTTTGTATGTATGTACATATGTATGTTTATGTATGTATGTATGTATGTATGTATGTATGTACGTATGTATGTATGTCAGTCTTGGGACTTGAACTCTGGGCCTTGGCACTGTCCCTGAGTTTTTCAGCTAAAGGCTACTTCTTTAACAACTTTAGCCACAGTGCGCCACTTCCAGTTTTCCCTCCAGTGACAGTCTAGGGTAAAATTTCAGGATAAGAAAATTAAGGAAAATAAATTTAATTTTATATCTAAAACCTTGTGCTTTATGCCTTTTTAAAATTAAGAATTCAATTTTATTTTATTAGTTTGTATTCTCTTTGTACGATCATAAGGGAGCCTTTAGCTGGAGGTGAATAGCTACAATTGTGAAAGTGAATGTTTTGAAATATCTTTGGAGCTATTGAGAAAATGGAAGTCTGAGTTCTTTTAGTTGATAGTCATTGGATGTGATTATGGAGTACAATGTGATTGATGTTTGGATGTATATACATTGCAGAAAGATTAAAGTTGTAGGGTTGGGCAGTGGTGGCTCATGCCTGTAATCTTAGCTGCACCAGAGACTGAGATCTGAGGGTTGTGGTTCAAAGCCAGCCCTACCAGGAAAGTCCGTGAGACTCTTGTCCCTAACTAACCACCACAAAATTGGAAGTGGAGCTGTGGCTCAAAGTGGTAGAATGCTAACTTTAAGCAAAATGAGCTCAGGGACAGCAGGGACCTGAATTCAGGGACCTGAATTCAAACCCCACAACCAACAGCAAAAATATATATAATAAAAGTAACAAAGTTAACATCATGTACTTTTTGTGATGAGAACATTTAAAATGTCTCTTTAGTAATTTTAAGATAAACCATTTTCAACATAGTGTCTACTTAGTGATATCATTATTAATATGATCATCATTCTGCGACATGATGTAAATGCCTAAATTTTTCTTCCCAGTTAACTAGAACTTCGTACTTTTCAACTAACATCTCCTCTTTCTCCATTCTCTCCCCCACCAGCCTCTACAGAACATTCTTCTGCATTAGTTTGCCTTTCTTTTTTTTGCCAGTCCTGGGATTTGGGACTCAGGGACTGAGCACTGTCCATGGATTCTTTTTGCTCAAGGCTAGCACTCCACCTCTTGAGCCACAGCACCACTTGAGGCTCTTTCTGTTTATGTGGTGCTGAGGAATTGAACTCAGGGCTTCATGCATGGTAGGCAAGCACTCTACCACTAAGCCACATTCCCAGCCACTGGTTTGGCTTTTTTTTTGGCCAGTCCTGGGGCTTGGACTCAGGGCCTGAGCCCTGTCCCTGGCTTCTTTTTGCTCAAGGCTAGCACTCTGCCACTTGAGCCACAGTGCCACTTCTGGCCGTTTTCTGTATATGTGGTGCTGGGGAATCGAACCCAGGGCTTTATGTATAGGACGCAAGCACTCTAGCCACTAGGCCATATCCCCAGCCCACTGGTTTGGCTTTTTAAGTTCTCATGTATAGGTGAGATCATACAGTATTTGTCTTTCTGTGCCTGACATTTTACCTCACTTGCTGTCTCCTGGTATATCCATATTACAAAGGAAAACATTTCCTTTTAAAATGACAGTTACTTTTTAAAGGCTGTTAATAACAAGACAATCCTCAATACTGTGACCCCACCCCCAATAAAGGTTATTATGGTATAGTATTCCATTTAATATATGTATATAATACTTCTTTTTTCTGGTTCTGGGGCTTGAACTCAGGGCCTGCACACTGTCCCTTAGCTCTTTTGCTCAAGGCTAGTGCTCTAACACTTGAGCCACAGCTCTACTTCTGGCTTTTTTGGTAGTTAATTAGAGATAAGAGGCTCACAGACTTTCTTAAAAGCCTGAGCTGGCTTCAAACCACAATCCTCAGATCTTACCCTCCTGAGTAACCAGGATTACATGTACGAGCCATCAGTGCCTAGCTATTCATTACTCATTCATTGATGGATTTGTCTTGGCTATTGTGAATATTTCCTATATTTCCTGGGTAGATACTTTGAAATAACTTATTGTAGAACCTACTATGGCTATATACCCATAATGGGAATTACTAGGTTATGTGATAGTTATATATACATATATATATATGATCACATGATAAATATATATATACATATATATTTAAAGAACTTTCATATTTTCAACAATTTCTGCATTACGCAGCCTGAATATTTTCTTTTTGACAATTCTGGGACTTGAAATCAGGACCTCATGCATTCTGGGGAGGTACTCTGTCACTTAAGCCATGTCCCCAGCCCACTTTTACTTTAGTTATTTTTCAGATAGGGCTGAGGTTGCCTGAGGTTAGTCTCCAGTGTGATCCTGCTACCCATCTAGCTGGGATTAGGCTGGATGTTTTTTTTTGTTTGTTTGTTTGTTTTTTGTTTTCAGATGAGGTCTTACCAGTATTTTTTTCCAGGCTGGCCTCAAACTTCAGTTTCCCCAGTTAGTCTTGCTGTACCCAACTAGGAAGTTTGAAGTTTTGAAGAATGACTACTAATTGGTAGTTAAGGAGGAAAAAGAGAGAAGAAAGGACCAGTTAGAGGAAAAGATACTGAAAATGAATTATAAACACCAAATTTGTTTGAATGAAGAGAAAGTGAATTTTGGCCACAAGGGAAAGAAAGTTACTGGATTTCCTTTCAAGGATGCCTTTGATAATCTAATAGCTCAGTGATAGTTATGGAGAAAACCAAAAGATGAAGGGAAGCAGAGAAAGCATAGGCCATGCGAAATAGCCAGTGAATTGGCCACTCATTTCAAAAGTTAGTAAGAGTAATGAGGAAGGAGGAAGGAATGTTCATTAAAGAGGGCAGGAAGATTGCCTCACTGAGGATAAGGAAGCACATATAAGCCCAGCATAACAGAGGAAGGGAAGGAGCCAAAGAGGGCAGGTGGAGCCTGGTGTACAAGTAAGGAGAGGAGCAAGGTGTTAAAGGGAGGGGAGAATGCTTTCTCTGAGAATGGATTGACAAACATAAAACAGTATCTTGTAATAAACAAGCCATGGGGAAGCATGGCTTTATAAGAGTAGAAATTGTATATCTGGACCTTTGAAGACACAATGGGGAAATTATGTCAGGCCATTGGAGACACTGAGCACTTGCATTACAGTGGATTGGCATCCTAGGGTATAGGTGAGAATATCTTACCCACAGGCCAAATAAGGCAATATAAGGTTTGTCAACTCATTGTCCATAACAGAACAGGTGGAAGTGGTTTTTGTCTGCTTCTTGTTGTCTACACTAGCTATCTACCAGTATGTTATAAATGTGCTCTGGGAATATGACCTAGTGGCTAGAGCGCTTGCCTCATATACACGAAGCCCTGGGTTCGATTCCCCAGCACCACATATATAGAAAACGGCCAGAAGTGGCGCTGTGGCTCAAGTGGCAGAGTGCTAGCCTTGAGCAAAAAGAAACCAGGGACAGTGCTCAGGCCCTGAGTCCAAGCCCCAGGACTGGCCAAAAATAATAATAATAAAATAAATATTCAAATGTTCCTTGGCAGAAAACAGCTTCCCCAGCTCTGTCTTCCCCACTCATACTACATAAAGGGGTTCTAGTAAGGCAAATATAAATATTGTATGTGTTCAAAGCATCTCTCAAAGTATGTGCAAGTCAATCATCCTAATCCGAAAATCCAAAATCTGAAATGCTTCAAAATTTGAAACCTTTTGCCATAAGGGAAAAATTCCACTCCATGAAACTTTATTTTATGCACAGAATTATTTTAAATATTGCATAACATTAAATTCAGGCTATGTGAATGAAGTATGAATGAAACTTGAGTTCCACAGCAGGGCACCAGTGGCTCATACCTGTAATCCCAGCTACTCAGAAGGCTGAAATGTGAGGATTGTGGTACAAAGCCAGCTGGAACAGGAAAGACAAGGAGACTCTTATCTCCAACTAATTACCAAAAAGCAGCAAGTGGGGGCTGGGGATATAGCCTAGTGGCAAGAGTGCCTGCCTCGGATACACGAGGCCCTAGGTTCGATTCCCCAGCACCACATATACAGAAAACGGCCAGAAGCGGTGCTGTGGCTCAAGTGGCAGAGTGCTAGCCTTGAGCGGGAAGAAGCCAGGGACAGTGCTCAGGCCCGGAGTCCAAGGCCCAGGACTGGCCAAAAAAAAAAAAAAAAAGCAGCAAGTGGAACCATGGCTCAACTTGTAGAGTGGTAGCCTTGAGCAAAAAGCTAAGGGACACCACCCAGGCTCTGAGTTCAAGCCCAAGAATTGGCACAAAAAATAAAAAGTAGACTTGTGTCCCATTCCCAAGGTAGCTTTTCATGTACATGCTAATATTCCAAAGTCAGAAATCCTGGTCCAAAGCATTTTACTTGGGTACTCAGCACATAGATGAGATTTTTGTTGTTGTTTTGGTTAGTCAGGGTGCTTTAACTCTGACCTGGGCGCTGTCCCTGGGCTCTTTTGCTCAAGGCAATCCCTCTACCTCTTTGAGCCATAGCTCCACTGGTTTTCTGGTGGTTAATTGGAGAGTCTTATGTACTTCCTTGCCCAGCGTGGCTTTGAACCACAGTCCTTAGATCCTTCTGAGTAGCCAGGATTACAGGTGTAATCCACCAGCATCTGGCAAATATACATTAAACCTCCAAGTTTTCCAAGTCTATGGGTATCTTTTTTTTTTTTTCAGTTGGTCATGGGGCTTGTACTCAGGCCCTAGATACCCTCCCTGAACTGTTTTGCTAAAGGTTAGTGCTCTAGCACCTTGAGACACAGTTCTTTTTTAAAAAAAAAAAAAAAACAGAAATACAAAGTATGTGAGTGTCTAATTTTAGGGACAAACATGTTGGATTATCAGGGTGGTTTTTTTTGTTTTATTTCCTGTACGCGAACATACTTGACCTTTGTAGCCTTGGATTTGTTCAAACTTTGCAGCTCTAGAACAAACGTATGTCTTCTTGTGATATGGGACAATCAGTGCTATTGGAGTTTTTAAAGACTTGTGACAATAAGAAGTGAAAAATGACTAGAGTTAAAAAAGAAAACTTTGGTCCTAGAGGTGTGGCTCAGTGGTCCTGGAGTTCAAATCCCAATAATGCCAAAAATCAATAGAAATACTTTTTAAAACACTTAAAAAAAGTGTACCTCTGTCAGAGCAGGGATTGAGAAACTAATTGTCTAAAGGTCAAACTAGCTTTCAGCCTGTTTATATAATAAAGTTTTATTGGCACATAGCCACACTCACTAGCTTACAAGTTATTTATGTATGATTTTATGCTATGATAAAAATTCCAAGTCCAAAGGCCCCACAAAGTCTAAAATATTTACTGTATGGCCCTTAAGTAAAAAGTTTCCTGATCCCCTGGTAAAAATCTAAAGAATATATGTTGATAAGGTAAGGCAATTATCCTTGGGTATTTAAATTACCATTTAAAAATTATTGTTATTAAGTAGTTGACAAAGTATATAAGTATAATTTTATTGGCATATATGAATTATACAGGATGGGGAAGATTTCATTGTTATATAACCACACATGTTTGCACTATATTCCAATCAATTTCACTCCTATATCTCACTCCCTGTAACCTCTCTGATATATATTCTGGTAGGTTTTGCCTGCCTTCTTCCCTTCTTCCTTCCTTCCTTCCTCCTAACTTCCTTTATTCCCTCCAAGAAGGCTTCATTTTATTTATTTATTTTTAATTTTTATCGGTTGTGGGGCTAGAACTCAGGGCCTGGGTGCTGTTCCAGAGCTCTTTTGCTCAAGGCTAGTGCTCTGCCACTTGAATCACAGAATCACTTTTGGTATTTGAGAGATTAATTGGAGATAAGAGTTTCACAGGGACTTTTCTGGCCTTGGCTGGCTTCAAACAGCAATCCTCAGATCTCAGCCTTCTGAGTAGCTAGAATTACAGGTGTGAGCCATTGGCGTCTGGCTAAGGCTTTAAACTCTCCTGCCTTGGTCTCCTAAGTAGCAAATACCACTACATCCCATTATGTACCTACCTGTACTTTCTAATGCTGCTGTGAGCAAGTATCCTCGAATCTTTTCAGTCAACTATATTATTTTTAATATGACCACTAGATGGAGCACGGTTACAAATGACTATTTCTCTGCCATACCCATAGCACAGCTGTCTTAAAGGTTTCAGTCAAATCTAAGAAAACAACTCTTTTGTTATTTTCCAGCCCCAATGTGGAGTGTAAAAGCATGAGATTTGGCATGTTGAAGGATCATCAGTCTGTCACTGGAAATGTCACTG